>NW_017805122.1:48094-192282 GCF_001891065.2 Hippocampus comes | reverse complement strand
CCCCCCCCCCTCCCCACGTGTTGACATTTTTGTTGGTGATACGGTCTTAAATACGAATGAGTGGTGTTTACTGTACGTTTGCCAGGCGTGTGACCTCCCAACTCTCCAACCTCCCTACTCTTCGCGACAAATGTCAACGTTCCCTAACCGTTTTCCCCGTTTTCATTCCTTGATCTCCGTTGTGACCCCAAATCAAAATTGATTCCTGTATTCATTCAATCTTTTTCCACGAGTCATTCTCACGGAAGGTTGTTTGATTTTTGTTGCTGCTTCATAATTGAATCGGTGGCTCCTTTCACACTGTTCATTTTTTGGAAAATGTTTCCTCATTAAGTGTGTGACGTGAACGCAGCTTGGTCGGGGTCGCAATGGACATCATATTGAATGTCTTGATGAATGTTGACTGTTTTATTTGCTTCGGTCGTCCGATGAGACTTTTGTGGATGCGTGCACGCATCTTGATTCCTTGGGTCAGGTGTGATGATTTTCACCGCCTGTCTAGTAAAGGACAACTATTAAAAACAGGCACTAAATTGCAATTTGGGATGACCGCTTTATGTTCAAATAGATAATCGGTGGTAAATTTGATTTGATTTCCTTGACTGAAGCACTAACAAAAACCTCTGCAAAAGCTCCAAGCAATTTTGTCTAAATTCTGTGGAACATTAGATTGTACTACTGAAGTTTCTGTAATGTGGCTGCTGGATAAATTGGCTTTGATTTGGTGGTTGTGAATATTACAACACAATTTGGAGGAGTGGTAACACGAATGAATTTCCCAGCTGATAAAATCTGATGGTATTTCCGTGAAGTCTTTCTAAAATCATATTCGTTATTAGAGTCGAATTCGTTTTTGTGTTTTTTGGACCATGGACAAATTTCCTCCGGTGTCACTCAGGAATTTCAAATGAGTGACACCGTTTCAACCATGCAAGTTTACAAAGGCAAACATTTTAATTTGTGCAATGAAAATGTTTGTATTTGAGACAGCACTACTATTGGAATTTCTGAAAAGCTCACCCAACATATTCGTGTTTTGTCTCATTTTTTTCCCTGACAAAATATATTGGCAGAACATTGGGTAATTCAGCGACGAGTGTTTCTCGCTTCTACTGTTGTAATGTGGAACTACATGCGGGAGTTGTGAAATTGAATAAACAACTGAAATTTAAGTGTTGTTTACTTTGTGTTTTTATGTATCAGAGGCAAATTTGAATTTCAGTTTGTTGTTCTGCTTGAAAGATCAACTGGCTTTGAATTACCTTAAAGTGTTTGATAAGGATCATACCGGTATATTGTTCCTGTCTTAAAATCGTGTAATAATTGACAAGGTTTGTGATTGCAACACAAACTTGAGCTCTTAAATTTTCACCTTAGTATTTAGATTGATAATGTTGAGGAACACTGCGGGTATTGGGCATCATTTGATTTGACCTTGACATGTTTTTACTGCAGTTATTCAACTGAACCACGGCTGCCATTTTTTTAAAAACAAATGCAGTATTATTGGGCTAACACGGGTGGACGTATAAAAATAACCTAAAATAAAGTCCCAAGTGCGTTAAAAAATGTAGATGGGTGTGATCAGTCTATCCAGAAAAAGACTAAACGACGGTCAGAAATAAAATGATGTCCACGCCCCTTGGGTTTGTTCAGCCAATAATGTTTCGAGATTATCGTGACCTCACAAACTTTTGACAAAGCGTGCAGGCCAACCAACTTGTTTGAGGAACTTGACTTTTGTCATCCAATCAAATGAGTGCGCCGTCAACGTGCTTCTCCCGGCACCACCGGATTTCTACTTCCGGTTGCATAGTCCTCTGACATCACAGCGTGAGTACCTTTCGTTCATTCATTCTGTTGAATTGTCTACTGCGATCTGTTTTAAGGCACCGTTAACCCGGAATAAATGTTTTAATTAAGCCTCTAAAGCGAATGGCTCGCAAAACATTGATAGCGTACATAGCGGTTGATGTAAATGAGCTAGCTTAGCTGCTTATTCAACTGATAAGTTTGGTAAGTTTATTCCTGGATGTGGCAAATATGTATTAAACTGTGATGACATCGGTTGACGCAGTTACCTTTATCTAACCACATTGACATAATTACTCGTGTGTTTTTACATTGTTCAGGCCAGTGATTTTTCATTTCTATTTTTTTTATTTTTTTGGGGGGGGGGGGGCAGTGGCTGCACGCAGCCGTGAGGGATCATCAGGATTTACCATGGGATTTAATTGCTCCGAAAATTTTCAACGATGCCCTACAAGTAATTTCTTTGCTCATCTATCTATCCGTCCCAGTGACATATAGTGACAGGCAGAACAAGTAAGATGACACAAGGTACAATTAACTCTTGAGATAATACAATATTAACGTTAATTTTCCCATGTGTTGACCCAAACATACATTCGCTGACCTGGCACGTGACCTTCTCCTCTCTCCTTCTGGCCGTGCAGAATGGGGAGTGTATTGGCTGCTGGGTTCCCCAACCCACCGCCACCGTCCTCCGCTGGTGTGGCTGGACCCGGCTTGACAGTGCCAGCAGGGTATGGGATGTCTTCGGTGTCTCCAGTGTCCACCTCGATTGGGATGACTTCAGTGCAGCCGCAGGAAGTGATTGATCCTCTGCCTAATCCGGGTGCATTTGATGATTGTCATCGCAAGTGCAAAGGTAAATGACAATATAAAATACAGTGAATCCCCACTATATCATGGGTCATTCTCCGACTTCTCTTTAGAGGTATTCCCGATGCAGATGGAAGGCGTCAGGTTCGTCATCAATAAGGGGCTTAGTAACCACTTCCAGGTTGGTTGACTCGCTTTTTATGTTTGATATACCCTGCATGACATAGCATCCGCTTATTGAAATGATGTCACAGTGAATATGTAATGCCGTGTAAAAACCCAGGACAGTCTGGCGAGTTAGTGTTACCTGCCTTTCCTTGGCGGTTTTCAAAATGAATCAGGGATACTTGTATCACAAGTTAGATCTCTCACCATAAATAAGTTCTGATTAAAATGGAACCAGAATAATAATTATTTTGTCAAAATTCAGGTGAACCACACCTTGCTGCTGAGCACTTTGGGGGATTCCAGCTACAGGTTTGGTGCCACATATGTTGGACTAAAGCAGACAGGTCCAGGAGAGGTATGACCACACTATTTTAAATGTTTAGGTTTTAATTATAGCCTTTTTTTGGTATTTATTAATACGGCACCTTTAAAATGACAACAGGACAATTGCATGAGGCTTTTGAAAAATAAAATGGCTAACAATGTTGCTTTGGCATGCTCTCAATAGTGTCCAAGTGTCATTTCGACAGACTTATCAAAAGCACTAATACAGTATATTGATTTTGAAACCTTGAAGTAAAAAAAAAAAAAAAAACATGTTTCTAGTCTCTAGGTTTTCGTTTATCATACAATGGAAATTGTGAAATGGCTGTGCTCAGTTTTTTCCAGTCATGGTGGGTGACATGGACAACCTTGGCAGCCTTAATGCTCAATTCATTCATCAGATCAGCAATAGCATCCGATCCAAAATGGCCTTCCAGGTACATTTCATCATATCATGAACGTCGTGACAAAGTAGTCATATTAAGCTGTGATCAAAAATGTCCCTCCAATATTTTACAGACGCAGCAACACAAGTTTGTCAACTGGCAGGGCGATGCAGAGTTTAGAGGGAAAGATTTTACCGCGACAGTTACATTTGGAAACCCCGACGTCCTAATCGGCTCCGGTAGGTCACCCACGCTTATCTTTTTTTATCCTCCACGTTCATTCATTTTATAATTTCATCTGCCTGTCAGGGATCGTCGTAACACATTACCTGCAGGCCCTCACGCCTGCTCTTGCTCTGGGAGGGGAGCTGGTGTACCACCGCAGGCCATCAGAAGAGGGCGCTGTCATGTCTTTGGTTGGCAGGTACACAGGTGAGTTCGTGGTCACCCCGCTGTGCGGTGTGGCACTTTTTTTTTTCATAGTGGAGTAGTTGCAGACCCACCTACGAGAGGCAAATTAAAAAGAAAATTCTTCACTTTTTATATGCCTTTTAATTTTAACCCTTTCATGCACCCTGTAACCTGATAAGATGATAAGCTGCCCACTGTAGTAACCACTGTCCCCCAAAGGGTTAAATGAACAAAAATGTTTTTTCAATTTAAATTGAGTTTTAGTATTTTTTTCCCCTGAACTATAATAACCTCGCCATAGTCTCACATTGATAAAACTTTTGAACTCAGGCACCGACTGCATCGCCACGCTGATGCTGGGATCGGCGGGCGCTCACGCCACCTACTACCACCGCGCGAATGAGCAGGTTAGCACGCCTCTGCTTGTGTTCCATCATGCCCCGTTTTGCATCACACTGCCCCGACCCATTAAATATTGTGTAGCTACAGCTCGGCGTGGAGTTTGAAGCAAGTTCTCGCATGCGAGATACGAGCGTGTCGTTTGGCTACCAGCTTGATGTGCCCAAAGCCAATTTACAGTTTAAAGGTACAGTACGCTTTCTTCGGCATGCATCCAACACAAAGCTTTGCACACAATTAAAAGAGGAAAGAATGAATGATTTAAGCAGTCATGTATCTGTTCTATGTATGTAAATACATAATTAATGAAAGCTCCATACGATTTCCTCCTCTCAGGGTCAGTAGACAGCAACTGGGTGGTCGGTGCGACTCTAGAAAAGAAGTTGCTGCCCCTGCCTCTCTCCTTGGTTCTCTGCTCCTTCCTCAACCATAACAAGAACAAGTTCCAGTGCGGTTTTGGCGTGACGATCGGTTAAACAGATCGGGCATGCGTTAAATGACCTCGTAGGATGGACTCGCTGATTTTGGAACACACGAAGCAACTATTTATCACTTTAAGTTAATATTGATAGCCTCGTGTTTTAATTAACCAACCAGCCATTTTGATATTTAGTGTTATTTCCTATAACTCATGAGATAAATCTAATGAACAACATATGCTCTTTTTTTTTTCTTCTTACTATGAAGTGAATGGTAATGTCATTTGTTGACGGGAATTAGTTATTCCCCTCACTTAGTTTGCCTTTATGTTGTACACATGTGGAGCAGTTTAACTGTATTATACTTCTTGAAACCTGGCAAAAAATGATTTTATTAAAAAAAAAAAATGGTCTGTCTTATTTTCTTTATTTAGCCGTGAAAAGCGACTGGACAAAACGAGGCCACATTAGGATCCACGTCCTGCTCACCACTGATATCTATGCATAGAAGAAATGATGCATTCAGTTTTTTGCAACAGTGAAATAGTAGCTGACCTGTTATCTTATCCATTGATGTGTTTCAATGATGTCACAACTCATCCCTGCTGACACGTGATGAAATGACCTTTATCTTGTCGGGGTACATTTTCCTTCATTGTCACTCAAAAAAAACAACAAAAAAAAACCACCAAATCTCGTGAGTCGTTCCCCCTTCCCAAATAAACAAAATAGAAACTTTAGTAGATGATACAAGCCCGTAAAGCAACAGAGCATTACATTTTTTGTTACTTTTTTTTTAAGTACATAATTTCTATTACATCACTGTGCATTTTTTTACATGATGACATTTGTATTTTTTGACGACATTTAAAGAAGAATGGTAAAAATGTGTTTTGTTTTTTGTCGGCGATTGAAAGACGTCATTTTGACCTTAAATTGTTAAAGTGTGTGGGGGGGGGGGATCACAGTGCCTCACAAATGAAAGGTAAAAAAAAAAAAATCAGCCACTGATCTTCAGACAAGAGTGATTGTATCAGGGGCTCTTGCGTTGTAATGTGGCACGACGAAAGTGACAACCTCGCATTCTGAGCTGGACTTTACTCCTTTCCTGCCTCCATATAAACTCACGTATGAATGCTGAAGCGGGACGCGCAGTATTCAGCAGCTTTTCCGACTGTGCAGCTCAATCACAGAGGTAAGAAAAGCTCAAACGGGTTGGAAAAGTTTTGGGGTTAGTCAGGTTTTAAAACAAACTCTACATTCTGATATCCGTCTTGCTTTGTCATCTGCAGCATCAGACATGAAGCTCCTCCTCGTCTTCGTTTTGGCTGTTTTTGCTGGTAAGGTTACGTTGTAATTTGGCACGACTACAAAAATAACTGCCAAGTATCATCAACGTGACTCAAGTCAAAAACAGGACAGGGAATTTTTAATCCTAAAAGGAAATATATATCAAGCCTCTGGAGCGTAATGCGGTTATTGCACATTGAAGTTGAAGGAGAAAAAGAAAAAAACGCAATTAAATCTTTCTGTCTCCAGGTTACGATGCCAAAGTCATGAAACAGAGCGAGCCCAAGCCGCAGATTGACATGGTCAAAGATGCCTTTTGGGACTATGTCACCAAAGCGACATCCACGGCTGGAGAGTCGCTGGCGCTGATCCGACAGTCGGATCTCGGAAAAGAAATCAAGTAAGAAATCAATCCCCAAATCGTTGAAAGCAGTCGGCTCAAGGCAAACCCCAACCTAACCACTAGGGGGAGCCCAAGCGCAGTGAACAGTCTGATTTTTGTATTTTTTTTTTTTGTTTTGGGAGAACTGTAGAGTTGAACATCTCTCGATAGATACAACTCTAGTCGAAAGTGTGTTTGGAAGAAGATGATGGCTTGACGTTTGTCCTTGCAGCACCCTGATTTCCGGAAGCACCGCCGCCATCAACAAATTCACAGATGTTCTCCGCACTCATGTGACCCAGGACTTCACTTCGCGCTTCTTCGAACAGGCCGAGCACCTGAAGACCCGCCTGGAGAAGGATCTGTCGGCCACGAGGGCCCACCTGCAGCCGTACGCCGAGGAGGTGGTGACGCACTTCCACGAGCAGGTGGACGAGCTGAAGAAAGAGGTTTCATCTTATGTGGACAACGTGGACTCGGAAGCTCTCAAGGCCGTCCTGTTGAGGAAAAGCCAGGAGCTGAAGAGCCACCTGGACAGGAGTGCCGACAAGTTACATTCCCAGATGATTCCTTACGCCGAGGAACTGAGGCAGAAGATGGAGAATACCCTGGAGGACTTCCAGAAGAACATGATGCCCCTGGCCCAGAGATTTCACAGCCAGCTGACCCAGAAGACCCAGGAGATCCAGGAGAAGTTGGTTCCGTACGGGGACGAGCTGAGAGCCAAGCTGGACATCGACACCCAAAACTTGAAGGAGCAGCTGGCTGCTCTCTGGGAGTCCTTCGCCAAGCTGACACAGTAAAAATTGACAAGAGCTGGACTCATGAAGCGTGCAATATTCTACCTCATTTCGATCTGCATTTAAGTCTGTTTTCTGTTCACGTTTGACTGTTACCCACTGCAAAAGACAATTAAAACAAATAATAACAATGTATTTTGTTGTGCTTACTGTGTTGAAAAAACATCAAATGTCCAACAGACTGTGATGAAAGTGGTCAAGCTTAAACTTCCAAATTCTGTTCAAGAACTTCCTGCGATAAATGAAAAACGTATTCATTTTATATTTGTAAATATTTTAAAATTTTACATTATACCAGGGGTCGGCGACCCGCGGCTCCAGAGCCGCATGCGGCTCTTTAGCGCTTTGGCGTGTTGAGTGATGTCAGAGTCAGCGAATTTGACTGTAGATTTGTGTTTACCTTTAGTCAGTGACCTGCCGCAAGTTGCGGCCATCAGTAGCTTGTGAACGAATGTGCTTATTTTGTTCAACAAA
Source organism: Hippocampus comes (assembly GCF_001891065.2). Classification (NCBI taxonomy): domain Eukaryota; kingdom Metazoa; phylum Chordata; class Actinopteri; order Syngnathiformes; family Syngnathidae; genus Hippocampus; species Hippocampus comes. Next base: position 184,604 of record NW_017805122.1, on the reverse strand, counting down.
CCGATTTTAATCCCCCACCTGTGGAGGAATTACAGTTGATCCCATCTAGCGCTAGGCTATATTAAATTAGCTGAAAAACTTTGCTTTACCATAGACGTGCAGTTGCGAAAGCCAGTGATGCGTTGCCGTTTATCTTCTTTTAACCCTTTCAGGGACAGCGGTCACTACAGTGGACAGACTATCACGTTATCAGGTTACAGGTTATCATTATTGGTGCATAAAAAGGGTTAATTGAGAAACGAGCCCAAACTTTTTGACAGTCTGTCTTTTACTCAGACTTTCATCTCTGTGGAAAAACAATCGCCACAAAATCCCCGCGATAGAGTGAAAAATGTGCGATATGAAATGAACACATCCAATTCCATTTGGTTCTGCAAAGCAAATCGAAACCAAACGCAGGACATTTCTCGCAGTACAATTCCCTCAGTCAATCGGTGAAGAAATGACGATGATAATGAAAATAATTTCATAACTGAGAGAATAATGTACTGTAGCAACATTTCCGACCGCTTCGGTATATCATCCATTTTTTAATTTTTTTTTTTTAATGGGCAGTTTACTTTTTCTCTGTCGCAGGTGAATATATAAAACTAACCAAGTTTATATGGATCGATAAATATCGAGTACAAAAAAAATTGCAAATCTCAAGTGACTCTAAAGCAGAATAATCAAGATCAGATTGTTTCAGGTTCCAAATTTTGACCCCATGACTCCGCGCGCACGTCAGAGTGCAACGTGGCGCCAAAATAACCCGCACAGCAATAAAAGTTGACAACGCGCTTCACGATGGGAACTTCGAACGCTCGGGGCCGTCACCCTTGTGACGTTTTCCTGGATCACATCACCGCCGGGCTAATCTGTATAAATACAGAGCGACGAGGCTCGGTCGACCTCGTCGGTCACCTGCAAGCGCTCCGGTAAGTTTTTCTACCGCCATCTGTACTTTACGTCTCTGACTCCAAAGAGAGAACTACAGTCATGTATCATTTCAGCTATCTGGTCTGGTCACACCATGAGGGTCTTTGTGCTAGTTGTCACCCTCGCAGTCATCTCAGGTAAGTTTCATCTGTCCGTTAAATTCGACAGTAACGTTTCGGGCTCACATCCTTTTGTTGGCTTGTCACCAGGCTGCCAGGGCAAAAGTTTCTTCCAAGATGACCCGGAGATGACTTGGGAGGAATACTTTCAAAACTATTTCACAGCTCTGAATACGAAGGCTGACGAGATAGTGAAGGAAATCAGGAGCTCTCAGATCAGCAGAGAACTGGAGTGAGTGAGTTTGTTTCCATTAGTACTATCATACGTGGTAAAAGTCACGCACTACAATGCTAACACGCTAAAAAAAAATAATCGCAATTCGATTGTTTTACCAAATTGCTCAGCCCCATCTGTGTCTCACGCCCCCCCATTAGAACCCTGATCCAAGACAGCATGGCCGAGCTGAGCGCATACAGAGAGGACCTGGGGGACAAGCTGGCTCCGTCCGTTCGAGAAGCCGCCGAACGTCTGAATAAAGACCTGCGAGAGATGCTCAAGCATTTCCGTGAGCGCGCGGGGGAGGCCAGGGAGCAGATGGAGCAGTACCGCCAGGAGCTGCAGACGGTGGTGGAGCAGAACTCGGATGACGTCAGACGTACGGTCGCCACCTACACCCGCAAGATGAACAAGCGCCTCAACAAGGATGCCGCCGAGTACAAAAGGTTAGCATTAGTATCATATCGTATTGTTCACCCAGAGAGTTGAAGTAAATATACAGTACAAGTACACTCTTCATAAACTGTATATCCAGTGGATAGAAAAAGTCTACACACCCCAGTTCAAATGCCAGGAAATAATTTTTCTTGCAGTGTTAGCTAAAAGTAAGCATCGTTAGCTTTGTAATTGCCTCAAGCCGCCCCCACTTCTCCTGTTTGAATCACCACTTACAGTAAGTATCCTTTGGTAAAATGAAAAACAAAATAGGGACACTTTTATTAACACCACTTTTATTACTGGCAATATGACCAAGGGTATCATGTTTGTTTTGTAAAATTTGAAGATAAGAAACAAAGATATGCATGATAAGCTTCACATGAGTTTCATTACCAGTAGGTGTAAAGGCAGCTAGCCGGATGACACACAATATGCTCCTGAGGCCTAAGCTATTTGTTGTCCTTCTCTCAGGCAAGTTGCCTCCTATTTGGAGAAACTCCGCTCCCGCACTTCAAACAACATCGAGGACTTGATGCGGAACCTGGGTACTTATTTTGGCAAGGTGCGAGACAACACCCAGGCGAAGATCACCACCCTGAATGATCTGCTGAAGTCCCAGGCGGAGAGCTTGAAGGACACGATGCAGACCACAGTGGAGGATATCACCACACGCTACCAAAAGACCTCGCAGGACCTGTACGACACCCTGCAGGAGAAGATGGAGGGTCTTAGCAGCTGGTTTCAGCCGGTTGTCTCCATGTTCAGCGACAATATGTGAACCACTATTCTAAACGAGCTGTCTGTCTACCACGCTACAGATGTAAAATGACGATGATGTGGTTTATGAATAAAGAAACTCACGCATGCAAAAGGATTTTGAATTTTATTCCGTTACATGGTGAAATCAAACTTATAGCAAATGGTGAGTTGGTTGGTTGTTTTTCTTTTAAAATGCAAAGGATAAACACCACATACACAACACATTAGCACCAGTTCTACTGTCAAAACAAGATAGAAATGAACAGTAATTTCACCTACATGTTCAAAAATGTTTCGGATATTAACAGTAATGCCCAATTGGGGGATAATTAAAAGATATGCTAACTCTGCTCATGAAATGAAAATGTGTGCGTGAGTGCGTGTGTGCGTGTGTGTGTGTGTGTGTGTGTGTGTGTGCGTGCGTGTGCGCGCGTGTATTATTTAGTAATAAATTAACTGTATAAATACTGTCTGGGACAAGGACTTTCCACAGTAATTCAAACGCATTTTATGTTCTTGAAAGGCAATATAGTAAATGGCACGATTTAGAGAAAATATTATCGAGCCCGATCCACATGTGAGTCACTGGCACCGTGAAACCGAACTTCTCTTTTACGTCACTTCAGTATCCAATGATATTACTCATAAATATTTTTCAGCCAATCAGAAATCGTTATATCTTTTGGGATGTCGCCGTTTTATGACGTCATTTCCAACCATGTCGCAGAATTCTAAAATGAAAACGTTTTTTATGTTAACATAATTTTCGCCTTCCGTCATAATGAGTAACATTTGTAGGGAGGTCATTACTCTTCAGCTGGGACATTACTCCAACTTTGTCGGTACTCATTGGTGGAATTTACAGGTGATGAACACAGTGCCGGCTACCATAGGCAGCTCTAATGTTAGCTTAGCGTGTGTTCGTAACCCAAACAAACAATCCTAACCAACGCGTAAAGTTTGTGAGGGTAAGCGTCATGATTTCATTTTATCAAATCATTGAAGCCCAATTTCTAAGGAAAAGCAGACATTTGGAGAGGAAAATATTTTGATTCACAGAATATAAACAAGTGGACATGCGTTTGGTCAGTCTGTTGTAAAGACTTGGACGAGTCAATATTTGCTTAGAAGTATCAGGTTTGTTCCCAAAACACACGTGTGAATTCACATTTTAAATTATTGGAGATAGTTACGTAATCCCGTGTCTAATCAAGAGTCACGACTATTCATATTTAATGTTGATTTGGAATTTTAATAATAAGCCCTTTTGTCTTTGTAGGATGCATCACTGTCATATGACCCAGAAATGCCACCTGGAGAGATCCAGAGTGATGTCTTGTTTCGTGAAGGCCAAACTCTTGGTGGGAGCATCACCTACACTCCGCGCCTCGTTGCTATGGATCTCAAAGGTGACTTAATGCAGCGTAAACATATTGTTTATATTGTCTGCAGTGAATCTATGAGAGATGAACAGAATGGATTTGTCACACAGGAAGTCTGCAGACTCTACGGCAGGAGGGAAGTCTCTATGACACTGGCAAAGAAACGCCTGCTCTTTCCTGGTAAATGAAGATTGACCGTATGCTAGCAGGTTTTTTTTTTCCCATGACCTTTTCATGCACCAAGCCAGTAAATTTTCATGCTAAGTATTCTCCAAATAACAGGGATGGAAGCCTGATGGTACATAAAGAGAGCCCGCCTACGAAAAACTCCTTTCTTGAAGACCTGGACATGTTGGATGTGAGTATTTGAAGTGAAACAGACAAGTTAATATTTAGACATGACAACATTGCTTTGGTTATAATGTCAGTCAAAGTATACAGTTGTTTCCTCAATATTCACTCTGATCCATGCTCTTTCATACCCAGTGTGGAGACGTACTGACAGAGGCACATTTTTCATCTGGCGCTCAATCTCAATGTAAACGTAAGTAAAACCTAACCACAGTTTACTTATTGCACACTTCTTTCCCTGAACCGTTGACTCGCCTCACAGGTTCTCTAAACGTGGATACTGTCAACAGTCGGCTTGCTCGAGTCCAGAAGAATTACAAGCTGGAGGGCAGCGTCAAGGTCTGGTCTGACTTTCTGCGGATCCATTTTCACCCTCGCACCATCTCCGTTATCCACCAATACAACCATGATGGGTGAGTAAGAGATTCAGATTTTTTATTTTGTGTTTTGTCAGTCGATCTAAAAAAAAAAAAGGTGCTTATAAGGACTTTAGAAATCCAACTGGGCGGCAGATTGGACAACAGGAAGACATTATGTGCTCTTTGGTTAATGTGTACAAAAGTAGAAGCATTTCTTCCCATTTTTTTTAATGACCAGTGAGGCTGATCGTCTGGAGGCTTTTGGCCAGGGGGAAGCACTGTTGCAGGGGGCAGTGCTGGAGGATCTGGATGACAAACTTCATTTTTTTGTGGAGGAGTGTGACTACTTCCAGGTATGTTGGTCTCAAAGCGACACGCACACACACTGTTTGCACATCTTGACCTGAATTTTTCAACATGTGAGGAGCTACTCTCTAATTCCTACACGCAACCGATAAAGTGGTTTTAACCTGTCAGTAGACATCGAAAGACGAAATAAATGTTAATGAAGCTGAGAGTAATGAGTTTTTTTTTACATAAAAATTGAATGAAAGTTAACCAATGAAAATCGGGCATTGTTTTTGAATTGCGGTTCAGCAGAATTAGATGGAAAAAAAAACCAGATACTTGTGAAAAAGGCCTGCCCCCCCCCCAAAAAAAAAAGCATGGTTACAATAGTTGGATTTTTCATGATAGTTTGTATTTTGTTTGGACAATTTGCTTTTGAATTCAGTTAGTTTTTTTTTTTTTTTTTGAAAATGCTTAATTTTAGTTTTCGATTTTGATTAGTTTTTTATTTTGTTAACAATTTTTTTTTCAAATTTAGTGATAGTAATTTCGGGTTTTTTTCCCATTAAGTATAATAACCTAGGACCACTAATGGCGACAACTCCGAGCGACTCGATAATTCCTATGACGGCATCTGCATTTCAGGGTTTCCAGGTTCTGTGTGACCTGACGAATGGCTTTGCGGGTCTTGGCTCAAAGGTCACAGAAATGCTACAGGACGCGTACGGTGGTCGAGGAATCCTAACCTTCGGGACGGCTCCCGTCAGCCACCCAAATTCAGTGCGTTTGACTCAACGTTCTCCATGCCAAGTGTTTAAATGCAGACGCTGACAGGTCCTCTCTGCTCAAGCAGACTCCAACGAAGGACCTCTACCATCTGTTGAACTGTGCATTAGGGATGGTCCACATGGCCAGTCACAGCTCTTTCTTCTGTCCGCTGACGCTGCGAGGAGGACTGGGCCTACGACCGTCGTCTCCCATAAGCTTCCCTTACCTGAACTATGACGTATGTCTTATTACTTTTTAACATTTTGGCTCTTGCTTTTTAGGACCTCCTCATTTCAACCTAGCAGCCTTGCCATTGAAAAGTGAATTGCATTTCTTGAACATCCTCGTCACGGCACTGACATTTTACGTGTTGCAGCCGTCACTTTGGTACCACTCCAGCTCGATACTGTCTCTCGCTCTGGATGCGCTCACGGTGCCGTACAGGCTGAGGAGCAACTGCATCCCCATGTGGCAACTGGCAGACTCGCTGTCGACGTCGGGGAGAAAGGTGAGTTGATTGTATTAGTTCAAGCCGATCGTACTTTGACTTATTTTGGGGCGTGTTTCCCAACTTTTATTTCGCCAAGTCAAACGTTGGTAAATCTGCCAGCACACACATTTGTTTGAATAGCAACAGGTGGCTAAATAGATGAGTTATATCTTCTCCCAGACCTAAAAAAAAAAAGTCAACATGATGTTCATTTAAAACTTAATGTAACTTGAGCATATTTATTAGGTGGTGGCAGCTTACGGTGCCGTCCCGTTTCCAATAACGCACGGCAGTTCGCTCCCTGATGCCTTGTGCGCTTGTGACTCGTTGCCATGGAAACCACTGTCTGCATGCGCCGAAGCAGCCGACGGGCGATGCTATGGCCAATGGGTGACACTCAAAGGCTTGGAAGGCCAAAGACTCACCAGGTAAATGTTGTCGCTTTTGGTACAGGCTGATCTTGCAGTTTGTGGACACAATCTTGAAATATTAATTCTTCTTTCTGATCAGTTCTGTTGCTCCGGGGAAGGAACTGCCATCTCGCCTTCACAGCCTCCACAGCGGGGAAGACGTCCTGGCGTCTTATATCACATCTTTCTATCCTACGGCTCCTCTGTAAGGCCCAAAACGTATTCATGCATCCGTAAAAAAAGACAAAAATCCACAGAATGGAATATTTTTGTTGTCACAGCATCTTTATGATGAGAAAACCTAACTTTCCTCCTTTTAGGGCTCTGCAGCTGGTATCCAGGCCCAGTAAAGTGATCCCACCTTTCCCCCAGATATTCAGTCAGTCTCTCAACAATCGAGGTCTACAGGACAGCCACCTGCTTCCAACCAATCGTGAGTTTCTTCAACTCCAGTTGATCCTCTGCTCTGAAGTGTTCATAGCAGTTTTCAAAGCTAAATTATCTGCTCCTGGATAGCTCTGGCCACCCCACCGGACGTCTCGTCTGTACCAGTCATCACATCCCTCCAGTCGGGGCCTGCGCTGGACCAGTGGCTGTCGGAGTTGCATCGCAGCGTCAGCGCTTTTGACATTCGCCGGGTGGCCCCCAGCTTTCTTTCGCAGGGACCCGAAATGGCAGACTACAGCGAAGCCCTGGAGCAGTTGCGCTTATTGGCTCGGAAGTACCGGGACGATAGCGGCGGAGCGACACGCTCATCTTCTGAGGACGACGACGACTGACGTTGGGTTGGACGGACTTGTTTAAATTACATCATGCTTACACTCCCCCCTTGAGGTACAGTGACACGAAAGCGGAGATTAAAACTGTTCACTAACATGCCAAGTAGAGGAGCTCTTGGGAAAGTAAACAGCAACACTCATCTTTTTTAGGATCATGTGACTCTCCATAAATCACTTTGCAATTTTAGTATGACCTGATGATTCGCGATGTCACTTTTATATTTTGCGTCATGAGATACTGTAAAGTAAGAAAGGCAGCCCGGTACTGTTAGAAGTGTAATATTCCTCTGGGTGCCGCGTCTAAAAACATATGCGAGTGGATGAACTTGTTACATTCAAAAACTTATGAACTGAAAATGTAACTTCTGGAGTGATGACTGACTTGCTGTTGATAAAGTCACCTGACCTCATTAAGTATGACTACCAATGAGATTTTATTTGATCGCAGTAGTCATTTTCCATTACAAATAACAGAAAAGGAAACTTTTTTTAAAATTTCTAAAGATCTAAAGAGACCATAAATCAAAACACAAGAGGCTTTTTTTTTTTTTTAAATAAAATGGTAAGGGCTTCCACAAAAGGTGAAACACGTATTCCAATCAAGCACAGTAGTATGTATTTCGCATCTATATTTGAGGACAAAAAGGGCAAAAATGCAAGACCACCAATTCAATGTGTAAAACTTGAGTAGACACAGACTGAAATTTTAACAAAAAGGCTCCATTTGGGGGTCTACAGGAAAGGACAAAAAGTGTTAAATGAAACGGAGATGTGCGTAAGACATCAAGCGCAAGCATCTCGGCTGTACAGCTACTTATATAAAAGAAAAAAAAAAAAGGGAAGTACCTGTGTGGGGGCTCCAAATTGTAAAAGGGGTGAGGGGACACACAAGGAGGTGGCAGTCCCAAAAACTAAACTACGAGCGGGAACGAGAGCGGGACTGCGAACGGGATTTGGAGCGGGATTTGGAGCGAGAGACCGAACGGGAAGCGGAGTGGGAGCGCTCTTTGGCGGGGCTAGGGGAGCGGGACTTGGATTTAGACTTGGACCTGGCTCTGGACTTTGAGTCGGCGGGGGAGCAGGAGCGAGAACCCCGCTCCTGTTCGCCGGTTTCATCCTCGCTCTTAGGAGGGTCACGACCCTTTGATGCAGACTTCCTGGAGACGGAACGGGAGCGAGACCTGGACCGGGACCTGGATGTGCCCTTCTTCCCCTCTTTCTTGCTCCTCTTGCTTTTGGGGCTGCGGCTCCTGCTCAGGTCTTTGTCCTTCTGGTCTCCGTTGCTGCGCTCATCTTCCTTTTTGCTCTTTTCTTTAGTCTTTTTGCTGTTGGAGTGACTGCGGGAGCGGGAAGCGGGCCTGCAGGCCAAAGGGTATGCAATTATATACTACATCAGGACGAGACCACGTGATACAAAACGGCATGGATCAGCTGAGGCACATTTAGAAATGGAAAAATGTGTTGACTATAGTGCACTTGCAAAGGGCACCAAATAACTCCTCTTCTGTACCACTTTAGGGCAATCTCCCAATATGCTGAGCAACACTTAAGTGTCACACAACTGTCCCGGTTGATTTCTCACCTGGAGCGGGAGCGGCTCCGGCTGCTGCTTTCACTGCGGCTCCGGCTCTTGCGGGACCTGCGACTCCTGGAGCGGGACCTGGATTGGGAACGGGTATTCGTACAGCACACACACACCAACATTAGAGATGTCCCACACAACATTTAATCTAGCCTGGAGTTCATTGCACGAAGGAACCACTTCTTCGTACCTGGAACGGCTTCTGCTGCGGGAATAGGAGCGGCGGCGTTTGGCTCCGGGGCGGTCTTCGATGAGACGAATCTTTCTGCCGTTGACCTCGGTGCCATCCAGCTTCTCCAAAGCCCGCTTCATGTCGGCGTACAGCCTGAACTCGATCACCCCTTCATTCTTTCGCCCCTTGTGCGTGTCGGCGTAAGTCACCTCGCCCGCTTGTCTCATGTAATCCTTCAAAACAAAAAGGCATATTTTGTGATGGCGGCGCCAATATATGTATGTAGTATTTCTCACTACCGGAAAAATCGTACCTTTAAGTCCTGCCAGCTGCATCGGCTGGACAGATTCTCAACAATGAGCCGATAGTCCGTCCTAATAGGTGGACCATAGCGGTCTCTGCCCCAACGTCCTCCGTAACCACCTTTCAAGGTAACAAGGATAGAGCAACAAAATGAGGACCACGCGGCAACGGAGATGTGCTTATGATTCTGAACTCCACACTACTCTAAAAATAATTAGACACTTTGAGAGTAATCAAAAAGACGTTTAAATTTTAAGTTCATAAATGGCTCAAACAAAAAAGACATTAAAAATCTACGTACATTTATCAAAATTGACAAGTTAAGCTACTTCTGGCTATACTATTAAAAAAAAAGCAATTCATTAAATAAATAAAAGAAAGAAGAGGCTGTATTCTAAATCATTTAAAATTACATAAAACTCAAGAAGGAAACAGTTCCGGTGAACAAAAGATTCTAAACTAGCCTAAAAACAACTGACTGTTAGAGTAAATGTTCTTTTTTGAGGCTGAACCCACATCTGTTCCTAACCCCCATGGCATCCTCACCACCCGGCCTGGGCTGGGCCTAATGGCAATAGCGGTCTTCATTCACAATGGCTCCCTTTTTTGGTCTGCCCAGGGGCCCAGAATGGTCAAACCACACTCTTGGAAAGGGGGGACACCATGGCCAGCAATAGGGCGGGCAGTCAGCAAAGGACTCTTTCAATTGAAACATTGAGGTTCTTTGTTAAATCTTTACCTTTAAAATTGACAATCAACTTTAACAAAATGTGAAAAATAGAATCAAAACAGCATTCACAACATACTTATCAAAATGAGTTAAATTCATGAAAATAGTTTTCCTTTTGCAACTACTTTTTAAAAATGTCTACATGTTTTAATTTCACTATTTATTGGTGGCTTGGATGCACCCAAATGTAACAGAAAATCGCTCTCGTCTGCAATTTATTTGTCCAAAGGGTTTTGAATTTCATGTAATTGGTCAAGTTTGCAAGACAACAGCCAACACCCGCTCAGAAATTTCCGAATGCAAAAACGGGGACACGCCTGTTTGAAAGAGGGCCTTTGAAAACCAACCACAAAAACTAGGCAGAACAAGTTGTGGAGGGCGTCTACTTGCATTTATAAACATCTGCTGAAACCGAAATGTTAACTTGGCCATCCAAATGCTGTAAAGCATTTCCCAACATTTATGAAGCCAAATCACAACATTTCCATTAGAAAAAAAGTAATACTACTGGAATATAAGCTTAAATTGTCTTTACTTAAACAACCGTACAAATTTGTCTGTGCAACATGGGTTCGTATAGCCGTATAAATGCTCCGTTTTTAAAGGGAATGCACACAAGCCACCAAAAATCAATCGTTAAAAACACAGCAAAGTAAATCACGTATTGATTACTTTTTACTACATATTTATTCTGATAAAAAACAGAACGTTTCGTGGATGAACTTACTCCTTCCTCCGCCTCCTCCACTGTAGCCTCCATCGCGACGGGGTCCTTTGGTGTGCTCCACAATCACACGCTCCCCGCACAGCTCCTTCCCGTTCAAGTCGTACACCGCGTCGTCGGCGTCGCGCGGGTCATCAAATTCAACGAACCCATACCTGCAAAGAACGTTCGCATTCATTACGACGATCCGACACAACACTCGCTTCCATTACGGCGATCCGACACAACACTGTGCAATGATTCATTGTAATCATGATCCAGAAAGACTTCAGGGCTGCAATGAACGGACTGAAAAGGTAGCAGTTAGGAAATTAAGACGGTTGCAAATGCACACTCGCGCACGCTCACATCGTGACATTGCCACGTTTAGCGTTAACAAGCTCCCGTAGTAAACTAACCAATATTAAGATCGCAGATGAGGTCTTGTGTAAAAAATATATAGATATATATATATTAACATGCACAATAAGGCACACTAGACACTGAATCGATGGTTGCATGAACGTCTTCGAACAAAGAGAATTCGATCAGTAGGCCCTGCACCGACGAACAGGCCCATACCAGCAGGTTAGCCCAAGCTAACCGACATTAGCTTTCTGGCGGTGTCATGGCGAAGAGGAACGAAACGTTACCCATTTTTTAGATCGACTTCCAGTATCTTCCCGTAGCTCTTAAAGAACCTCTCGACGTCCTTTTCTCTGGCCCGATAGCTCAGCCTTCCAATATACACCCTCGACATTTTTGTCGAAAGGAAAAGAAGAATGCGAGAAAATAAACGCGGCTTTTATCTGCTCAATGGGCCGCGGCGACGGAGGTGTGGTCTAATCTCTTCTTCGGCGCTTTTTAAAAGTAGTGAAAAAAACTTTGGATTGTATCACCGCTCGCCATTGGAAAGGCAGGGAACTGTTTTCGGGTGCCGACCTGCATGCATGCGGCGGTCCACTGTGATACATTTCAACTGTCTGTTTATAAACTTTGATTTGGTTCTAACTTTTATTTAATTTTCTATATGCAAACACGGTGTGCAGTGTCATGTGCGTTACATTACAGTGGCTTAGAATAAAATTTAAAACATTTGTTGCTGTTGTTTTTAGGAATAAAACTTCTGCTACATATTAATTGGCTACGTATTTTGGGCGGTACTGGTTTGAAATCACAAACATTACCCCTTTAAAGGTCATCACACTGAAAAGTCGTCAAAAGTTAAGGATTATTCATTTACAATTGCTAAAAGTTATACTACACCCTTTAGTTGCAGGATGTTGCGAACGTAATCCACGCTATGGGCGGAGCTACCACCAACGACGGGGGAGTGTTTTTGCCAATAATCCCTTGGCTAGTTTCGAACTTTATCGTAATATACTTTTTATAAACAATGTTGTTTTGGGGACGGCGGCAGAATGAGCTTGTTCAAGGTGTCCACTTGTAAGACTCAATGGAATGTGCTCCATGGGTTGAAAGCAAAGTGAGGTCTCATTTAGAGACAAATAACGGTACGCGACGCCAGCCGAATGTTAGCTCAGAGCGGAGCCAGCAGGCTAACTCGGGCTAAATTGTGATGGAACGCGGGGCCTTTTCAAAATATTCCTGGATTGATTTCGTCTTCTCTGTCATCGGCGTATGTACTTTTTTGGTGGACTGGGGCTCCGATTTATGGGTCGCCGTCGAGTTTTACTGCCACGGTGACTTTTTGTGGTTCGGGGCACTGGTCGCCCTCATGATCCTTTCGTCTTCCGTGGTCCAAATGTTCAGCTGGTTCTGGTTGAAGTATGACCGCCAACTGCCCGGCTTCCGAAATGAGATCGGAGCCGAAGCGGTGCTCTTTGTGGACAGAGTTAAACTCACCTGCCTGTTGCATGTGCTGCAGCTGGGTTTCTTATGCAGGTAAACACGTGTGTGGATATAGTGTTAAAAAATCCCATTGCTTGTTTGTACAACTCAGGTCGAAAATGTGGAAACACCTTGTACCAAAGTATACAAGTTTTTATTGTATACAAAGTACTAAATTCACTCGACTCCCCACTCCACTCCTTATACTAAAGCAAATGCAAAAAAATATAGTCGCTGAAAAAGTAAAGTACTGCTATTTAAGTAGAAGAGTAAAAAGTAAAAGTACAGGACTGTAATTCATTTTAAGCAGTCACGCTTTTGGTCTGCGACAGGTTACGTGCAACATCACATTGTTGTGATACCAAAATGCTTAGACACTGCACAATAACTTGTTCAGTCGGACATTTTTTGGGGTGGTTTCTGACATGTACACAAAAACTGTCTAGACCATCATCAGGTTCCCAGCATGCCAGCATATAATTACATTTGACAAGTGCCATGACCATAAACGTCAAGTTCAGGTGTGGCGGCGACAAATAAATTTGTCGGTGCAGCATCCTGTCACATTCCATAGCTGTTCTCCTTGGCTGAGGTGTTGAGATCCGCTGCACGATTCACTGTGCGTCATTCAACAAGTCTTGTTGTCACGCAATTCCCCTCACGTACTCTAGGCACATCTCGGCCATCAGACAAGGCTTCCGGGTATGGTGGCGGAAAGAGGAAGGCTCTGAGTATGCCGTCTACCTGACCCACGACCTCAGCATGCTGCGACTCATCGAGACGTTCTGCGAGAGCGCCCCGCAGCTGACGCTCATGATCTATGTGGTGCTGCGCACCAACAAAGCCAGGACCGTCCAGTGTGAGTTCTCCTTTTTCACATTCGGGCTGATGTACACAAAATAAGCATAAGCTGATGATGAAATTGAGGTCAGGGTTCTCAAATCTAAACTCATCCGCATAACTCTTCCAAAAGAATGGAAATACACTTATTTTTGTCCATATGAAACTCTTCAATGCACTTCAACATAGTTTTGATTCCACAAGATTGGTGTGAGGCACTGCTTTTGTAGTAACGCTTCAGTCATATCATTTACTTATTGGTATCGGGTCGATACGGGCCTTATTTCAAGGTATCGGGTAACCATCTAGGATGCCGATACCCGCCACCGATACTACCTGCCAATCATGCAATCAATACGTTTCCTCCGTTGCCATATTGATGGTGTCACCTCCGTGTTTGCAGTCGTCAGCATTGTGGCATCAACCACTTCCATAGCCTGGATGGTGGTGGACTATCACCGCTGCCTGCGCTCCTTCCTACCAGACAAGGCCAAGCAGGGTTGGGGCTCCTCGTTCGTTTACTTCCTGTGGAACCTGTTGCTCATCTCCCCTCGGGTCGCTGCCCTCGCCCTCTTCGCTTCTGTCCTGCCCACCTACATTGCCGCCCACTTCCTGATCGTTTGGTCTAGCTTTGTCGTATGGGCTTGGCGCCAGAGGACCGACTTTATGGACAGCGTCGGGGGGGAATGGCTCTACCGGGCCACCGTGGGGCTCATTTGGTACTTCAGCTGGTTTAACGTCGCCGAGGGTCGGACTCGAAGCAGAAGTATCATTTACCATACCTTCATCACTACCGACGGAGGAATCCTGCTGGCCACTTGGTGGTGCTACCGAGACCCTGTGACCTCCCAATCTTATGCAATGGCGCTGCTCATCACTCTACCTCTTACCTACCTGCTGGGACTGCTCTTTAAATGCATCTACTACTGTTGCTTCCACCCTAAACTGTGGAGGCCCCCGCTCAGGGAAGCAGGACTGCCCGACGACTTGCCTGATGCAGAAGTGTCCTTCAGAGAATTTCCCATCCAGGATGGTGCCCTATCCTCTCAGCTGCTCAACAAAAGGATGGCGCACAATGCGGCACTCTTTTACTCCAGTCAGTGAAAACGCTGGAGGAGGAAAAAAAAAAAGAGAGTTGACTTGTCTACTGGTAACGGTTGTTATCGTTTTAGCCTGTTTTTGTGTGTCCTCTTGAGACAGTCGACATGATGGGCTAACATTAGTTACACCCGCATAATCCTATGATACCCAAATCTTTGTGACATGAAATTATCAACATGGCACATTTCGAAATACAATTACATTCTCGTGGCGCAGCAATCCCCATACATGCTGCAGTAAAACTGTTTACCAAGTCACGTCATTCTTTCGTGTGTTAACCCTTTCATGCACCAATAATGATAACCAGATAAGCTGTCCACTGTAGTAACCACTGTCCCCGAAAGGGTTAAATGAAGGGAATGACAGGAGGGACATTTTAAAAGCTAATTTTTCAAATTAATCCCCCTAACACACATTGTTTGGGATTGATAATGCACTCTCACAAGGGTGGAGAATTGCTGCTAATAATGTGTACGTATTTACAGGTGTACTTAAAAGAACTTGGACAATAGTTAAGCTGTGGCAACATGTCGTAAAATAAAGTGTCAAGGAATTTGACTGAAAAATACATCTTTTGTCGTCAACTTGCAAGCTTTTTTTATTTTATGTTATTTTTTTTACACTTTGATTCTTTTATGGGGTGAATTTATGTCAAGAATGCATTCCAGCCACAAGTGTTTCCCTCTGTATTTTATCATCTGCAACCGCTGTGTGCAGGAAGTGAGAGGCGGGGGCAGTTTACTTCTCAGCAACATCTCCTGGAAGTGCTCTTGGTAAGCCATTGTTTAGTTTACACGGCATTTGAAAGACATTCGATTCCAAGTTGGAGTGGTTCCCAACCCTTAGTGAGCCACAGCACCCGTTAAACTTTTGAAAAAAATCATACGGCAGTCCACCTAACACAAACAAACAAAAAGTCACAAAAACATAAATGCAGAAATAATGATAATCTTGTCTGACTTCACTTACAAATCGACTCAATGTGAAATCGTGGCGTGTTTTATGCAACACAAGATGGATTACTTCCAGGAAGCCATGACTCATTCTTTATATGAATAGCGATAGGCGGATGGACTGCTTTATTATCCATTCTGCTATTTAATGGTTTAATTATTTTACCCATCATAGACATCAGTGACAGATAGATGAAGAACATGTAAATAAATAATTTGGATGATTTTCAGCACACTTGGCATCCCACTGCCCTCATTTTCATGGATCCTCAAGATAAACTCTTAATTCTGATGTTTAAATACTATTCAGCTATTTATTTCATGTCATATTTTTTCTCCCCAGACCTTTTTAAAATAAACGTGGCAAGATTTCAGCAGGCCTCTGATTTCGTTTTATTTTTTGTTTGTTTGTTTTACACACAAGCGTTGCCCGTTTAGCTTAACGCTAGCAAACAATTCAAACACCATAGATGGGCTACCTAATAGCATCAATGTGGTGTTTCAACAATGGATATTAGAAGTCAAATGGTGGACACACAACAGGCAAATTCTTTATCCTCTGCAAAGAATGACCCCAAAAAAATGTGAATTATTTCTTAAATTACATAAACTATTCTAGTACGATTAGGGGTTGAAAGACTGGAATTTTTCTGAATGAAGTAAAATGAATGACCGTTATCCCATGAGGTTTTTTTTTAAACCGTATGCCTTTAAGAGTAGGCCTTGAGGGCAGTTTTTTTTTTTTTTTATGGAGGAGGAGTGCCAAACTCAAAGCTCTCTTTTTCTGTTCAAGTTGAGTCATTGTGAAAGTGTCATGGGAAGAGCTGCACCAGCATGTAGCACTCCGCGCGAACCATGAGTGCGTTCAAGTTCTCCAAGTTGGATTGTTTCCTCACTTATGTGGGCCTGGCATTTCTTTTGTTGGACATTGGGCTGGACATATGGACTGCGGTGTCGCTCTACCAGGAAGAGGATTATGTTTATCTCGGCATCCTGATATTTGTCCTCTTGGGCTCGTCGATGCTTGCTCAAGCCTACAGCTGGCTGTGGTATACTTATGACGACTTTGTGCGGCTGACAAAGGTTGAGAGGTGTCTCAGTCCGAGGCAGCTGAAGGCCGTGCATTTTTTGCAGCTGGGAGTCTACTTCAGGTTCGTAGGCAGATTGTCTGCTTTCAACACATGAGGTGGTGTGTTTTATTTGGAAAGATTGTTTGGCTTTTACACGTGTCTTCCCCAACTTGCCCTTTCCAGTCCATGAAAATCCGACTACTTACAAGAAAGTAAAACGTGACATTAATTTACAGGTTCCAGCATGTTGCAGTGATGTGGCGCGCTGGAATTTTTTGCTTGCCTCTGAGTGTCTAGCAGCAGAGTGAACAAATCGTTTGCACTTATGCCTCATCGTTCTGCAATTCAGGTTTTGAATTTCGGCTCAGGCCTTTCTTCTGTGTTGTTTGCACGATCTCCCCGTAGTCCAGCATTCCAAAAACATATGCTATGTTTGCGTTAGGTTACGAGCAGCCACGGCAATCACATTTCAAGCGACCGGGGGTGGCCGTAGGGGGGATGGCATGAGCAAACGTGACGTGCCGTGATTGCTGTGCGTGGCGAGTCAGAGCCGTCAAATAGTTTGCCGCTTCAGTCGGATTGTAACGTCAAAAACGTTAAGAAAAATAACGTCCAAAATGAAAAGGACATTGATTAACTGACAACCTAAAATTATTTTTTTTCATGCTCTATTCAATGTATTTTGTTTTACTATTTACTTGGGACATACAAATATTTCATTTGGGATTTTCCGGAATGACTGCACCTTTGACCTTTAAGTTAAAATAAGGCCAAATGAACCATGAACTGATACCAAAGACAGTTTAAAAACAAAAATTACTTAACCCTTTCATGCACCCTGGAACCTGATAACATGATAAGCTGTCCACTGTAGTAACCACTGTCCCTCAAAGGGTTCAAGTAGAGTTGTTAACTTACGAAACACTTCCACAACTTTCCAAAAATTTGATGTGGATTTTGAGTCTTGACTCTGTTCTTTCCCAGGCATGCTGGTGTTGTGGAGATCACATCGTGCGGATGCATTACAAAAACCCAAGACCCAGTTGACGCTGCGGTGTTCCTGACTCATGATCTCAGCATGCTGCGGCTCTTTGAGGCTTTTTCAGAGAGTGCGCCGCAACTGGTTCTCATGCTCACCATCATGCTGCAGCGGGGCCAACTGGATCCTCTGACAGGTACGACATAATGAATGCCGTGGTGTGTCATTAGACAAGGCTATGGCCAGACTAAACCAAGCTCCTAATCTCACTTCAACATAGTTCCTTGTCACCAAGATGTACTGTAAATAAGTTGGCGCCCAAAGCAATATTTTTACATTAGACATGGCTTTGGTCCAAGCACAAAAAACCAATTGTATCTCAAATCAGCTTTCACCAATGAAAAGAATGGAAACGGCATTAAACCATTCCAGTTTCCCTTAGAAAAAAAAAAATGTTGTGTATTTTAATTAGGAAAAAACATACACAATCAAAAATATGCAGTTTTTGTCACACTTTGTAACAGAAATTCGTGAATCATGGCACGTAATAATGTAGCCTGTCTAATGTCGTCCTCAGTCTTGAAAGCCTTGGGCTCGGCTTCAGCCATTGCCTTCAGCGTGACGACGTACCACCGCTCCCTTCGCTCCTTCCTGCCCGACAAAGAAGAACAACGCATCGCTTCGTCGCTCATCTACTTCGTCTGGAACCTCCTTCTGATTTTCTCCCGGCTGGCGGCCGTCGCCCTCTTCGCCTCCATCCTGCCCTGCTTTGTCTTCACCCACTTCATTTGCTCCTGGATGATTCTCTTCTTCTGCGCTTGGCGCTGCAAGACGACGTTCATGGACAGCCCAGGTGGGGAGTGGCTCTACCAGGCCACTGTGGCCGTCATTTGGTATTTTGACTGGTTCAACGTGGTGGAAGAGAGGACTAGATACAAGACGACGTTGTATCACGGCTTCATTCTTCTTGATATTTCCCTTATATGTGGCTTGTGGTGCTGGAGGATGCACACACAACCCCCTTCTTTTAAAATCCCCCTCCTGTATGCCTGCATCATTGCCTTCAGTGTGGTTGCATTTTACATCTTTGGCCTTATACTCAAAATAATCTATTACAAGTGCTTTCATCCGAACCTCACGAAAAAGGAGCTGAGGGGAGATTCCACAAGCGCTTCAGAGAAGGCGGTCATGTTCTCAGCCAGTAGTGCGGTGGTGGAGGACAGAGTTCACCACATTAGCGATCGAAGTTACACAATTGAAGATGTAGTGGACGGCGCCGTGTCACAAGCTGACACCAGAGTTTCCAATAAAAGAATGAGGAAGCTGGCTGAGAATTTCTACTCATGACACAAACATTTGACATGCACATGGATGACCGACGCACAGATGTACTGCATGTCACGAGGGAGCAGTTCTCCAATCTCTACGAGGAGCAATTGACCGTTCGTTCAACGAGTTCTCCAATCTCTACGAGGAGCAATTGACCGTTCAACAGACTGTTAAGAGTGTCATTGTTATCCTCTATATTGAAAAGACGATGTGTAGACCACACTTTTATCTAAAAGGCACAGTACAGTATTCAAAGGGTAAGACCTGACTGTTCAAAATTGAAGGAAACTACAGCATTTGAATGCATTACTTGGTCACGTGCACAATTGAATGACATCCGATAAATCTGCCAACACAAAGATAATGCTTACTTTAGGTTGGCACCGCCAAGAAAAAATAATTTAACAATGTGATTATCGTTGTAGTTTACGGTGTGAACTTGGGGTGGACGATCAATTGGCATTTAATTATGATCTCGGCTTCGGCTCTGTCGATCTTTAAAGCGTTCTCATCGAAGACAAACGATTATTGGACAGAACGGCGTAGTGCGTGTACAAGTTCCCGACGTTATGAAAGTACCCTGAATACACCATGTTGCTTGATTGGCAAGCGTTTAGCCGAGCGTGTGACTCTGCTGTCTTTAAGCGTCCTTAAGGCAGTTTATTGATACAGTCGTTGGAGTTTAGATTACAATTTAACACACAAGAGGAATTAGACCATTGTATATTCAAATTCAAAATATTCTTCG
This sequence comes from Hippocampus comes, assembly GCF_001891065.2. Classification (NCBI taxonomy): domain Eukaryota; kingdom Metazoa; phylum Chordata; class Actinopteri; order Syngnathiformes; family Syngnathidae; genus Hippocampus; species Hippocampus comes. Next base: position 164,965 of record NW_017805122.1, on the reverse strand, counting down.
TATTTGAAACATCGCAAGCTCAAATGCTAAAGTTAATGCAGTATTCCATTCAAATGCTAACAGGAAATTAGCATCGCCTTCGGGAGTGACAGTCCTTCAAAAACGAATATTCACCCCCAAACGCTGTGGAAACACAGCCACACAGGTAAGATAACACTACTCCAATCACAAATTCTTCCTAATTTGTGACAAAATGAGTTATAGTAACTGAGTTTAATCTTGCGTTGCCACATTTCAGATCTGGAAATAAGGGACACTCCTCATGGCGTCTCGGCAAAACCACGCGGGGCGAAAGAAATTTGAAGGTTTGTCTCCCCAAACAACCCTGAAATGCAAAAAATCGTATGTATTTTTATTTGGAAAGAAATGCTTTTATTTAACTGACATTATTTAATATGTCACATTAGCCTCTGGGCCCAGGGTTCACTTGGTCGTCAGTATGGAAGAAATCAAGAAAGCACTGAGACGTACTTAAAGATGAAAGTGCTTCATTAGCAATGAACATTGTTTTTTTTTACCCTTATAGACTGAAGTAGCCTGAACCTGAGTATAGCCTATAGGCTATTAAAAAGTGTTGTAAACGAAGCAAAACCTGTTCTTTATTTTGTTCATTATTGTGAAATTCAGTGTTCACGTTTGTGTGTGACAGACGCATGGGACAATTAGGAAAATACGGAACAAAACGCGCAACATGATTCGTATTTTACGGGACGGGTGACAACCTGAGTTTAATCGCAACTTTCTTCTGTTCTCATTCTACGTGTGTAGTCCATCCATGAACGGCACCGCACTGCCCCTAAGAGGCCAAAACGAGCATGAACAGCCGGGAATTGTTCAGTTGTTATCACAGTATTTTGTATTTTACTTTCTTACTCATTACCGTAATTGTATTTATAGCTATTTATATTTATAGTTTTATCGAAAGTTGAGTTTTCAAAGATTCAAGGGATTATCCTCTCCTCAAAATTCAAGCATACAAAAATCAAATTACTGTTGTTGTTGTTGTACCAACATGTATTTCTAATTTCCTCATGACATGCTATGAAATACAATCTCCCATCTCCCAGGTTAGCCCACTAAGTCCCAAGTCTTGTGAAAGCAACACAGGGCAAATGTCTGCAAAGATGCAAGGAAACAGTTCAGTTTTACACAGAAAGCTACAATAATAAACAGTTTCTTTCTCACAATGTCAATCCAAACCGAGTATTAAATTTCTAAAAGCACTTTTTGATTCAGCTCTTGAATTGGATGTAATTAAATTGTGTAAGCATGTTTAATGGTGTCTCAAACAAAAAGCACAGCAATAAAAGGCTGCAATTAGTTTCCAGTTCACTCATTGTATCAAACCCTCAGGACTTAACTATGAGAATAACTACAATCACAGATAGCGTCACTTTATGAACAATACATCAATATCCTATAACATGCACTATTATATTAAAATGATTGTTCGAATACTTGATGTTTCACGCGATTGCATTATTTATGAATGGAAAAAAAAAAGATTTGTATTTATTTTTGTATTTTGAAGAAATACAGACAGGCTTGCTCGTTCAACTCTCTGTGAAAATATGCAAAGACACTGCTCAGCGTATTTACAATATACTGACTTTATCAGATAAACAGGAAATTCTTACAGCGATGTGTTGAGGTCCTAAACAGCTACTGTGGTCTAAAGTCCTGGCCATGAGATGATTTAAAAAAAAAAAAAAAAAAAAACATTACAAAAAAATAACTTTGACTAACATTGTACTTATAACATTGCATCCCCATTGTTTACTTTAAAACAGACATGATATGCATGCGGGGTCACTACAGAACAGAATTGTTTCATGTACCAAAAATGGTAGCGCCATTCCGTCAGTTGAACATAAAAGTGAACCAAAACTATTCGATTGCTTTGTTCAACGTACTTTTTAGTTACCACTTTTAGTAATCTGAGCCAGTAATAGCATTTAGTACTTATTGATTGTCTCCAAGCCAGTATGATGTCATAGCAACTAATAAATGCAAACGATTCTATTCAACAGTAATACAGAGCACACAGGATTCAGGGAAATAAAACAAAAAATTCTCGAGTACATTTAAAAGAAAAGGGCTCGTCAGCGCCACATGAGGTTGCTGACATCTAAACCGAGAGAAAAATGACAATTTGAAAGAATTTCCACAAAATGTAATGGATTCGGGCGAAACAAAACCGCATTAAAAAAGGAGAAATAACACTTAGGATACCAATACATTTTTACAAGGACTAAACCAAAACTTACACATTTCCCTTTGAGATTATGCATACAGATACATAAAGGCACAATATAAATATGCAAAACAACCAAACAAATGCACACAAATACACATTCTTAACGGTCCGAAAGCTGCGAGTGAGTAAAGACCAAAACCTTCAGGCTCAGAATTGTTCAGTCATCGTGGCGTGTGGACACAAAGTTGACCCTGCCCCCTTACTTTCGAAACTATCGTTAATGAGCAATGGAAAGATGTATTGCACAGTCGCCATCTCATTTGTACCGTTTCAGTTTGCGTGATGATGTCAAGCTTATCAAGCTCGCTTTCATTCTCAATTTTACCACAAGTCCAAATCCGTTCACTTAACTGACATAAACAACTCCCACCCAGGATTGCTCGACTAATGGATTTAGTTTTTGGTTGATATTTGGTTTCGACATTCAATTGCATGAATGAAGCACTTTCGGAGGCTCAATTTGACTCGCGAGCTACTCAGGAGTTGATTTGCCAAATTGCACCAAATATTTCTCTGCTACATGTGGACATGAGGATAGAATGGCCTGTCATTTCTAAAAAGAGGAAAGTGGGGACCATCTACTCGGTGTTTGTGAGAGCGGAGTCAGGCTTAGTAAAAAAAGAAACAAAAAACAAACACGCACAAAATGTGACTTAGATAATTATTTACAAGGGTCACATTCTTATCTACTTATTTAAACAAAAAAGGCCAACAAATCCTTGAATTTAATACCATGTTCCATATGTGAACACTCTTGAAGGACACTTGGGCTTGTGCTATGAGAAAGCCAAAGGGCCAACAGTTGAGTATTTGATGATGGTTATAATCGCAGGAAAAGAAACCCCCCCTCCCCCATCTCTCAAAGCATAAAGTGAACACATTTCAGCTCATCTGAAAACTCCAGATGGATCATTTCCACAGGGTCAAAACCTTGTCGTTGTAACTAATACTACTTTGAATTAGTTCTCGCCTCTTATTACAACACGCTGCAGAGTTGCGTGAGGTTACGCAAGTGGCGAGACAGGGACACTTTCTGATGACAGTTCCTCATTTCAAATATTGCAGTGACGACACGGCAGGCAAACGAATAAGGAAACAGACGATCAAGAACAGTGAACCCCTGCATTGTCGCGCTTCGGCATTCCCGAACTATGTTGACATAGAAGAAGAGTTTCATTTCAACAAAAATAGTGCTTTGTTGTCATCTTGATATAGCGGAAGTGAGTTGTCGAGTTTGATTTATACCGGCAAAAAAAAAATAAACCATAAAAAAAAAAAAAATAGTAGTTAGCCGCCAACTTTGTGTCAAGGAACTAAGCTGAAGTGAGTCGAGGAGCGCCTTGCTGCCATCATGGCAATGAAAGGCAACTGTAATCCTTTCTGGGGGGAGTCAATCACACACATTTCTTTTCGTTAGTTGCAATAGGGCTCGTTTCTGATGCCCCAGGAACGGCGGAGGTTCACTGTACTTGATGGATGTCGTCGAAATGAGTGCAAACAGAACGAGTGCAAATGAGCCCAGAAATGGCTTAAACATTTTGAATGCAAACTCAAATATATGCACATAAAGTGAAGGCCCTTTGGTAATTTGAAGTCAGGAGGGATATGTCCCCCCCCAACCTAAAATTAAATTAAAAAGGATCAAACAATGACACAGCCCATTCTGCGTCTGCATGAATCTGTTTTTTTTTTTTTTTTTTTTTTTTTTTTAAAGCTGTGGCGAGATTAGCTGCCAAAGAATAGGGAGTGCTGGGCACGAACACATTAAAAGCAGCCAACTGCACGCCCGGTCTGTTTTCTCACAGTCAGCTCTACCTCAGTTCCTTTTGAGCATCTGTCAGCCAGCTCACAGCTGTCCGTAAATAAGCACGTGAGCAGCATTGGAGGCGCAGAGAATTCTTGATCAATGTCCGTCCAGAAAAAATAACTGGCTGCTCAATTTTTTTCCCCGTTTAACGTGCCACCGCCGCCGTCTCCTTGTTTACAAGAAGTCCAGTTCCAGCGCTTGGTGCAGGGACACCAGGTCGCTGTGAGCGGAGATCCGCCAGAAAGGCATGTTGTGCTGCGTGGGGCGACAAAAACAGTCAGACTTCGGTCTCGTTCAAATACACAGTGGGCCATTCTAATTGTTGTCCTTTTTCAAACACATTTTCCTCGGTATGCCAGGTGTAAAGTTTGAGTTTCAACATGGCACGCACCTGTTTCGCTGCAAACTCTTCATCGCGCCCGTCGCCGATGACAACATATGTCACTTTCTTCCCAAAGCGAGAGACGATCCTCTCAAAGCAACTTTCTTTACCTGCAAGCAAAAGACAACACCGACACTCACTTGTGGATAATTTTGCAGACGGTCACATGAAATGTTAAAGCACTACAATGGGGGGCTGCCGTTATGGGATGTGTCAAGACTATTTCGGATCAAAGCAGAAAATGGGACATGTTGTGTATGACACTCATGTTCCTAATAGTCTGGCTGAAACATCCAATCGAGATGAGCTTTCCGCGGGTTCTATGACTAATGCGTTCTTTTTTTGGCAGGACAGTCATGGACGATGAGGCCTGTATATGGCTGTACCTATTTTTGTGGCGCTGTAGATATTCTCGATGGGGAAGACGTCTCCCAGGCCGTAGAGCAGCACCTTAGCCAGCGCTGGCACCAGTTGAGTGGTTGTGACCAAGACATTGACACACTTCCCCCTGTCGGTGAAACAAACTTTAACTCATTTACTCCAAAAGACATTTTTAAACGTCTTTTCAGACTTGGTCCAGAATTGGCTGGTACTGAATGAGTTAACTTCGTTATAGACAAGTGATCGCTGCCGACTGCTTGATTTTTTTGGGAGTGGAGAACCTAAAGTGTCATTAAAAGCAAACCTGGACTGGATGAGCAGTAGAGACTTGAGCGCTGTGCTGAGCCAGGAGTCAGTCACGTTCTCGATATCGGACTGAAGCCGTAAAAGCAGCTCCCTCTTCACCGGACTCAACAGGCCTGCAGGGCAGCAGCAGCATTATTTAAAACCCACATTACATTTTTTTTTTTTTTAAATAACCAACACTGCGTCAATGTAACTGTTTCCAAATATCTGTTAGTTGACAGTTGTCAGGCAGGAGAGTTACAAGCAAACAAACAGTGAAAAACAAACCCTTTTCTATTTATCTAGGCTGAAACCTGTTTGATGTACAAAGTCTGACTTAATGGCCTATTTGGAAATATAACAAGACTTGGAACTAGCTTAAATCCGCTCGCTGGTCACATCTGGTGCACAGGCGCCACCTGCGGAGCTCAAACAGAATTTCAGACATATTCACTCAATCAAACAAACTTTTTTTAAAAGACCGTTATGAATGCAATTTAAGACCTACGTCACTCACGGGGGTTTCCTCAGTAGAAACAACGGAAAATGGTGACGTGCTATGTAAACTCACCTCCGACATTTCCCTTGTAGCTGTTGTAAATCTCTTTTAGGCGGCGATAGCGAAAGGCCAGTTTGCGCATCCACTCCACACCACCCTGGACGCCTGTCGTGGCTCCGGCTGCACCTCCGCCGCTGGGGCCGTTAAATCCATCCGCCAAGAAATTGTAATTACTTAAAAAAAAAAATCATAATAATAAATTAAAAAAAGGAGACACGTTGCTGTAATTGTACAAAATCCATTCAAATAATCACAAATCCTTTTTAAAAATGTTATTTTAGCACAGCTCAGTGTTCCCTGCCCGAAAAAAAAGCACCTTAGGTCCTGCCCGTTGTCGTCGGAGGCGACATCCTCCACATGGACTTGGTCACATTCCTTCAAGTAGAAAGTAGACCTCGTTGTCATAAATTATATCCAGTAATCCACATCTGGTTCAGTCAGACCCCAAACATCCAATCATTTTCTCTCGGTTGTCAAAAAAAAAAAAAAAATTCCACTGTACCTCTAAATCGTTGAAGAACAGGTGGTTGTCAGCCAACTCAAAGATAAACTCCTCCATCTGCAAGCCCAAGTTCAACATGGTCGCCGGGTCCTAATGCCGTATAAGAAAAGAGCTCAAAATACAGAGGACATCGTCTTCGCAAATTTTCTTTATCGTTCATGTCGACACACCTTGCCAAACTTTTGCGCGAAAGAGCCTGTGAGTAGCGAGTGGAATATAATAATGGTCTCATCCAGATCCCAGAGAAAGATCCGCTTGGGGGAAAAAAAAAAATACACAATAATTAATGACCTCAATGGATTCTGAAAAATTTTGCTCCCATCGCTACATGACAAAATGGTGACTTTGAAGGACCACCGGTGACTAAGTGAATGCAATGCACTATTGGCATGATTACCTCCAGGTCGTTTTCAGTAGGTGGGGAGCTGTCGCACTTTTTGGCTTTTCCTTTAGCTTTTCCCATCGAGTTTCTGCGTCCGACCTCATCTTGGTCTCTGGCTCCAGCAGGGTGAGACACATTGGTGGGCAGAGCCGCCCCTGCCGGCACATTCTCTGATGGGGACGCATCTTAGAGAGGGACAGTGGAGCGGGGGGGGGGAATCAATTTTGAAAAGTACACTAGTAACCTCAATGAGAGGATGAAATTCGAGGTCGAAAAAGACACCTCTGGGAGGTAGTGCCGCCGAGGCGGCCTCTTCCGACTTAACGGCCGAGTACACGGCCCCTCCCACGGCGGCTCCGTGGTCGTCGCTGTTGGGCAGGCCCGCGGGCACGTAACTGGCAGGCAGGTTGTAATACTGTGAAAACTGGCTCTGTCCCAGTGAGTTGTAGCTGCTAAAGTCCTGAGGGAGTCCCAACAGAAAGATCATCTGTCACTCCCATCTATCAACATTTTGCTGTAGCTCAGGGGTGTCAAACTCATTTTTGTTATGGGCCACATTTTTTATGACTGAAAACATATCAAAAAGTCAAAAATAACGGTCTATTCAACTATTGTTTAAATTAGTGTGATGTGTGTTTGGTAGCAAGAAAATGCGTACAATGTCTTTGTTATTTATTAAATGTGAGAATTTAGAATTTTGGTCGAGATCTTAGCAATCATCATGGAAGTTGACATGTTTGATTTGCTTTCGTGGGCCACATAAAATGATGTGGCGGGCCAGATCTGGCCCGCGGGCCTTGAGTTTGACACATGTGCTGTGAACCACGTACTGAAGATTAGTGTCATTGAAAATAAACCAGCACTTACTTGGAGAGCTACCGTGGTGGATGCTGTGGTAGCGGCCGTTGCCGATGGGATGTTGGAGTACACGCTGGATGTTGTGAAACTCGAGCCTTCGGAGGAACGCACACGCAACGCAGACTTGAGTCAAGGCGACAGGAAAGAAAGCGCCACATGGCGATCTCACCGTTGGAGAATGCTGAAAATTCACACTCTCCTACAAAAAATGTGCAGAGTGTGACAGCATTGTCCTGAGCAAGTGATGCTGCAGCTTGCCTTGGCTGGGGTATGAGTAGTGTAGCTGGCTTGGCTGGCTTGAGGTATATGTGGTGCTGAAGCTGAGAAACCCAGGCTGGCCACCAGAGGCCGCCTCTGGCAGACCTGTCTCAGTTTTTATGCCTGGCCACATAGCACCTAAAGAGGACAGACAGCAATAAAGGCAAAGAAGGAAAGAGAAGGCAGCAAGGGGGTTATTGGAGACGGCGAGGAGTTTCAAAAATCCTCCCGTCAAAGCTGTGGGCTTTTGTGTTTTGGAGCAGAAAAACCCGAAAGCAAATCGATTCCACGGGTGCAGAAGCAGAGTGAGGCTCCTAAAAGCAAAGTGACAAAGGTACAATGCTGTGTTTTTAGTGAGAGGACCGTGTTAGGAAAGAAGAGAAAGGGAAAGTCACAACCACCCCCCCCCCCAAAAAAAAACAAAAAAAAGGGGGAGACTAACCAAAGGGCGGGAGGCCATACGTTTGGCCTGTCTGCGGAAAAGCTGAATACACAGCAGAGTGAGCCAGCGTGGGGAAGGCCACCGGGCTGGGGTATGATGTCGCCACAGGGCTAAAAAGAAAGACAATCGCTGCTGAAGTGCGTACATGACGAGAAATGGCCATCGATTGAATAACGCATACTCACTTGCTTCCTTCATAGACCTGCTGGGTGTATTCCGACCCGGCTGCCGTGTCTGTGGCTGTTACGACAACACAATCAGCAGTTTGACATGCACTGCGCAATAACGGCAGCCATATCAAAGACGGTATGCACAGTCAATATTATGCTGGTTACATTTTTTTCCCCCATTTTAATTCATGGTTTGTTTGCTATTATTATAGCATATCCCCAGAGTACCAAAACATGGACGTATAATAAATCTGATATTGTTTATGGTGACAGAGATTAATCTAATGCTTTTGTTTCTTAATAAGTACATGGAAAGAGGATCTTAAAAAAAAAATACATCACATGTTGGGGAAAAACTAATTGCAATTAGATCATGTTCGACTGGGTGATTCTCGGGAGAAGACAAAAGGCACTTCATCATGTTGAGTTTGGGCCTTCATACCCGAATGTGCATACGTTGCGTTCAATTGGGGTGCTGCTCCTATCTCTCCTTCAGATTCCCGATCCCCTGGAACAGGGATGCAAGGATTCCTTAACTCCGCAGTTGTGGTGAGTCACAGCTTTCGCCATATTTTCTACTCACGTGTGCCAAGTTGGGAGATGGACAAGGCAGAGTAAGAGCTTCCCTGCTCTGATGGGGCGAGCACAGCATCCGGGCTTCCATCCTCTCCCAAATTACTACAAGTGCATTGAGATGCTTGGTTTTAGCCAACGGGATTTTTTATTTTATTTTTTTACAAATGAGCCATGTTTAATGCACACCCCTTTCTCCTTGCGTTTTTTTTTTTTCTTTCATACCTTTGCTCTTTCTCCAGTCCACTGTCTGCGTCAAGCTTGGCTTTCTTTGCCTGTGCCCACAAACCAAACACTTATTATAACATTTTAAGAAGGGAGGAGGGGGCGGGGGCGCTAGAGCTCAACCTCAAGGCAAAATGTGTGGTGACAAAACATGCATCCGTTTGTTTGTTTTCAGGACTCATTCCAGCATTAAAAGCACACGGGATGCTTTCAGCCACAAGAAGAACAACAAACGTGGATCGAAAGAACAGTTTCTGGAGAAATGATGGGGGGGAAAAACAGTGAAGAGAGTACAGGACCGCCCAATTTGAAATCGTTATTCATTAATGCAGGCGCACTTACCGGCAGCTCCTGCGTGTCATCCATCTTTGCGGCAGAGCGACCCGACAAGACAGCACGCCGTCACAGCCTACTCTCTGGACCTGGGGATTCTGTGCGGACCCTGCCTCGGCGGTCACAAGCAGCAGAGGAGACATTTGAAGTACACCGCGCACACACACAATACAACACTCTCCCCTCCCCATGATACGTAAACACACACATCGATGGACCACCCCCAACTGAGAGTCCAGGAAGTGGGGCATCGGGATCACACATCCTGCACGAGACCTACAGGTGAGGCAGGTGTGACTGACGTCGCTTGACTGACCGCCGCTCTCGTGCTTAGCGTGGGACTAAGGAAGCGTGCCGATTTACATGTGACCTAACTCCTGTAAAACCAAAACATTCTCACTCATGTGGACGCTGCCGGTTCAAATGATACCCCAGAGGATAAGATCTAACCTCGTTTCATCGCTCGGCTCACTCAACGGGCCTTTCCCGTCAAAGTAGGCGACATGGAACGTGTTACCTGACATAATGTGGACAGAGAGGCTGAAAATACCGGTAGGTCAGACGGCAAATTCAACACCACGCCAACGCGTGAGGCAAAAAGCACGGCACGTTCTGCATCAAAAGTGTGCCACCTCCAGGGGTTGGCTTTAATGGGAAGCAGATGTCAGTTTATACAAAATTTAGATCAGTGAACTCGTAACACCTGCTGGAAAAGAAGGCCACTGAAATTATTGACACAGTTTTATACTTTTCGAGCGGCGCTCAACGAATAGCATCATATGCTGACCTGTACTTAAATATCGGATTCCAAAACTATAACAACAACTTTATTGCCAATGAATGACCAAAGAGGTGATTTCTTTACTCACAGTTTGTCATGTATAAAACTCAAATACAGCCGAGCTTTTGGTTTTCAGTGTATGTAATGTTGAGTTTACAAATTTGCACGCAATGTTAGAAAACGCTGTTGCGTGGCAAAAGGCAGCTCTGTACTTATTGGATTGTTTTGTCTTCAAGAATTAGAGATGTTTTTCAGACAAATATTGATTCTAATTATGACTTGACTACATGAGTGGTAGTTAACGACATTTTCTGACTTTTGGGCAATAGCGCTGCTGTCTGATCAGAACTCCTTTCGAAAACAAAATGGCTTCTTTTAAAGGGGGCTGGGGTGTTTCTGATCACAAACATCAGTTCTCTCTACGAGAAAGGAAAGATATTGGGGAGAAAAGCAATGATGTCATAGTTGAGCCAAAAGATCAGAGCACTATGCTTCCAATTGAATACTGGTGCCCTGTGGGGAATAGTTTTATCTGGTCTATGTAAGAATTCTATTGAATTCCCCAATTCTCTCCTTCAAAGAATATCTTAATGACAGTATCAACAAGCAAACACATGTTATGATAGTTATTATTTTCCCCACTATTCATGTATGGTTGTCTTATTCTTATGACATAAAAAGTCTTGTTACCTGCAAATAACAATGTAACCCAGCAAATACTCCCCATTACATTTCAGGCTTTCGTCATAAGAAAACAAACAGAACAACAACAACAACAAACTTTATTATCTGCTGACATATTTACGCATCGTTCGTGTTGACCCAGTTTTGTCGTAGTGTTTTGCTGCTGTTGTAATCTGCACCACCCCGACTCTCCAATATCGCGTTGCCATTTTGCAGGTCAAGAGACCCTTCTAAAGGAACAGTTCATCCCCATTCCATCTGGAAATAGCCGACCACCGTTACATTAGCAGAACCAGCAAATAACCCAGCCGGGGAGAGAGGAGTCTGAAGGTGAAACGGCACCAGCCTGATTCCTGAAAACCGCTAGCGTCGATTTAAAGGTAAGTAACAACGACAGCACTTGGTCGTGATCAGTTTGTTTGTCAACGAGCGAGCGTGACGAACTGCGATCACCGCTAATATTTAAAGCGCCTTGCGCTATGGACGATGTTAGCTCTATCTACTCGCGCGCTGGGTATTTAGTTTACCAAATAGCAAAACAGGATGCCCCTTTCTTAAAATTTCATATGAATGACCCATATTTGTTAACAAGTGATACGATCGTCAGACTGGCTGTGAGATCATGAGTTTGGTACGGGCGTAAAAGTTTTTTGCTCCAGACATTAGTCGGGTTCGGCCGCCATAGGAGCGAGCACCGAAATGGCAGCGTGCAAAGCATCGCAGTCCTGCTGCCGCAGCAATAATCGCCAAGCTGATTGGAAAAAGAGCAACGCATTACACTAGCACTACAATCAGTAAACCAGTCTTACCATTGAAGGTGGGAAGTCACAACGCAAACATTTAAGCATCTCCAATTGAATCCAAAGTGTAAAGCTTTGTCTGTTGATAGGGAGCACTATTTTGCAGGAAGTTGGCGTTGCTGCGTTAGCTGCGCATGCGCACAATCCCTCCTGACATGTTAGCGTCCCCGGTTCCTTGTCGTCAGGTGTGGAAACGTTAGTTTACTCGATCATTGTTTCCCAACTTTTCCAGATCCAAAGCACAAATTTGACATGACAGAAATGTAACAAAAATTGTGAACACAGATGAATTTGCTATCCAATTGAAGAACACTTATTGCGAGCATAGAATGATTTAAAATTATACTTTCAGAAGAATTATTGTCGTCGTAGGTTCTATGAAATTCAAATTGCCTTTGTAGTCTATATACAGTCTATACCGCATTTGAATTTCTTTTCGAAAGAAACAAAATAATGTATATTTGTATAATTGTATATGTATAATGTATTTAAGTGTACTGTACAACTATTATTCAATGTATTTTGATTTTGTGGGATTTTTTTGTTATATATGTTAAGAAAAATTGCAATTTGGGTACAGAGTTCCTACCAGAATGAAAAGAACCACCACATTTATCAAGAAAAAAAATAAACGCTTTCTCTCGTGGGCCACATAAATGGATGTTGCAGGCCAGATTTGACCCCAAGGCTTTGAGTTAGACATGTGCACTCTAAATTATCTGTAGCTGTAAATGTTAGTGTGGATGGTTGTTTGCATGCTGTGTGACTGTCCGGGGTTTGCCCTGCCTCTCACCCAAAGTCAGCTGGAACAGGCTCCAGTTCACTCATGATCTCAATAGGGTTCAGCATCGTACTCAAAATGGATGCAGGAGCCAGACCAGAAGGGCAATGACATTGATTTTCAGGTAAGAGAATTTATTTGGAATTTCTGACATTAAATTTCAGTATTTAAGTAAATCATGTATAATCATACAGTAACAATGGCAGGAAGAAAATAAATACACACTGATATACAAAACAGAAAATTGCAGCTTCCAAATGTGGAAGAAAATGTGGTAAACCTGTGCAGTACTGGTACATTTTTTTTACAGCAGGCTTTAAAAAAAACGCTTACATGCATCAGTTTTTAATATGTGCGAGCAATAAATCATCCATTTTCAATACCGTAAGACAACTTCATACATTACTATTCCCATTCTGTTGCAAGATCCATCGATAAATCCTCCATCAAAGCCAATGGGATTTTATTGCACTTTTAAGAACCCTATTAAGCAAAGGGCTTGTGGCTAAAGCCAAAGCTTGCTTCATCCTATTGTTCTTAGTCAAGTTAATGAAGCACTTAAATAAATCAAGATCTGTACAGGAGGGAACAACAGGTCACGGAAAAACAAAAGATATGTGCTGTACGCACAGTACACATGGGTCAGGCCGCCCTGGACAGGCACAAAACATTCACAGTTTCTCTCTACATGATGCGTAAATGCAAAGACATTTTGAACAGGGTTGGGAGTGTTTATGGCAAAACATTCTACTGAAGAAAATGATTGATGGATATATTCTTTAGACCTGTTATTGCTGGTTGAATCACATGTTGATGATCTATCAAATAATATAAATCTCTGACTGCAAGAGTCTCTGCTTGTGAATGAAGTATTTGGGGGGGAAGGCATTCAATAAATATAGGTTATATTAAATCAATGGATACATATACATCTCTCTCTCGATTTATATATATACACAGTACACACTGGGAAATGTTAGCTTACTGTATATGCATATTACACAGGGTAAAAACAGTGGATCTCTTCTGTTTCTAGAAACACAAATCGAATTTCAAATGTACATATTTAGAATTGGAGATTTCACTCCATCAGGACATGTTAAATATGGTCCCAGGTAAAGATACCGTATGAAAAAAGGAGAAGACAGATATGATCAAAGTCTTGACCCATGTTTCCAGATGTGCAATAGCGCATTCACATGAAATCAAATTGCATAAATCAACCTCGTGATGGTTTCAGTTCAAGCATACAGTGTATGCAAACATGGAATGAAGGCATCACCCTGAACAGCCAGTGTGCCCCCGTCAAAAGTCGAGTGGAATAGTAGTGGAGGGGAAAAAAAAAAGACTCTTGCAGGCGCCGCCCCAATTGCGTTTTCAACATCAGGCACTTCTCGTTGTCACATCAGAAGCCGTGAGGTCCTGTCACCAGTGCGGTGAGATCGTATGATTCTGAAGTGCAGCAGTACTTGGCACACAGAGTTTGTTTTAGGTGCTAGAGGCAAAAAAATTTAGGGCCAGTGTTGTTGTAACATGAGTCCATCTCAGTACACGAGTCATTGTAAAAAGCTCTTTCAAGGTTTGACCCTCAGTAGGTCCCTTCTAGACATGCGGCTCCGTGTGGTCCCCGCCGTCAAAACAAAAGTCAATCCAGAGCTCGTCGTCTCTGGGAGAGAGACTGTTGATAAGTGACGCTGGTATTCACAAGAAGGAATGCTCTGCCGGCGGCCCGTAGGAAAATCCTGGGAATGCCCCTGCTGCTTCTTTGATACTGCTGGTCACGCTGAAGGGGTCGTTGCTCAGGGAGGAGGACACAGGCAGGTGGGTGAACTCTGGGTCAAAATGGCGGAGGTCTGTGGGGCCACTCTGCAAAAATCAAGCAGGATGGAAATGCCATTCATATTTGGTGTTGATTGGTGTATTGAACCAGAAAAACTAAATATTGGCATTTGACCACATTTTCTTGGTCAGCTGTGTAAAAATGAACCATCACAAACTACAGTTCAGATTGGATCGACAGCACCGATACTGGCTGCTGTCCAGTATTGCACTCGATGTATTGAAGCTGTGACGTATCCTAATTGGCAGAACTCTTCACTATAATTTCATGAAGGACTTCTATCCCACATCCCAACTTGAAATCAGTTGAACTTACCACAGAGGGAATGAAGGGCGGCGTGATCTTCTTGGCCATCAGGTCGTCCCAGTTGATTGGTGAAAAGAAGGAGTGGTACTTGAGTTCAAGCTAGAGAGAAACAGATACTTTGATCCCATGCATCTTTGGCGAGTTCCACATCGAGTGTTATCGAATGCAGCTTTGTGTGCTTACAAAGTCATCCTTCACGCCCAGTCTCTTGGTACGATCCTTCTGCAGGAGCCCCTCGAGCAGCTCCCTCCCCGAGTTGGACACGTTGGGTTTGAGGACAGGAACCTTGTGCAGGATGTTGTTGTACATCTCAGCTGTGTTGCGACTGTAGAAGGGAGGCTGCGTAACGCAAAAGGAAGGGTGAAGCATTTAGTTTAATCCAACCCATGCATGGGGAAAGTGGGCACAATCCCATAATGTCACACTTTCTACTTACAAGTCCATAGAGCATTTCATAGAGCACCGATCCCAAACACCACCAGTCAACTGTGCGGTCATAGGCCTGCTTCTGGAGAACTTCCGGAGCCAAATACTATTAAGATTAAAAGGCAAGAGGCATTTAATTTGCTAATTTTCTGTTCACCGATCGATGGAGTGTAACTGCGCAGACGTGGCTTGTACCTCAGGCGTCCCGCAGAAAGTTGTTGTCGTGCCGTTGGGTTCAAGTCCTTCTTTGCAGAGACCAAAGTCCGTGAGAACAATGTGGCCTTGGGAGTCTAACAGGATGTTCTCGGGCTTAAGGTCCCTGTGAGGAAAAAGGGACAGCGATGACACAATAATCGTTGTCAGTTTCAAGGCGGCAAACTGAAAATGCTTTCTTGCAACTGTCCACTAGAGAGCGCTGTAGGGTTTTTTTTCTTTATATGCTTACCTGTACACAATGTGCAGTGAGTGGAGGTAGCCCAGTGCACTTGCAATTTCAGCAGTGTAAAATCTGGCCCGGGGTTCCAAAAAGATCCTTTCTCTCTGAAGATGGTAGAAGAGCTGAAAGGACAACAGCTGTCAACTTTTACGACTAACACATTTTTTTTTTGTGAGTTACAGTATTTCAAGATCACGTGAGGCGTACCTCTCCACCGTTCACGTAGTCGAGTACAAAGTAAAGCTTGTCAGTAGTCTGGAAGGAGTAATGCAGTCCCACTAGGAAGGGATGCTTGATGTTCTTCATAAGAACGCTGCGTTCGGCCATGATATGCTTTTGCTGGATGGGAGGGGGGAGAACGGCATCGTTTATTTTCCATTTGTTATTTCAACATCAAAAACGTATATTGGTTCATAAGACCTTCGGAAATGTACTCTACCTCTTTCTTCTTCAGGATAATTTTTTTCTGGAGCACTTTGACAGCGTAGTATTTGGTGGACTCTTTGTGTCTTGCGAGCAGAACCTGCAGAAGCGCAAATGCACATTAGTATTGCTACTGTGGGAAAACAATACAAAAAAAAGAGGCACCCAAAAGAAAATGACCTTTCCAAAGCTGCCTCTGCCGATGATCTTGAGGTAGTCGAAATCACAAGGTTTGATCCTGCACAGGCACATCCACACAAATCAGGATTTTTGCGTATTTATCATTGTCATCATCATAATCAATGCGGGTACTTACTGAGTGTCCTCAGCAAGTGAACTTTGCGAATTTAGGAACCTCTGAAAGAAAAGAACGAGGAAACATAAGTATACGCTGATATTTCCACACACACACACAAAATGAAAGGCACAGTGAGTCATCCATCTCTGCTTACCCTTCTTTCAGCAAGATCATGTTCGGCCTCCTCATTCTGATTCTCATCAATCTTTAGGAAGTTGTTGACTTCAACACTGGGGGGGGAAAAAAAGGATTAGAAGCATTCAACTACCTTTCTCCTTCCTCTTGTAGCAACGTAAATCTCGGTTGATGTTTTTCCAAGATCACAAAGGTACATTTGAACGACATTCTTTGACATGCTAACTGCACTCCCCTCGCGAATGAACTGCAGACAGGTCAAGTTTACAACCGGAGCCTCGGCGTTAAACCGACTGAGCGAAATCTTAAGCGGCTGACCCATGACAAGGCAGCCAAGTGAGGACTCAACCAGGTGCCCTTTTGGAGCATTCAAGGACACAGATTTGATATTTTGTCCTATAACAGATTAAAAAACCTAAAGGCCTACCCACCAATTTAGCCAACTGCGATGGTACAACCCATATATGTTTTAATTTGATTATAGGTTTATCTAGTGGACACCAGGGATTTTCTGTACAGGTGATTAAGAAGTGTGCAGGTTGCTACAGGCTCACCATAAAAGGCCTATTCTTACCCCGGGCTTCTTGGACCCAGATTAAGCCTTTCACAGAATGTTCTACACAGCTCAGGGGGCAGATTAGATTGGCCAGTGATCTCAATGGACGCGTGGTCAGAAATAACTACAAAAGCTCTGACAGAAGCCCAAAATGCCTCTTGCGTCTCATTCTCATATCTGTTCAAACCACAAGAGGGTTTGTTTTGTCGTCAAATGCTGTATACTCACTGTTGGCAGATATGAGGGGTTGACACCAGTTTCTGGATGAAGTCATTCAGCCCCATTTTTCTCTCCTTGATGAAAGCTGAAAATGGAAACAAAGGAGGTTCAAACGGACTCATTGGTCCCATGATGAGGTACACAAGTTTCAGTTTCGTATTGAAAATGCTGCCTTAACCAAGTGAGATATGATATATGGATTTATTTCCGCAAGCGAATTCAATAATCCAAAAGAAACACTTCAACAGGCAAGACGCATCAGCACTTCAAATCTTAAAATAAGAAAAATTACATAATTAGAATTTTTTTCATTTTTTTTTTTTTTTTTTAACAGCACGGTCCTCATAAAAGTAGACTTTTGTCGGCTTTGTTTTTTTGAAGGTGTACCTAATGTAGCAGGTGAGCGAGTGGACAATAGACAAAGGACATACTTCAGCATGTCGTAAACAAAAGAGGTTTCATTCCAGTGAAAAGGAAAAAAAAACTTGGTGCAATAATCCGTTGTGTGCGAGGTCCAAAAATCCTTTTATAGGACAGATTTGCGCCGTTCTCATTGCATGGAACTCTTAATACTGCGGGCTTATTCGTTACGCAAGCTCTTGGGTGCATTGGAGGCAGCCAACGAAGGATTTTCCATTCAAAAAAAAAAAAAACAAAACTTGTGAACTTGAAAGAGTGCAGTTCTGTATGATATTAAAAGGTATTTGCGCGTAATTGCGCGTAAAACACAACACTGACACAATACCGAACGCGTTATCCTCCTGATAGGTAAGAGAAGAACGAATGCAGTAGTATTTTAGCAACCAGGATATCTGGGCGGAATTAGAAACCCGAATGAATCAAAATAGGTCAAGCAAAGAATATATGACACGGGACGGTTAGAATATTTTGGTCGCTCACCGGTGAGAACAGCAACAATTCCCCTCATTTTGCAATACGTGAGATCGCATCCCGCTTCCGTTACAGCCATGGTGACAAGCCGAGTTAAACCACACCAAAAATTTAAAAAAAAAACAAAAACAATATTTCCTCAGTAATATTTTCAAAGTCAGATGTCGCCGGCTCGCTTTGCTCCAATTACGCACGTAGAACCCAACCGAACACGCTCCACTCGAACTTGCCGAATGCCGATACCGGCCAGCCACCTCGTTTATATCAACCACGTGGTGTGTGACGGTTCCGCCCATTCACGTCACAACCGTCGCCATGACAACCGAGGGGGGCGTGACGTCACGGGATTCCGCTGCACCCATACTTCGCCTGCAGAAGGTGGCTCGTGACGAACACACTGCAGAGGAGGAGGAGGCGGTGGTGGAAGAAGATGTGGGAGTGTGAGGATTTCTTCCCACCTCGTTTCCCTCCACGGCAGGCTGCCACTGACTGCCGTTGAGAGAAATCTGTCTTATCTATCTCTCTATGGGTGGTTGGAGCAGATATTTCCCTAATGTTTGAAGGCGAGAAACCTTTTGTGCCATTTGGACCGTGAAAAGTGCTCGCAACTCTTGAATGTATCTCTCATACGACCTAAGGTTGTCACACATTTCACTCAATTATGATTTGTTTTTCACTCAGATGGCGTCTCGGTGCCATGGAACATTTTGACAGTGGGAACCGATGCCGTCTGACCTTCCCGCATTGCCGCGCATAAGGTCCATTTTTACGTCAATAGCGAGCAAACAACGTGGGGTGTAATAATCCTGTATGAATGTAATCTATCGATGCGTCTATACATGTCTCCCTTTCACAACTCTTTACATCGCCCTTCGCCTAACCGCGAGGTCAAGGTAACCCTGCCAGGCAAGCGGAATTATATAAATTCAGAGAAATGAGACATGACGCCGTTGCTACGCTAAGCTGCGGCAACGATCGGTCCATCTGTTGTGGATGTGGTCCACTAACCTTGGAAGTTACATAAGTGTGCCATTATGCAAATCACTATCCCGAGCTTGAGGGGCAATGACGGACCTGCACAGCAAGCTAGCCAGTGAGTCATGTTTTTTTTTCTTCTTTTCTTTGCCTTGAGAGCCTCAAAACGTAACACCTGCTCGAAATGTGAGTTTCATTCATCTACCAGTGGACAACCCCTTTATGGTTCTTCTTTGTTTTGCATGTGACAGTCATGTATTCATCAACGGAAGCGAGACTGAATGAGGCCAGTCGTATTTGTGTCATGGAAAGAGGAAGTGAAGAGCAGTTTGTGGCATCAAAAAAAAAAAAAAAAAGACACTTGCAGGTGCAGTGGTGCTGAAAGGCAATCCATCAGCGCAAACGCTCGGCTCTCGTTACACAAAGAAACACGTCAGCTGGGAATATCATGATGCCAATCCTATTTGAGGCTTCTCACCTCGTTCCTTTTAATTATTCACTCACGGAATTGTTGTCATGATAGTACAGTATCTGCGAAGCCATTCACGACTCTATTGTTTCCTGTTTTGTATTGTTCGTACTAATGTGCAGGAATAAGAAGGTTAAAACCTCATTTCCTACACTTTGTGCTTTGTCGGGACTTTTCTGTCCCTCCTGGTACAAAACGTTAATGCGGCTCCCACATTAGAATAGTTAAGCGCCATCGATCACTGTCAAAGTCTTTCTGTTCCCGTTCCAAATAAGGCTATCGAAGTTGAGTATTCAATGGAGATGTAAATACCTTGAAATGAACCTGTTACTACAGTGGACAGATTATCGTGCGATCAGGTTACAGGGTGCAAGAAAGGATTAAAGAGCCAAAATCAGGATTGACCTCGTTGTTGGAATACTTTCAGAGGAAAGTGCATCTTGTTGTCTCCTGCGCTCGTGCTGTCAATTGTCACATGTCACTTTCACAAAAATTGGTTCTGTTTTCTTGCCAGTCTTTTTCGTCTTGTGACAAATGCCTGATAGTCAGGCTTCGCTATCACTTCCCGAACTGCGGTCAAGGATAATAAGCACCCCCCCCCCCTAGCCAACAGCTCCAGTAAAACCCCTTGAACCCTCACACCGGGCTTTTCTTATCTCACTCTCGTTTGAGTGATGGCGACGTTTGCCTTTTTTCGGAATGAGCTGCGGTCCTTTTCTTGATTTACATTGTCACCCCAAATTAATATTAGTACGCCAAACCCAATGTGCTTGGATTGTGCGCATTTTGCGCTGAACAATTATGCAATTTGTTTGCAAATAGGGGAAGCACATCTCGAGAGAGGGATTTTTATGATCTGCGTTGCGCGTGGTGTGTATTCGTCCCCGGTGTGTTGTTGTTATGAGACTGCAGAAGGTAGAGGAATGAGTCACCCAGGCAAACCCAATTGGATGCTGAGCAGAAGGGCTGCCGGCTAATGACTATCTTGGTAATTCAATCGTCTGTTTTGCTTGGTGCAGGAACCATCGCGCGCCTCCGTTTCACGCCCACGCAGTCACGACAGCGATGTACTGAACCCCCCCTGCTAAATTTCTGTCTCTTTTCTCTTTGCATTCGCAGTCTGGCATTTTGGAGAGACCCGGGTGGCCGTCCAGCTCAGTCCAGTCACAATTCACTTCATGAGATATCGTCTCGGCAGAAAATACGCAATCACAGGTAGAGACGTGCAAACGCCAACAAAAGTCATCTGCTGTTTGTCGTCACATTTACAATTCAAATCGAATTCGAGCTTGCGAGCAGCTGCAGCAACTTTTTTTTTTTTTGTCCTGGCCACATTGCACATTTGCTTGTGCGACCACTTGTTGCAAGGTGGACTCGCCCCCATCGGACAAATGATGACATCATCACGGAAACCGGTGCCAGCCCGCTGTAAACAAACACCAAAATGTTTTATTTTCAAGGGCCTCGCGGATGAAATGAGATGACGAGGCAAAATGAACAGGACAATTTGCGAGCTGACGCAGGAAGACTGGACAATGCTTTCATTCCTTCCTTGCAGCTACGCAGGTCTCCCGAATTGCCTTCAGCAGAGGTAAAGGACTGATTCACAGACAAGGTAAACATGACTCGGCTTGAAAAAAAAAAAAAAAAACATTCACCCAAGATCCTGTGCGTGTGTTGCTTCAAGGCTGCCAATCTAATTACCCAGACAGTGCTATAAAGGTGCACCTACCTATGATGGATTTCTTGCCGGTCTTCATCTCTTATCCAGCACTATCCGAGCTCTTTCCAGTGAATCAGCAACGGTGGAGAATCTGCCTGCTGCAGAACATCCAGATCCAGATATCTGTGACCGCAGCCTGCGTATCCACGTACACCTCCCTCTGTATCTCCCTCTTCCTTTCGATGACTCTCACTGCAGCGGAAAAGTCCTCGATTTAAAGGCAAACAACTTTCCTCCGAGCACCACCCCTCCTTATTTATTCTTCTCCTTTTCACCCTCCGCTTAGACCATGTCGCTGAAACTAAAGATTTGTGACGTGACTTGTCTATACACCTCTCACCTCATCCAAAAGCCACTATCCTGGATCAAAACAACAGCGACAAAAAAAATAGGTGTCTGGTTACGGCTCCCACGAGTGTGGGAGTCCCTTGGGGGACCCCCCCACCCCTCCTCCCCTCGTCTCCATGACAAGGTAAGCCAGGGAGGAAGACAATGAGTGGATTGTGAGCTTTTAATTAGCCACAGTTGCATTTCATATGCTCACAGCTCATCAGCATGCCCTAGCGCCAACATATTCAATCCCTCTGCGGAGTTTTTGCACCGAACTGATCCGGTTTGGCAGGGTGACAAGCTGATTGCCCTCCGGTGGCAGGACACAACAAGTGAGGACAAGTCTGAATGCTGGGTGTCGACGTTAAAGCAACACGGGGAAAAAAAGATGGAAGATTTGTGCCTGGAAACGAATGGCACAAACGCAGCAATGCAGACTTTAAATTGAATGCCGCCTAAGCCGAGTGAGTTGAAATGATTGAAACAGATCTGAAACGAATGTCATAACACGGTAGTTATGTCGCATTCATGCCCATCTTAATGTATGACTGTGACTTGAGTTCAGAAGGTTGAGGCATAGGCCAGGCAAACAAGTTCCATCTCTGTTGTTATGAAAAAAAATGCTGGCACGCTTTATTTTGAAGGCCTGTTTTTTTTTTTTTATTTGTCCTAGCGTTGTCGAGCGGACCGGACCAGACCAGCACCCACCCCAGATTTTTCTCGAATACAAAGGGAGGCACAGTCATGCTGGAACAGAAAAAGGGCCTTCCATTGTCATCGGAAGAAGAGGACTCAAGCTTCAGGGATTCAGAGGTCGGGGGCCATCCTTTGATTAACCCTTTTCATGCACCAATAATGATAACCTATAACCTGATAAGCATGATAAGCTGTCCACTGTCGTAACCGCTGTCCCTGAAAGGGTTAATTCATCGATTCATAGGTTTTTGTCACACTTTCAATGAGGACGTTTCACTCTTCTCCAGATGGGAGGTTTATCTGCATTCCGTTGAAAACCGACATCACTTGAGATTGCACATTTATACTTTCGTTTGGCCTGCGCAGGAAATGAATGAAGTCCGTGATGCACAATATCCCGGCCTTGCTGATAAACTCCCACTTAGGAGTGACTCGCTTCCATGCGCCATTGACCAACGAATGTACCGTAAGTGGCCAAAGAGTGTGTACTTGAGAAATTAAGTAAAAGCAAAGCTGTTACTTTGGACATCATACATTTTGAGGGGGCTTGTGACAGTGGGCTATGATGACGCTCGGAGGTGAAAAGAATTAAAATACCCGTGAATTGTTTGCTCGCGTCATCCTCTTGGCAGGACAGAGCAGATTTCCATGTCATTTAAATTAGGGCAGAACGGGAACATCGAGGTGAAGAATAGTTATGAATCAGATGTGACTTTTTTTTTTTTTTTTTGTCGCTGACAAGCTTTAACGTCATTGCTCAGCAATGATAAGCAGACACAATCAGTCATTGTCTCATTCAGATGATTGCCGGATGTTTTTTTTTTTTTTTACGGCTCTGCATCAGTTGCCTCCGTGGAAATGACATTATTTTCACAAGTAAACAATTGCGTCATGAATGCAACAAGAGCCGACAGTGTTGGGTTCATGTGGTTGTGCGCCGGTTATGTATCACGACCCAAAACAAAATATTTGAAAGGTCAGCGGTACATACAAGCATTCATTTCTTGGCATTTAGATATCAACTTTTTATTGTTATATCAGCAATAATATAAAGACTTCCATCAAAGCCTAAAAAAAAAGATAAGATCAGAAAATTTTTATTTGTCTCACAATGGAGAAATTTGCAATTCACAGCAGCAACATTTTGATCGGAAGAAAGTAAAAAAAACGTATTTGCATGCACAAAAAAAAAATATATATATGTGTGTGTATATACCTGTATATACCTGTATATATGTATATACCGTATGTGTGTGGGTGTGTGTGTGTGTGTGTGTATATACACACACATACACACAGATTTTCCCAAAAATATAATAAATAAATAAACGGTCAGATTTGTTTTTCCGTCTGTCTGTTAGTTAGCAGGCAACAGTTTGGTTTGCGGTGGACGGCGTGAACAGGCGGCCAGGTCGTTTTTTTTTTTTTTTTTCTGGGACTGACTTTTTTCATTGCGACCACAGTCAATGATACAAATTCATCTCTCAGCAGTTTTAATCAAATCATCCAAAATAAATGCTTTCCTTCCTTCCTTGGCCTGAAACTGAATGCATTATTCACAGTGAAAAAAAAAAAGCCCCCCTCCCCCCAAAAAAACCCCCAAAAACTTGTGATGTTCACAAAAAAATAAACAGGCTCTCTTCTTTTCTTCTAACCATGCCTATTTTCCCCAATTCTACAGAGTTTCCACCTCGCATGTGTTCACGTGTCTCCTCTGCTCCCAACCGAGTAATCTATCCGAGGCCACTGGGTGTTAAGGAGAACAAAGACTGTGTCTGTGCGCACAAGAGCGAGCAGGTGAGTCGGAGGTGAGGGATTGAGTTCATGCCGTCTGTACAGTAGGTCACCAAGTGAACATCCCGAGCTTGCCAGCAGCTATCTTTAACCTGATTAGCAGCCAGTCATGCTGCATATAGACGGATCCGTCGGGTGCGCGTTTGGCAAAGCGAGAGGGTCTTGTTCCCGTGGAAATTTTCACCGCTGTCTTTCCGTCATGGTGTCATACGAAGACTCATAGAATAGAGCTTGTCCATGAAGAAAGTCAAATCTGAACATGTTGAATGAGAATGAAGGGAGTGACAACGAGGCTACGACGAGAGCTGGGAAAATATCGCCGGGCGCAAAGGATTTGCGACGACACAAAGTTCACTTTCATCTATTTTAGGACGATCTGCTGTCGGCCATCGGTGTTTTTGTTCCAAATGTTTCGCAATGCTTAAGTTGTGTATCCGATCCAGAAGTCAAATCCTTTTCAGGGCCTTTCACAGCTGATTTTGACACCCTGAACTGGCTGCTAGTCTTTCAAAAGGCACATAAAGAGAAAGATGCCCGTTCGCACCTCGTTGAATTGAATTGGACTCGAAGACCGCCCCGCCCCCTTGCGTGTGAATCCAACAAATGCATGTTGTGTTGTTTTCCTTTGGAGTTATCACATTAGTTGCGTAGGAACTGATGGGTAACGTTGCATCTACTGAGAGAGGAGAGGAAAGAAAGTTGAGATCAGTTGTACAAATGAGGTCACTTCCTTTCTGATGGTAATGAGGACGCACACTTAGGGTGGACTATTGTAGGGCATCCGGCCAATCTACCCCCAAGGACAGAGCAGGATGGAAAATGTATTGCACTAAAATAGCCCACTCATACCCATATAATTCACAGAACCCCTCCCTCCCCCCTCGAGCCAATGTGTGTTGCACTGGTTATAAAAAAATAAAAAAACATTGATAACTCAGATACATTGCATCACCAGTGATCACGGAGTCGTCAATAACAGTTTGTGCCTGAAAAGTTATACAACAACTCATCTTACCTAATGGCTGACGCTTGAGATTGACCGAGTCCCACGACCACGCCGCGAGTTTTAATCCACAATATATTCCCCCCCACGGCTGGGTCGATGCTATGACATCACAGTCGATGGCCATTAGCGAGCTTGGGTGAGATGCAGGATGAGTATTACATCCGCCTGAGCCGCGAGCACGATGATTCATGAGCGACACCCTTAACCGTGACGATGTAACAGGAGCAGGTGCTGGCCTGAATGCAACATTCCGAATGTGTGCGTCTGTGTACGAGGGAGACAAACTGAAAACATACCGACCTCGCAGTGTTTCACACATGCAAAGACGGGGGGGCCGTTTTAATTATCCAAGTAAACCACCTCGCCACCGCGCATCATTCCTTTGAGAGGAAAGGGCGACCTTATCGGCGTTTCTGACCTCCCGCATTCCTGCCCTTGTTGAACAAAGTTAGTTTTCTAACTGTTCACAGTAATATCAACGATCAAACCAGATGAACCGGCTGCTGTGTGTTAAACAGTTATTTTATGACGAAGCATGATGCTTATTTGGACAGCCAAGACTCAGTGCCCAGAGCCGTTACTACACTACGTGCACATTAAAAACTGGTCACTATCAGGATAAGTCAACAGACAGAAGCATTTCATGGTGTTATTGCGGGGGATTTATTTCACATTTCAAATCCGTTTCTGCTCCGGCCATATCAAGGATGCCTCTCGCGCAGAAATTTTGAAGGGGATGAGAGGGAAGTCAGCTTGTGTTCACACCCACACCAGTGCAAACCGCCTAAGCTGAGTGCGTTTGTGAAACACCCAAACTTGGTGTACCCTAACCCCCACTTCTTGACGTCATGCGGTCTGATTGTTCGATCTCTTGTGAATGTCTGTACGCAGAATCCAAAGACCTCGTGACAAACGAAAGCCTTGCAGTTTCTTTGAATTGTGTCGATGCATGGCTGCGTCCATTCTTGACTCAATGTACTCTCGACAGCTCGCCCGAGGTGCTGCCCTCCCTGAATTGTTTGAACTTCTCACAACCGCGAAGGAGATTCTTGTTTTATGTTCGAGGCTCTTTGGCTTACATTCAGCTCATTCGTTTTTTTTTTTTTTTTTTTTTGGAATGTATACGCCGCGGGAAGAAAGGGGGGTTGCATAAGAAGTGAACTATTCTCTCGCAGAAATCGCTGGTCATTATTGGGGTTGCTGTTACTGGAGCATGACTGAAAGTACAGCGCAGGGTTGTCATCATGACATGAATGGGTTGCCCGCAACAGCGTCCAACTGAGGCTGTTGCTTTTGATTAATTCCACTTGGAAAATGATATCATTCGTCACCAGACCTGACTTGCGTGTCGTGATTTCTACAGCTCGTGCTGCGAGGGGTTGCTCAAATGATACCGTACATGCTTGCAAGCCAACGCAACTTATGGAATGTTTTCGCATACCTTGTGGCCCGTATTTTATTTAGTTGTTTATTTTTTTGCGGCGCAAGGCATATCCTCACTATAAATCATGATTATTAAGATTGTTGAGAATGTTGCTTGCATAATTAAGAATAACGCTTGACCTTGTCACACACTGGGCGTCTCTTACAAAACGTACGATGAGCAGAGCAAAGGGATGGTTATGAAAAGGACTGTGTGTGTGTGTGTGTGTGTGTGTGTGTGTGTGTGTGTGTGTGCGTGTGTGTGTGTGTGTGAGTGTGTGTTTGTGTACACTCACCGACAATGAATTCATGAAGTACACTTGCACAATTTAGACCAGAGGCACGTCATTAAATGTAATTAGACCGTCAGTCCTCTTGGAATGTGTTCCCTTCCTTTGCTTCAGTTTGGGCAGAAACACGCAAAAGAGCTCGTGGGAAGTGATTTGGCACCACGGAGTCTCAGTCTGGCTGACAAGCACCAAATATGATTCACCCACGGGACTGCCGATACAATAACATTTTACCGCCACTTCCGAAATCCTCCGTTGATGACGAGTGGAACATCAAGATTGAATAGATAGAGTAGCGTCATTTTGTTTTTGGGGGAACTCGACTTGATTCTACTTTTGGACACGAGACTATTTTGTGAACTGAATTGAGAAACATTTAAATGGACGTCAAGACGGGTAGCTGGGATTGCATTGTTGAATTTAACATGACACTAAATCTGGAGGGCGGCCCGGTGGTCCAGCGGTTAGCGCGTCGACCTCACAGTGCAGAGGTACCGGGTTCCATTCCAGCTCCAGCCTCCCTATGTGGAGTTTGCATGTTCTCCCCGGGCCCGCGTGGGTTTTCTCCGGGTACTCCGGTTTTTCCTCCCACGTTCCAAAAACATGCATGGCAGGCTGATTGAACACTCTAAATTGTCCCGAGGTGTGAGTGTGAGTGTGGATGGTTGTTCGTCTCTGTGTGCCCTGCGATTGGCTCGCAACCGGTTCAGGGTGTCCCCCGCCTACTGCCCGGAGACAGCTGGGATAGGCTCCAGCACCCCCCCGTGACCCTTGTTAAGGATAAGCGGATTGGAAAAAGAATGAATGAATGAATGAACTAAATCTGGATATGATGTTGGATTTGCTCCCGTCTTATTTTCAACACTTTAAATTGGTTGGCAATCGGTTATCTTAAATCAAGCGCAGGAACCCGCAGGCAGACACAAGGAGCTCAGGACGGATTTATTGTCAGGGCGGAGGGCCAGGATGTCAAGGAGGCAGGAACCTAAGGCGGTCGGAGAAACCAAAGCAAGGTGTACTGGAGGGCTGGGCGTGACTTCAGCGGAGCTTCAGACTGGCCTTTATGCTGCAGGGGAGAGTGTGGCTGAAGTGAAGACTGGCGGGTGTGGAGCTGAGACAGGTTCAGTCATTGGGGAGCCGCCCAGCCCACACTGAATTCAGGGAAAGGCAAGCAAAAAAAAAAAGAACAGAGGGAGGAGCCGCACAGTGGAACGCTGAGGACAGACAATGGATTCGAACAGTTTTAGCAGAGTCGAAGCCTCCTTACTAGTCCGCAATCATTTCTGGAATTCCTGATACTCGTCCTTTTTGTCTTTTTGCTGGTTCCGTAATGCTGAAATGCAAGATGGAATTAACGCGCCTTTGACATGAACCCTTTCATGCACCCTGGAACCTGATCACATGATAAGCTGTCCACTGTAGTTGACGCTGTCCCTCAAAGGGTTAAAATATTTTAAGTTGGTCGCACACTCACAAAATTCTCCCCGCCTTTGCCCTGTCGGCTGTACTGCTTCTTATGTAACAATTTCAGCAAAGTACAGTAATTGAATTACTTTGATGCAGTATAACGGGTCAAGTGATTTCCATTAGGACATTTTAGCTAAGTGCTTGTGCCCTGTTTCACGGATCGCGGTCATATATCGATAGAAATAAATTCATGTTCCCATGCCGGAAAGTCACGGAGATTCCATCACGAGGTCAAGAGAGGGTCATTTAAAAGCCGACAGCTTGTGGGTGTCAAGGCACTACTGGTGATGTCTTGAGCCAAGTAAATCGAGTTATAAAATACAAGTCACGTTTTTTTTTTTTTTTTAAGGCTGTGATGACCTTTCAAATTCCACGTGTCATCCATTTCTCTTGTTGGGCTTATGTTTATATAAGTTGAATCGTAAATGCCGAACGTCATACTTTTGTCCTTTTGTAGGTCAATGGTGAAAACTCACGGTCGAAAGGAGTCTTTATGACATGTCAGTCATAAACGAGCTTGTACAAGGTTCATAAACTTCACCGAAGGTTACGTACGAGACGGGTAACGATAAACACTGAACTCTTTGGCCATTGCGGCCTGGCACGGTGAGGTAGTACTCGACGTTTTGATACTTGGCGTACGCACGTTTCCTCTTGTGATAGCACCTCCAGTTAAACCCTGCTGGTGCGTCAATAGCTGACACACAGTGCAGTAAGTTGGTAAAAGCGTGGCAAAATTCCGGCTTTGATGATTAGCGCGGCTATTGTCGCGCTGACAAGGGTTTTCACAAGCCCTTGTGCTTCCTGGCAGCTCAGGGATTCCTGAGCAAAAAAAAAAAGGCACTTCTATTTCCAAACAATGCCAAGTTTGTCCGGGTGCGTCTCGTGAACACCCATGCGATTTGTTTGGCGAGTGAGGGAGGAATTTTCCACTGCGTCTTTCCCGCGGGGACCAGATTTTCTCTTCTCTGTTTCATCGACGCCGATGGAAATTGGGTCACTGCGGTGCATGTGTACATGTTTTCAAACGCAGATGCACCTGCATGAGCGAGTTTGTTTGCTTCTTGTAACCGCAACTAGCACATTCATGCACGTGCATATTGTAAATATTTGCTCTTTCACCGTCTCAATTAACAAACCTGTCAGGGTGGCACCGCGTTGACGCCTTACTGTTGTTGTAGCTCGGGAATGTTTTTTTAATTAAGTTTTTTAATTAAGTTTGAGACCTTGTTTTTTTTTTATATGTTGATACCTTAAAAATGCTCCCATATATCTATAGATGAATTATAAATTACACTAAAGCATGCCCGCTCAACAACAGAGGCCTAATCCTCTTTAATATATGCTCGGCAAGTTGGAATCCTGACTTGAACTCAATTGAACTCATTAAGTGACTCCGCTTTAATCTTACTCCAACTGGAGCGTGGGCACAGCCTGTACAAACAGACACACACACACACACACACACACACACACACACACACACACACACACACATATGCACATGCGCGCACAGTTATATGCTCGCACACCGCAGCGAAATGAATCATCCCTTTTCTAAACTAAAAAGATTTATAACAGCCATGGTTTAAGCTGTCGATGGAAATCGAATTTGGAATGTAAATCAGGAGTTTATTGCGATCGCCCAGTTCACAAGTACAGAGCAACGAAATTCGTATTGGTTTCCACCCGGCCATGAAACATAAAAACAGTGGCACCTAACAGAGGCAGGATAGGAGCTGGAGTTCTGACCGGTCGCGGGTGATTTGTGAGAAGAGAGAAGGGAGAACAAGGAGTTGGGGGTGGAGGGGCGGGGTTGGGGGGGCACAGTGTGAGATGTGGAAAAAAACACTTCAACACATAGCGATCTAAAAAAAAAAAAAAAACATGGACGTATTTATGTTAAAAAGGTATTGATACGAAATGTGTTTAAATGTTTGTCAACGTATGTTCTTTTTCGAAATTTTCATAAGCCACTTTTGTTCGATGAACTAATTTTCACACAAACACAGCCTTCTCGCTATGCTGCTCGCAGACACTTAAAAGCCTGTTTGCCGACTATCTCGGCTATGGTATGTCTTTGAATCACATTGTTTGCTCTTCTCAATGACCCTCACAATAGCAGCATTCAAGAGTGGGAAGGAAGTGGACATCTAGCCCACAGCTCGTGTGACTCCACGGGCCATTCTAACAAACAACAGCTTTCCTGATATCAAAACCATGGAGCCGCACGTGCCTTCATCATCACGTTCACTGATGTGATCACCCGAGTGGATATTCTGAGGAGAATCATGAGACCCAGAGACGGAGACGCGGGCTTTGAACAAGCCGCCGACGTGACGTCGTGTGTCAGCGCTCTCTGCGTGAGTCCACTGCACGCTTGAATTTTACACTCGTGGCAAAACTTTAGCCACATGCATTCCAGAGCAGGCCACATGAGACGACTTATGCTAACATCCTGCAAGACAGTTATATAATGAGATGAGTCCCCCCCCACCCCTCCACTTGCCATCCTTGTGTAACCTTCTTTGGAAACTTCAGTCAAAAGTGACCTTTTGGGCCCGTTAAGCTGGAACGACGCTTAGCAGCACGTCGGAGCAGTGGTTG
The DNA here is from genome assembly GCF_001891065.2 of Hippocampus comes. Taxonomy (NCBI): domain Eukaryota; kingdom Metazoa; phylum Chordata; class Actinopteri; order Syngnathiformes; family Syngnathidae; genus Hippocampus; species Hippocampus comes. The sequence continues at coordinate 134,196 of NW_017805122.1, read as the reverse complement.
GAACAGGAGTGATATTTCAGGTGTCAGGGTTCAGAAAGGATTTGTGCATTGTCAGTGGCATGATTCTTTGTATTAATTCTCCAAACAAAACTCATTTTGGGGAAGGGAAAAAAAAATCAATCCCCTTTCATCCTGGATCTTAAACAGCAGATAAAGCGTTGCAGGGGAGTGATGATACTAGTGCAGGAGGGCTTAATCATGAATGGATGAATGAGCAAAGGAGTATGAACGAAAGGAGGCTGTATAGGATCACAACACAGGTCTCGTGTTTTATTCGACCCAAATCCTGTTGAAAGTCATTTATACGGTTTCGCTTCTGCAGCAGGATTCAAATGTCACTGAATACTCAGAAGTGATAAATATGCAGCAGCAGCAGAGAGAGAAAAAAAGCCTCCAGCATTTTTTTTTTTTTTTTTTTACAAAGCCAAAACAAGTTTCTGGTGAAAAACCATTTCAGAGTCGAGGATAGCTCAAAGCGCTGTGGGGAATGACACAACCAATGAAGATATTTTTGTCATTTCAACATTTTCAAAAAGGAATGAAAGAAATAGGACATGGCTGAAGGGACTAGTCAAACATTAATCTCCAACCAAAACCATGCATTTGAAATGTATGCTTCCGAACAGTGCCAGGTCCTGTTTGTTTGGTTCCAACTCGAGCTGGTGTGGAGGGCGTTCCCCTCCAGCAGGCGCACCTGTTCCTTGTTCCCAATCAAAGCTTTGCCAAGTATTTAAGGATTGGCAAGTTTCCAAGTCACTGTCGGATTATTGACCTTGCTCACTGTACCGCCTCAACTGTTATTTTTGAGAGCTTCCTGGTCGTGTTCCGAGTCGCTCGTGTCCGTTTAGATTCCGGTTTCATGAGTATTTTTTGTTGTCGTGGATTTTAGTTAGGCGTGTTTGGACTCTCGCTATTTCGTTGTGCATTTTTTGGGTTTTGTTGAAATTTGAATGCGTTTCGGACCCCTAAAACCGGGCAAGACGCAACCGGAGGCAAATATTTGAGCAATTTGCACAAAACAAGTGTGTCATGTTTCTATAGAGGCTCAGCGATGTGCTTTAGGCAGAATTCCGAGGTCACAAATTACTCGGAACAGCTCTTGCGCCACCATCGCTGATGTCGAATATGGCCGCCTGCAAACATGTTTGAAGTCTAATTATAGCAGATCTCAGCGGGCGCTAACTTCAGACATCTGCTGTTATTTGCTTTTCTTACTCGTCCACTGCTGGGAGGACCCCCCCAAGGGAGACAACCTCACTTCGAGATGACACCTTGCGTTTGACCTCTTGCATCACTGCCCACGTGATAGTAAGATAGCGAGTATCCTTGCGGCGCGGGTTTCACACCAGAGCTACCCAAAACTATAAGCGTGTTGTTAAATGAATACTTCTCTTGTTTTAGATTGTGCATTTCCTATTGCTCCCTGGCAAAATCAAACTGGAAAGCTTGTTCAGGAGTCTCTCAGCTCAGTTCGCCTGAGAAGGTAATTCTGTGTGACTTTGGCTTCAGATAATGGACTTAAAGGCGTCTTAGTGCGGCTTTAGCCGTCTCTTCAAAATTAGCTTTGTAATTCACCAAGCCCATGTTCCACCAATCCGCGTTTTCTGCTTAGATTAGTCAATGGTATTGTGCTCACGTACAGTATTCTTCTCTCAGCTCGATTTTATTTGATTATTTGGCCGAATATTTGAAGCAGTTCACGATTGAAAAAGCGTTTTGGAGTGACGACAATCTTTAGATGAATCAGTCGTGACGTGTAAGAATGCGTTTTGTTTGGTTGCAGACCTCTGATCAATCGCTTGGACCCACAGCATGGGGAAACTAGTTTAAAAACTGCTATTGTGGTGACATTAATTCAAATTTTAATAAACTACTCTTGACTTCCTTCCTTTTGATTTTAAATGTCTTCAACTCTTCCCCCCAACCCCTTCAATTTAAAATTTCCCAAATTCTTTTTGTTTGTAAACCTCTTTGAATATTTTATTTTTAAAACTCATTCAGTCCCAGCCAATTCTAAACCAAGTCTGAAAAGACGTTTAAAAACGTCTTTGGGAGTGAGTGAGAAACACCGAGCTAGCTTAACAAAGAGGCCTTGCCTTTGCCTCACACTTGGGCCTACTATACCACTGTATTTAGATGACAACGGTGGTATTTGGAGCGCCAAGAATTTTTTTTTAGGTGTTGCTTGGTGTCAAACGTTTACGAACTGCCCATCTCGCGCATGACTGTGCGGCTGGTGAAACAATGAACCCTCCTCACCCCACAGTCGACAATGAGTATACTGTAAAAGGATTAAATCCATCAGCGGAAAATTCTCTCTGTGACCATTAGCAACAATTAATTGATTTTTCCCAGTCAGGCCCCTGTGTAGATATGGGCAGTATGAAAGCCCCAAATGGCTTCGCTCATAGCAGGAGATCGAGCGGTTACACCGTGGCCAAAAAGTTCCAACAACACCCACAGGTAGGCCGAGAAACAGACGACCAATTATAACCCCCTCTCCCCCCTCTGGTTGCACATCAGAATGTTCTGTCCCAGACCTCCTCCATGTGACGTGACCCACTGTGAAGCTGTGCATTGTGGGACCTCTGCCTCCTCATATCTACCTCACAATTACTGCCTGTCTCATGCAGTCACAGTCATGGAATGAGGAAAGCTTTAACCTTTTACTGCTGATCCTCTTGATTTTTTTTTTTTTTTTTGTAATATGTTACAGGATCCGAAATTGAAATACATCACGCCTATAATAATACAGTTTTAAACCTGTCTGGAGATGATGTAGAATATTTCATGTTATTCTAACTTGGTTCAGTCTCACTCCTGGGACACTTAAAATAGAAAATTGAGAGTATCATTTCTGTATTAAATGTCTCCGGCTAATCAGTATGGGAGCACATGATGTAACTGATTAATTGATTTGGTTTTTATTGTGTCATATGCAGATAAGAGCTCGCTCTGACCTCAGGATCTTTCTACATATCGCGTCTTGTAATGTTCCGTCTGCCCTGCATGTGACCCGCAATGAGACAAAAGTCACAAATGTTCTAGAGCCACATTCGGAATTCAATTTTGCTTGCACACAAAGGTGGGAAAAATACAACTGCAATCAATAGCAGTTTTTTTTTCCCGAATTAGCAAATGCAGGCCAAAGTGGAAAAAGCTGTAAAACGTGACCATAAAGCAATCCGCGTTAAAGTGGCAAACTTTTGCAAAAGATGTTTGAGCAGGGTACAATATACGTCTGATAGCTCATCATAAAAGCACTTTTATTGCTTAATAACGGCATGTTCCATTTTTATTTGCTCAAGAACAAAACATTTCCTGAACTACGTGTAACCCCCCCTGCAAAAAAACCTTACTGGTAAGAAGAAAAAAATTCCAGGACTTTAGATTGGGAAATCCAAACAAAGCATTGTAAAAGTCAAAGTAAAACATTTTGCTTAGTCATACTCCTGACCATGTCTTAGTCTGAGGTTATTTTTAAAGAAGATGACAGTACAGGAAATGGGGAACGCCTGAAAGATGCGTTTGCACTCTCGTGACGTCTGCAAAGTTACTCCATTTATTAGCCACATCCGATTTTAAAGCCTTGCAAAGCCACACACGTGTATAAAAACACTCCTAATCTGTACATATCTTCATACATTCATGCACGTACATAAATCAACATACACAGTACATGCAGCACAACAAATGCGGTAAATTCATACTCCTATATAATCGTGCATACCTACCAGAACACGCTCGATGTAAAATGCATGAAGTCACAAATCAAACGTGATCCGAAAAAGACATTTCTGGCTTGTGCAGAGAGAGATTTTTTTTACCCGGGGTGACAGGGAGTTGATTGAATTTGTATCAATTTTTTTTTTTTACCCGGGTTGACAGGGAGTTGATTGAATTTGTATCGGCCTGATTGATATTGACCGCAAACACAAAAAGTAATTTTCCTCTTTGGAATCAAATGCTAGCAAAGAGCAAGTCTGAGGCAGTCAGTCCAATGTAGTTACAGGGGCTTTATTAAATATTCTGCCTGTGGAATGCTTCATAATGCGCCGTTTGGATTAACACTGTCAGCACCTTTCGGTATGATTTAGTGCTGTTCTATACGTACACTGCAAACTACAACGGCAGTCATGCATATTCTTATGCTGCTTGTTGTAGAGAGCAGAATATAATCAGGGTGTACCTAATGTTGTGGACATTGAGTACAGCCAGCAAACCTCAAGGCTGATACCGAATAGATAAACTGTGTGAAGCTGACGGGATACTTTGAGGCCCCCAGCGCACACAACATGAAGTTGAAGGAATTTTCCACCTCGCTCTTGTGGCCAAGGATCAGGTGAAAAGGATTATGCGCTCATTATCCCTGAAATCAGAATCAGGGGGCCGCTTATCTTAAAACGTTACTGGTCAAATGTTGGCTAGACACATTGCGGTGAAGTTAATGCATTTTGGAACCCTGTTATGTGGCATAACCCGTTGAATGAAGAATAGCATGGTGTTCATAGAACATACGCATGACGAGAATACCGACAACATGCACGCGTCTGATGACCTTCCGATCAAATATTTGTTTGGTTGCTGGTTTTGTGCAAACAGGGGTGGGTTGTCCGTGTTCTTCCGAATACATCGAATGTCAGCTGAGCAAGTGGTTATCGTCACTGTCGGGAAACAATGCGGTAATTGATCTTGAAGCTATCTGTTTCTCTATGGCCTTTATTGTGGTGCACTAATACGGTGTGAGTCACGGACCACGAGTACCGGCGAGGAGGACTGCCAACACCCACCAGCAACGGCTGTCCATTGCGTTATGAAAGCCCTCCTACATAGGAATTGGTTACCACAGCCTACATAATATCTGTGTTTTTAAAAAACGCATTGTGTTCAAGCTTTGGTCACACAGATCCCCTGTTAACAAGGCTACGAAACATTTTCACCTGTTTTTCTCACTGTACAGGACGACTTTTCCAGTTTGAGTAAAAATAAGTGCAGTCGTCACGTTGCGCTAGAAGGCACGCTCAGTTACCGCCCCTCTTACTGTTTTTCGTTTGATTGTTTTGCATTCATGACGTAGAAGTGTTTTTCCTAGACAAATATTTCCTGTACCAATGGCTTTTTACTGCGTAAGCATAGCAGGTCCGTCGTAAACCGAGAACACTCTGGCCATTTACATACTCCCGTGTCTCATGTGCAAGCCCTCCGTGTTGCTTGACTGCCCCCTGCTGGGAGAACGGTAATATTACGTAGAATATGTCACATCCGGCTAATCTTAACGTTCTTTCCTTGTACAATGGCGAGTACTTCACTTTACTTCAGGAATCCACTGTCATCCTTCTTAAATTATCAAATGTTTTACGTTATGTTTCCTTACAGGAGTAGAAACTAACTTTAAAGGTGTGTGAAGCGTAGTTGTATTGTTTTATGTAGTTGATTTGTGCCTATCTGGCGTGTACTATGCTTGCCGACATCATCAAAACGAAACATGGCTTCAATTTTTCGAATTGTATTTTGGTGTGTTGTTTCACATACATTTTTTCAGCAGACGACTGATACCGACGCAGTCTGGTAAGATAGTTGTCCTTGTTTGGATGTGGCGTAGAATCGTGCAGTTCGTTTTTTTTTTTTAAGTTATTGAAATGGCAGTTAGGCATTTTACAAAACAATGTATGGCTGCAGACCTTGCATCGAGACTCAGCCAGCGTTGGCTCTGCTCTTTCTATAACAGTCTGCTAGAGAGATGTTTGAGGCCGTTTGAGGCCCTGTTGTGGAACAACACAGTAGGGTTATAGGTAAACCTCCTACAAGCTCTAACCTGTTTCAGAGTTTTGCCTGAATGTTGCTAACCTGGCGTTCATGTCCACGTTCTTCTGTTTTAGGACTCAAATCACCAGATTTAATAAAGCACGAGGTTTTCATGACTGAAAAGGTGAAACGATGGCCTACCAAGCTCACCCCTCCTGACTGACATTTGGGGACTGGTGTAGAACTTGGCGAAGAAAAAAAAATCAGGTTTGTATGAACCAAGACATGGCAAGACCAGTCCTTGCCATGGCATAGCACATCAAATTTAACATTGCGCTATATGTTACAGGATTGACAAGGTGCTGTAAACGCCTGCCATGTTTGCAAGTCGTCCCAACTGACCTGTGGGACTTGTGTCGAATTTGGATGAAAAGCACAAGAGTCAGGTTGGTATTTGTCAACACGTGCGGTCTTATGTGTTTGTTTTTATCCTAATGAAATGATTGCTGCAGACCTTCCATGGAGGACTGAGCCTGCACGTGCTCCGTTCTTTCCTAAAGTGTCTGCTAAAATGATGTGAGGCTGTTTGAGGCTCCGCTGTGGCTCTTCATAGTGGGGTTATAGGTAAACCTCCGACAAATGTGAAGCTGTCTAACCTTGATGCGTTCGATCTACTGTCTGGTGACAATAGACACGTTAAAAGAGTAACTCAATGACCAAAACGGTCACCGTTGTGAAGCCGCAATACCAAATGCTTGATGTAGTATTGCTTTTTTGTAATCACTCATTCTGAAAAGACAAACTCTAGTCTGGTGCCCTCCAGTGGCAAGCGCAAAGAATTGAATCCGCAACATTCATTTCCATAGCTTGAGTTCAAGAATTTAGTTTATAGGTTGAAGCAAAGCCTGCTTTGTACAATCTTAGAAATATATTTCTCAACTGATTTGAAATAATCACAAATTCAATAACAACCTTTTTTCCCCCCCTCCCCACTGTCTTTTTCATTTTTAGACAATGGTGCAAAACGCCCAGCGACGCAACAAAAGTTATTTTGCTTGGATATGAAGTGCTCTACGGTGCAAGTTGTTTGTAAGCTTAACTGTAAATATTTCATTTCAGCTGTGAATGAGACTGTTTGAATTAAAAGAGGTTTTATTTTAAACAAAAGTGTGGTCTGGTTTTGTGGTGCAAACTGTACCTTCATTTGTATTTTTGTTTTTGTTTGTTTGTTTTACTCCACCTTTAAGACCTTGACCTTTTGTGACATTTTTTTCCCAGTGGTGTGCTGTACTATTTTTCCAATGCAAAATCATATTGCTGTGACAAATTAACTTCACAATTTTTTACAGTTCTCCTGGCAAGATTTGCTTGGTCACCGTTCTGAGCAAAGCCTCACTGAGTACCGGTACATCATGTAGACTTAAGTGCTCACTCGAAATGTTTCCATCATTTAAAAAAAAAAAAAAAAGCACATGTGATCACAAAGTGCCCTGCTTTCCCTGAAAACAAAAAAAAAAGCCTAACCTATTGAAATGACTTTCAAGAAAAGGTCAAGCAGTCTATCCCCTCACCACAAAAAAAGTGCCTTTCATAAAACTCGTCTGATAGTGACAGTTCCGACGCTTTTCAGGAAGAGAAAGCACAGAGGAGGATGCAGAAGTTGCGTTGCTCTTCAAAGATAACCCCCCGCTGTTTATGTATTCCCGCAGATGTGTTTTGAGGCAACAGGCTGACTGACAGGATGACACGCTGCCGCTTGCGGGCGCTCTGCATGACTCAAGCGCGACCACGCCTCCATCACTGTCTACTCAGAAGTCAGCCATACTTCTCTTTTTTTTTTTCACGCACCCTCCCATCCCCGTCACTTTCTGTTCCCTGTACGTCTGTCTTTTTGTTCTGCTCTTATTTGCTGAATCCGGGGCAAAAGGATGGCAGAGATGGAGGGCCTCGAATTTGGGAAGTCAGACTTTGTGCTGCTGGACGAGGTGACCATGGATCAGTTTATGGAGAATCTCAAATTGAGGTATGTGTTGGTAGCAGCGAGGAAGAGGAAGCTATTCGATGTTAAAAAAAAAAAAAAAAGTTTGCATTGTGCCACTCATGGCTCAAAGACCACTTGTCATTTTTTTTCACCTGTCTGGTGAGTTTTGAGATCATGTTTAAGTGTTCAAACCGTAGCTCAAGCTTTAGCGTTGTGCTTTTTTTTTTTTCTTTTTAATGAACGGGCAATACTCTCTCATCCCAGACAGCCACAATTACGAATTAAAAAAGGAAAATGGCTGAAAGTATTGTACGTGCCACAATGACACAAATGCAATAACTGATTAATCAAGCAATTTATGTGAAGTGCCTCTTCACCCAAAATGAAATCAACGAGCCCGCCAGTAGATTTAACAACCCAACTTTCATTTCCTGCTTTCAGTGACTACCGCCACTCACTGTTGTGCCATTTCCTGCCAGCTATTCGTATTCTGCAGCTTTACACACAAAGATGGATTATTGGAACCAAAGTATAGAGACATCCAATTTTTTTGGCGGGGGTGGACACATTTCAGATTCTGGTTTTGTTTTTTGGAGTTGAAAAGGTTGCCCATATGCAATATCACCCTGCATGTGTTTTACCTATGCCTGAATCCACACAGAAAAAGAAACATCATGCGGTCTTTTGTGTGGAGACAGGTTTGAGAAAGGTCGGATCTACACCTACATCGGCGACGTGGTGGTCTCCGTCAACCCGTATAAACAGATGGACATCTACGGGAAAGACGCCATCGACGCATACCGTGGCCGTGAGCTGTACGAAAACCCACCTCACCTCTACGCCGTGTCCGACGCTGCCTATAAGGTCATGAAAAGACGAGCCAAAGACACGTGCATTGTCATATCAGGTCAGTTTCGAAATGAATAGGCTGTCTCATCTCTCGACTGAAGAGCTTCTTTTTCAAGAAACGAACCACTCGGCGGTTTTGGCTCCTGGTGTGGTTTGCAAATTGATTCCACAAATGGGATCAAATTAAACTTCATCTTGCAATTGGAGTCAAATAAGTGCAGTGAGTAGATGAGAAAAGTAACATTACATACCTTCAAGACTAATAAAAGTTGAAATCTATTACAGCAATGCTTTTATTTTTTTATTATTATTTTTTTTAACTCTATAAACAAGTAAAATCTCGCACAGTCACTGTTGGGAAATGTTTTTTATTTTTTTTATTTTTTTAGGTGAAAGCGGTGCAGGGAAAACAGAAGCCAGTAAATACATCATGCAGTACATTGCAGCTATCACAAACCCAAGTCAGAGGGCAGACGTTGAAAGGTAAGACAAGATTGGGCAGTTAAAAAAAAAAAAAAGAAATTCCACCTGTCCGCACAAGTCAAGATAACAAAGTTCAAACTCGGTGCGACCATCTCAACTTCCTTCCTGTGCCGCTATATTACTTGCTGCCACGTTGGATTGCGATCTTAAATTGGTGACATGGTGGAGTGGAAGCTCCGGAAGCTCAAGAACAGATATTCGCTCTCTCAAAATGTGAGGATTGAAGCAAAAATAGGCGATGGTCCTCTTTTCGTGTCAAATAAAATGCTAATAATGTGTCACTTGCCAAATCGTTATGTTCCATTTGCATCCCATTGCTTATGCAGTGTGAAGAACGTGCTGCTCAAGTCCAACTGTGTTCTGGAGGCTTTTGGGAATGCCAAGACGAATCGTAACGACAACTCCAGCCGCTTTGGCAAGTACATGGACATCAACTTCAACTTCAATGGCGATCCCATGGGGGGCCACATTAACAACTACCTGCTGGAGAAGGTGAGAGCAGGAGCGCCTCGTATGTTTGTGAGAGTATTTTCCCCACATCTGTTGTTGTCATGAACATTTCTGTATTTTTCTTTTCCTTTTTTTTTTTTTTTGTGGGCATGACCTACTCAAGTCTCGAAACATTTCTGTATTTTTCTTTTCCTTTTTTTTTTTTGGGGCATGACCTACTCAAGTCTCGGGTTGTTCACCAGCAGCAAGGGGAGAGGAACTTCCATTCCTTTTACCAGGTGGAGTCTCATCATGTCTCGTACAAACTGAGAAGCGGCTGTTCGAATTGAAATCGACCGAACCCCGTATGCGGCGTATGAAACCGATTCAGAGCGCGCTTGATTTGTTGTGCTGTCACAGTTTTTACGAGGCGGATCGCAGGAAACGATGGCCTCGTGTCACCTGCAAAGCGATCCGAGTGCTTACGTGTACACCAAAGAGGGAGCCGCAGCCACTGTGAGTTTATTTCATTTCAGTCTGACGGGTTTGACATTTTATCTGTCGAGAAATTCACACAAACGGGAACCAAAGGGAAACCGGAGTGAAGAAACGAAAACGTCCCGTCTCTTGGATGTATTAACATTTTGTCATTGTCTTTACGTAGACCTGCAACAATGATTACTCAAGCCACAAAGCTGTCGTTCATGCTCTGGAAGTGATTGGCTTCTCCAAAAAGGAAATTCAGTCCATTTATCAAATTCTAGCTTCCATCCTGCATCTTGTAAGTTTCTCAAGAACAGGATTGCCATGGATTGAAGCGGAATACAATTTTAACGGTTGTCGTTTTTTTTTTTTTTTTTCAGGGTAATGTCCAGTTTGGGAGCGAGGGTGAGAATGTTGAAGTTTTGGACCTTGAAGCCGTGAAGCACATCTCAGAGTTGACGGGCACAGACGCCGACGGTGTCATCAAGAGCTTGCTGTACCGCACCGTGGCCACCGGTGGCGGCGACGTCATTGAAAAGGGGCACACGGAAGAGGAGGCCTGCTTTGGGCGGGATGCTTTTAGCAAGGTGCGTCATATTGATGGATTGATTTGATTGGATTAAATCAACCTTCCCCTTTTTCACCGTATAGGCTCTCTACGAGAGACTTTTCGGGTGGATTGTCGGCCGCATCAATGACGTCATTGAGGTCAAAGACTACAACCCAGTGCTTCATGGGAAAAACACCGTCATCGGTGTGCTGGATATTTATGGATTTGAGATATTTGACAACAACAGGTTGGAGTCCTTTTCGTCCTCTTGCAATTCGAGGGTCGTGACGAATTCACGTTCATGCGGCCTCGGGGTGTTTGTTCCATCTTTTTTTTTTGGGGGGGGGGGCCAGTTTCGAGCAGTTTTGCATCAACTACTGCAACGAAAAGCTTCAGCAACTTTTCATCGAGCTGATCCTCCAACAGGAACAAGCCGAATATAAGCGAGAGGGTATCCAGTGGCAAGACGTAAGGAAAATAAATTCAACTTGCTGTAGCGTGAGCTCTCTGACATATATTAATTAATCTTGGTCGTGCACAGATTGACTACTTCAACAACCAGATCATCGTCGACCTCGTGGAGCAGCAGCACAAAGGGCTCATCTCCATTCTGGATGAAGCTTGTCTCACTGTCGGGAAAGTCACAGACACCGTGTGCCTGGACAGCATGGACATCAAATTGGCGCAACACCCCCACTACACCTCCCGAAAGGTGAGAGCGTGACCTCAACTGAAGTGGGGCTCATTGGACAGAAGAGCTTCAAAATGGTGGATATTGTTCATGGTTTGGGATTTTATTATATTTAGTTTTGACTTCGCTTTTGACATTTGTTCTTTCGGTTTGCTTGGCTTTCATTTCTTTTTAAGAGCATGTTTATTTTTTTAAATGCTCTGTTTTAGTTTAGTTGACATTCGTTTTAGTGTTAGTTTTTAATTTAGTACTTTTCTTAGTTAAGATCTATTGTTTTCATTTTAGTTCATGATTGAAAGTTTTTTTTTTCCTGGTTTTACTTTTAGTTTCATTAATATCCATTCACTATAATATCCGTGCATTAAACCCACTATTTTCCACAAATATATGCTTAAAACCGAGTCATTCCGTGTCTCCCATCCCCAAAACTTGCATGTTAGGGTGATTGAAGCAGTCAAAATTTTCCTGCAGTTCTAATGAGGACAATCACACGAGAAAATGCTTGAAAAATCAAAAACAGGACATCGTGTTAACTGCCGTTCTGGCGAAACACAAATGAAACAAACTCAAGGAAAACTTCACATTAGTTCTGCACCCAGGTGTCACAAAATATATTTTTCCTCATTGAATCCCCACATAAAGTGAACCGTAAATAAAAAATGAATTGCCCGATATTCAGATAAACCAAATGAAGCTTCTTAATCAGACGGAAGACACTTTTCAAACCAACTCACCAAAAAGTGCACTTCCGCGTTTCTACCAGTAGAGGGCAGAGTTTCTCTAATGTTCTGCCTTCAGGTTAGACTTGGAATTAAAAAAAAAATCTTCTCAACCTTTAAATGTTTTACATTGACGTTTGTTGTGGGAATTGTATTTCACTACCATGAGCTCAGAAGTGCCACTTTTCACCTCTGCATTTGTAGCTCACCCCGACCGACAAAACCATGGACTTCCAGAAGCACTTCCGGATCCGCCACTATGCCGGAGATGTCACGTGAGTTGCCCATTTCGTGTGTATGTTGTGTTTGTGTTTTTTTTTTGGTCTTGTGTATTTGGGCCGGGCTCGATCCTGGCTGGAGAAAGAGGCAGGATTCAGGAGCATAATCCAACTGATCCTATTAAGAGGTCAGTTTAGGACGTTTGCAGCAGAAACATTTCAGTGGGGTTGTTACTGTTTGTGCACGGTTCGAATGAAATACAGTTACGTCTGTGTTGGACACTCAAAAAAGCTATTGTCGCATGCAATAAAGGGAACGCTTATCAGACTTGTCTTTCAGCTGTGCCGGCGTACTAAATGGCACATTGATGTGGGGAAGGATCTTTGGGATTTCAATTCCACAATCTCGTGGATGTTTATTTTACCATGACCGCAGCTCTGCCTCGCCATCCTTAACTGCTCCTCTTCTTTCATGCGTTTGATGATGCTAAAAGTCACCGAGGCCAGATGGGGGTGGGGCCTTTGGCCATCAGCGCGACCGTGGATTTGGTTTCAGAACAAATCACGCCGCTCACGTGTACCGCCTTCAATCTTGAGAGGGGGAAGGACATTAATATATCGAGTGACCACATGAGGAAACAGGCAGGATGGGGAGTGAAGGAGAATGGCCTGTTGTGTGTTTGACTGATGACATCTAACAGCAGCAATAATCAAGGTTACACTCAAGTAGGATTTGTGTTTTTTTTTTTTTTTTAAACTTTACGTGATTTGATCATTTATATCGTTAGTGAAAAATGACTCAAGAACAAGTGGAACAGATTTTTAAGCAGGCTTATTATTGGTTAAGATCAGCATGTATGTATTATAGATTCAAGTTATTTATTTCCACCACATTCATTGCTTTTATTTGTTTTCCTGAATCCAAGTTATTTTTTCTTTTTTGTGTGTGTCAATATGACAACGGTACGAAATGCAAATGAGTTCGCCCGAGAACTGATTTCCTGTGACTCAAGCCACAAACTCTCAATTGAAAATTGACACGTTCACCCCACTTGACCATAGAATCGGTTTTGGAATGAGGGACAGAATTAACAATGCAACATTTATTTCTATTTTAGTGCAGCCAGTCTGAGAAATGATTGAATGTGTCTGTGTGTGGATGCCCTTGGATGTGCATGTGGTGGATCTTTGTCTCTGTCAGCCACAATTTGGCAGTGTCAGGGCCATGTCCAGGTCACTCCCCGTGAGATGTCACTCCTCCAAGATGGTGCTGCCCACGCTCCATCTCATCTCATCTGAGTCAAGCTTTACTCTGTCGTCTAAATATACCTCCCATACCCTCGAAAAAAAAAAATACCCATCCACCCCAGCTTCCTCCAAACACACACAAGGTTTGACCTACTTTACCCATCCTTTCGTTTCCCTCATTTTTTTTTCCTTCCTCTGCATTATATCAAATTTTACCCGATGAATCATTTGTTTGTCCTGAAAAAGAGAATTATATCTCGTGCACTGAAAACGGCGACACAGTTCGGCTCTTTAGCCGACTGGCTTAATGCGAGCATTGAATAGTATACATGTTTCGGTGCTTGAACGTATGAACAAATGGTGCAGAAACACACATTGACAAACAATATAACAGTACTCATAGTTGTATGGTCTTTATCCCCTGTGTAGAACAAGTCTCGAGTCGTCTGAACTCAACCTATAGAGCACTTTAAAAACAGCCATAGTATAGTGCTCTGGCTTGTACTGCCCCCTAGGTGGCCAAAACCAGAAGGCGCAGCACAATGGTCATTCAAAGAATGCAACAAAAATGATTTAATTCTGGAAGGGCAGCGACCGGGGACAAAATGATTTGAGAGGCGCGCGTTTTGAGTTTTTAAAATTAAGCTTGTGTCTCAAGGCGCCCCCGTACAACCTCTTATGTTGAATCAAATCTCACTTGTCAGCTGGGTCTCATACTCGTCCTTCTTCCGTTGTGCCGACCTTGACCTTCACTTTCATTCGTTGAAGCCATCATGTCATCTCCGGAGAGCTCATCTGATCTTTGCATGTCCTCTACAACCTTACCTGTCCTTCCAAGTGAATGCCGTGACTTGCTCTTATGTTGTTTTCAGCTTGGTTGAAACAAGCCTTTTATGTGTGGGAGAAGTATGTCGACGCCGCCGCCTGTTTGTCATTATTTTTCATTTTCTTCATTAGCATTACAGAGCTTTCTCACTGTCGTGCTGTTAATGAGCCCCAAAAAAAAAAAAACTTATTTTGCATTCACTCCAGCTGGCTTTCCCCCTGTGGATGAACATCTTATGTAATTTGTGCCATGTTGTGACATCTTAACCTCTGGTGCTCAGAAAGCCACCCAAACATTTTGCAGGGAGCAGACAGATTAAATTGGTTGACGGTTCACTTTTTTTTTTTTTGCTAACCCAAGCGTGAGTTGTATTCCTGTTATGGAAATCTGCTATGCAGCATTGCTTTAATCCTCAAGAGTCAGTTGGAACTGAGCGCCAAATCACTCATGAGGTAATGACGTGACTCTGTGTGTAATCTGTGTTACTCGGTCTCACTTCTTTGAATTTGATCATGTTGATTCTTGTCAAAGCGCTTTTCAGCTCGACCCCCCCTCGTTCAATCTGAACTACTTTTAGCCCTAAAGTCTTTCTAATGCTTCCTCTCTCCCTCTCGCCACCTATGACAGATATTCCGTCGAGGGCTTTTTGGACAAAAACAGAGACCTGCTTTTCCAAGATTTCAAGCGCCTCATGTACCACAGGTTCCAAACACGCCATCGCAGTTGCGGCTCTTCAGTAATGAGGCCAAGTTCCCTCTTGACCTTGTTCGTATACATTTAAACCCCTCCCCCCCCCCCCACCTTTTTTTGTGCTCTTTCGAAGCTCCAACCCAGTGATGAAGGAGATGTGGCCCGATGGTCAACTCAGCATCACGGAGGTCACCAAGCGACCGCTAACAGCAGCCACCCTCTTCAAAAACTCCATTGTCGCGTTGGTGGATAAACTGGCCTGCAAGGTTGGACGACCTGCTCGGCTTTCTGTTTGTACACAAATTGCTAGTAATTTGCCAAGGCCGCACAGCTGCACCAAAAAAAATTGCTATGGTGCTCATCAATTAAAAAAAAAAAAAAAAAAAAAAATCAACATCACGGTGAGGCCAAAAACTTTCTTCAAAAATGGAACTGAAACATGGCTTAAAATCATCACTGCATTGTGGCATTGGAAAGCACTTTCGAGTGCCCACTTTGTTTCTCATGGAGGGAGCCCACTGTAGTAGCTGCGCCGTAACATGATAGCGTGGCCCTTGGAGAGAGCCCCCGTTGATGTGAAAGCATTCGCCTGCTACTCCGCCGCACTTCAACGTGCTTTTAATAAAGCGAGATGTTATACGAGCCTCAGCTGTGTTGCACTTCCAGAGGTCAGTTTTCGCAGCTCCTCCGTCACTCGCAGTTAGCAATCGCTGTCCGTCAATCATCCTTTATTTGGAAGGCGCATTTCTGAAGGTGCTTCGCAAGTACATCGTGAACTACAATCAAACGAAACGACTCGAAATAACTAATAAGGAAGTAATCAAATAAAGACAAAAAAAAAAACGTTTGTCAATACCATATGTTAAATCTGTTGAATAAACAAATCGGCACCCGCCTTTTTTTCTTCAGGAGCCGTATTACGTGAGATGCATCAAGCCAAATGAGCTGAAGTCCCCGTTGCTGTTTGACGACGCTCGCTGCCAACATCAGGTGGCCTATCTGGGTCTGCTGGAGAACGTCATGGTGCGCAGGGCGGGTTTCGCCTACAGGCAACCCTATGCTCGCTTCTTGCAGAGGTAAGAGACGTCCTCGACGCATGATGCAAAATAGCCCCGATCGTTACCAGACTTTAAAACGTTCCTGAACAATACCACTTTACTCGAGGTATAAAATGACGTGCGAGTACACTTGGCCCAATCATCTGATGGATTCCGACCGGGAGGCCGTGGAGGCCATCGTCAAACAGCACGGTTTCCAGGACGACGTGGCGTACGGCCACACCAAGCTTTTTGTGCGAACGCCTCGATCCCTCTTCACTTTGGAACAGGAGCGAGCCGCCCTCATCCCCATCTTGGTGCTTTTCTTACAAAAGGTTAGCCGCGTTGGCATTGCTCGCCTTTACGTCTATTTAATGAAATGCGGGACACCGTTACATAAAGTCCATTACTTAACAGTGAAATTAGCATCTCTTTTCTTCCGCTAATGACCTAGTTGGATGAGTGAACAGAGAAGTCTCGCTCGGCGAGTCAGTAACTTATCTCTCCGTTTTTTTAAAAAAATTCACACAGGTATGGCGGGGGGCTCTGGCTCGTATGAGGTGCCGGCGGATGAGGGCCATTTATGCCATCATGGGCTGCTTCAAGCGCTACAAGGTCAAAGCCCACTTCTGGGAAGTGGAGCAGCGCTTCGCCAATGTCAGAAACATGGCCGACTACGGAAAGAGCGTCGAATGGCCGACTCCGCCTGCCGCCCTGAACCAGTTTCACACCATCACGGTTGTGCTGCATCGCAGGTCAGGGAAGGGGCTTTCTATTTTGCTCACGGAATTAGGCTATTTCTAAAATCATCACCAAAGTCTCTTCTCTTTTTTTTCAGGTGGTGGGCGAGACAGATGGTGAAGAAAATCCCGCCGTCAGACGTGCTTGAGATTCGAGCCAAAGTCGCCGCTCTGACTGCTCTTGGCGGGGAGAGAAAAGACTGGGGCTGCAGCAGAGCCTGGGAAAGAGACTACCTAGCCAATGTAAGGATCCCGCACGCAACCCCATCGAGTCAGCTGTTCTCTCGAGGAAAAGCAAACAAAACGAAAGAGAGCACGCTCACACTCTGTACTTAAAAGGTGGGTTGTCAGTGTTAGAACGGCAAGCTTCACTTCACTAATCCAGTACCACCTTAAAAAAAAAAAACCTTAACTCTCTATGTTGCGCCGTATGGAAATACAGTCATGTAGTAGGCCTCAGTGTTAAAAAAATAAGACAGGTTTCATTCCTAAAAGGTTTAATATTATCGCTCGTCGTGGTAAAATTAGGCCCAGTTTGAACATTAACACCGAGCCGAAATATTAGATGATTAAAAAAAAAATAGTACTGAAATGATTCATTTAGACTGTATTGGAAACAAAAGTTAAATAAAAACATGTATTCAAATAAATGTTTACAAACAAACGAACTGTAAACATTCAATGCAAACAGATTGAACTTCAAAGGTTAAATAAAACGGAACTGGATTTACCGAGGCAGTGATTCTTTCAGATGCCACAAGGGGGAGCCGGCCTATCACTTGCATGACACACTTTGCACACTTTGGAGAATCACTGCTCTCGGATCGCAGTTGTCTTGAAATTTCCCCACGCCACAAGCCCTTTTACTGCGTCCTTGTGACTTTAAAGACGGAGACGATAAAAATCGATTGCCTTTTATGTCCTATTTTTAAATTTTTTTTCCCACGTGAGCTTTGCATGCTAAATGCAACCTAAATGACTTGCTGTGTTTTTAGACTCGACGATAATCTTTTATGAAATTCCACGGAGCGCATGTGACAACTCCAGCAAGCAAATAATGTGACCGGGGGGCACTTGTGAGCCCACCCCCCTCTCTCAACGAATCCCACCCTCTGATCTTTGAGTAGCTAATCTGAGCTTGTTTGCGGGGCCACAGGCTTTCGGAGATGCCTTCAGGGAGCGCCAGCATGAATTCGGCACAGTCCTGAATCACTCCTCACATGTGTTCATGACGGCTTGTGACTCAAAAGTCTCATTCGGGGGCCGCCGGCTTCACGTGATTGGAGTTAATTCTGCCGAGACTTATAAATGCGTGTCATTCAGCATGCCCCGTGAAAGAACGAGTACACAGAGGAAAACAAGGAGGGCAAAAGTTTATTTTGTGTAGGTTGTTGTTCACATCAGACAGTCTTTTGCTGATGTCAAGCAGGCATAATTTCACGGATGCAAAAAAGGGTCACACTTAGGTAAAATTGTTTCTGCATGCATCTGTTTTTTTTTCCTTTAGTTGATGGGTTTTTGGTGAATAGGATAAATGGATGTTATTTTTGGGTGTGATTTTGAAGTTTTTTGTTTTTTGTGTGTGGTGAGTGTTAATTTGTTTTGCGGTGAAGTAGAGTCTGTTGTAGTTGGGTTTTTGATGCGATGTTTTTTGGGTGTGTTTTTTTTTTTTTTGACAAAACTTTTTGTCAGTATGCCATTTTTTTGTTGTCTGCAAGAATTTTTTGAGTGTGTATGAGGTTTATTTTGCGTATGCATCAGGGTTTTTTTTTTTTTTTGCAGATGTTTTCATGTTTCAGAGTAGTTTTGGTAGGCAAGGGAGGTTTTTTTGGTTTGAGTGAGAGGTTTTTGTCGATGTGATTTTTTTTCTGGTGTGAAAGAGACATTTTTGATACTTGGTAGTTTTTTGGGTTTTTTTTGCGGGGGAGGTGAGGCAAAAGATGTCATTTTAGCTTGCACAGTAACGTTCATATTGTGTTGCATCAACTCTCCATACCAACCGCATGACAATTTTCTCATCTAAAAAAAAAAAAAGTAATATAATTGGCTGACAATAACCAGACTAGACTGAGAGTGGCAATAAAATCCCCCATTACTGTGTGAAAATGATCAACTCAGCCACAAAGGCATCATCGTGGGCAGCTGCTGATGTTCGCCAGTCAACCAAAAACCTCATCACAGCACTATTTGTTTCGACCGCCTGTCACATACACTGGCCGCCACTGGCTAGTGAGACGCGCACCCGTCCAATCCTTGCAGTTGCAATAATACAAAGCTTTGATCCCCGCAGGTGCGAGACTGCCCTCGATCCAGTTCCGGCTTTGCACGCTTCTCCCGGGAGCTGAGGAACAAAGACGAGTACAGACAAGTCCTTTTCTCGGGCTTCTGCAGGAAGGTGAATCACATGGGAAATGCCCGCAAATGAAAACGTGTTTCTGCTCACTTGCCATCACTGTTCAAGGATTCAAGGAAAGGTTTCGTTCCTTCTCTCATAAACGCATATCGGTAAATGCCAGAATAAAAACAGAGAAGTAAGAAGCAATTACCTGTGTACAGCTGAAGATCCTGTAAATGATTTAAAAAAAAACACTCAAATTATGAGCCATAACCCTTTATATTTTTCTCTCTGTGCTCTTTCGTAGGTGAATCGGTTCAACAAGAGCACCGACCGCGGCGTACTCGTCACAGACGGGTGCTTCTACAAATTAGAGCCAAAGAAACAATTCAAGGTCCTTAAGAGAATTCCTTTGGACACCGTAAGTTATTAACATTCGCTGAATCGTACAGTATGTCAACATGCCTTCCATATTGAATGTGGCAACAGGGAGTGATCGGCGACGATGGCCTCATTTGGTTGGTGCTCGGTTAAAAGTCAACGAACCCATAATTCAACGCACGCTATGTACGGCATGACAGAGCAGCGGTCTACTTTTCTTCAAGTCGTTTATTCTCTTAGCGTCTGACCCGGATACGACTCCCAGCCTTCAGTATGAGCAACGGTGCCTAATGGCGGCTATCTTTAGCCACTCTATTGCTCCTGCTGCTGCCGCTCGATGATGCTGTTTAACCTCTGGCGTGTTTTCAGCGCTTTAAAACCACGACATGCTCGACATGCAGAAAAAACGGGGATGCCGTCGATAACGGTAGCTTGTTGTGAGCCATTTGGGTCTCTAGTCTGAAAAGAGATCATTCATGCCTGTGTGCGTATGGGTGCACGTGAGCAATTAAAATGCTGGGAAAAGCAGCAACCAAGCAGTAGTTAACAAAAAGAAGTAAAAATCACTGAAACGTTTGACAGGGCAGAAACATCAATCTTTTCACAGCTTGACCCCACGATAGGAAAAAAAAAGTTGCTTGTCGAAACGGTTCACGAAAAGTTCACAAGGCTTTCTAACCGCGACTCCTGTGTTGATATTCACAGCTAACAGGACTGAGCGTGACCAGCGGGGTCGACCAGATGGTGGCGCTGCACACCTCCTCACAGGACGACGTTCTGCTGTGTCTCCAATGTGGGGAGCTCTGTCCCAACCGGGACCGTGTCGGCGAGCTGGTGGGAACGTTGGTGGACCACTTTACACGGTCAGTGATACTTTCGGTGCCGGGGAAATAAAATTTCCTCGGATTCACGGGAAATAATCGGAATTCTGCAGCCGTATCAACCATTCCTAAATGTAATTCTTTCCTCTCTTCCTGTTCAAAGGCCTCAACCAAAAAAATAAAAAATCTATGATAGTCACATAATATGCAAATCATATTCTTGGCATTCATCACTGTCACGGGGGGGTCATCTTTGTCCGCGCGCGCACACTTGTTGTGAAATCCCGCCACGGGAACGAAAGCGTCACGCTGGCATTTATCACATCCATCGCCGCGAAATGTGACTGTTGTTTCTCGATGTGATTACAAGCCGACCGCATTCATCTGGAAGATGCGCCCGGTGTGTGTTCTCACACTCCGAAATGATGCGGTTGTACATTTGATTGCTTGGCCTCCGGCACCGCTTGCACACGTCGTTATCACTCGCAACATAAACGATCTGACTCGCTCGTGTCCAGGTTATTTGACTTTTTAATGTCTTTTTTTTTTTTTTTAGGCTAGAGGGCACTTGTGAGGCCCCGCAGTTTTATTAGTTTTAGATTATTGTGTGTGTGTGGGTGTGTGTTTTTTGTTCGCTTGGGATCACTGCGACAGCTGCATTGCGCTTTGCGGTGCTGCGGAGGCACCAGTCGGGAGTCGATGTCAGCCCCCCCCCTCTCCGTCTCCCTTTGTGCCACCATCTGTGGCAAACGGAGAAAGGTTGTGACCCTTGATGAGGCAGCTCAGCAAAAGGAAGCTTTGGAAACAAAGTCAGGGCGGAGTTGTGGTCCCCGAGCCCACAGAAGGTGGCGAGTTGGCGGCATCGAGAATGACACGCTCCCCCGCGTTTGCCTCTGTCAGGAAATGAGATCCCGGAATATGCGAGTCACACGCATGTCATAATTTGGCATTTTGGGGGCGAGCTAAAGAGGATTCTGTAAATGTACATGAACAAGAATAAAATCGACGTACATTCATTCCCGCTAAGTGTTTGCGTGGCAGCCGAGGTGCGGCGTCGCATCAAACTGGGTCATCGAAAGGCATCGTTTGAAGCAGATGTTTAAAATGCGACTTGGAAAATGCGTCATGTTCCCTCGGTGAAACGCGTCCCCTCCTCACATCTTGTGTCAATCTTTCCTGAATGTTCCTCCCCACCTTTCGCCCTTTTCTGCCTGTCTCTGGCTTTCTCTTCCTATCACCTCGTTTCTCTTATCAGCGCGGCCCAGAATGTCAGCACACTATTCGAAATAGTTACAAGGTACATTCCAGACTAAATTTAACCAGAAGGCACATTTTTCCAGCATTTCACAGCATTTGTCTGTATAATGCAGGGGTGTCAAACTCATTTTTGTCACTGGCCACATTGTAGTTACCGTTTCCCTTGGAGGGCCGTTATGAATTTTAGGAAACCACATACATATTTAATCACCTCCACATATTACATACACGGCGCACAACAAATTGATGGATAACTCGTTTTAAAATCAGAAGTCAAGAATAATGCCTGCTATTGTGGATTACAGATGACAATTTGAAATTTTGGTTCAGACTTTAGCAAGCATCATGGAACTTGACATGCTTGATTTGCTTTCGCGGGCCACATAAAATGATTTGGCGGGCCAGATCTGGCCCGCGGGCTTTGACTTTGACATGTGTGGTATAATGTATACTTGCAAGGAAGTCGTGTGTATTGTAGTGGTGGGGGGGTGTCGTGGGTTGAACTTGTGGACCATCTGCTGGGACAGCTGGAGGGACGGGGGGGCGGGGGTGCATGAGTGAGCTCAAGGCGGGATTTAAGGTATGATCTGTCCCCAGCCTAGCGGACAAGCTCGGGTTCGTTGTTTTAAAAGGTGATTTGGGGGATTTTTGGTCATTCCATCAACTTTTGCAGCTTAGCTATAGTCGAGTCTCTTGTACTCTTTTTATGACTATAAAAAGAGCCTCGTGGCTTTAAATTGATCGACATCTTCTGGGTCGCTCCTCCTCCTTTGCCGTTGGAGCGAGTCGTGTCATGTGGTTGAACGGGGCGCAACGAAGCAGCCGCCCGCTGCCCGGCTTGGTCACTGGCGACCTTGTTGGCATCTGACCTCACGCAGCTCACATGCAGACGTGAACAAAAAGCGCCCATTTCAAATGAACCGCCCCCCCCCCGTCCGTGAGTGGCGTTATCCTAGTTCCGAAATAGCCTTCTCCGTTTCTGTGCTTGCCCCCCCCCCTCTGCTTTTTCTCCCTCAGCGGATGTCCTCAATGTGTTTGCCTGTCTGGCCCGACTCAAAAGGCTGCCGAGCTTCTGCCCTCTCATCGGTCAGATGCCCCCCCGCCCCCAAAATCCCACTTCTCGCTCCCTGCTGGTCCCAACTTTTGATTTGATGGATTAGGATCAGTGGTAGTAATGCGGTTTTGATCATATGGCGAGTTACTATAGCAACAGCTTTTAACCCAGGTGGAAGTAAATAGAGTGTAGACGCTGACCTATTTTCTTACTCGGCTCCCAACAACCCGGTGGGTCATGTGATTCCAGGAAGTGTAGTCGTGAGAAAATTCGACTTAATTGCAATAAGAAGTATTCCCACTCCGTGACGTGTCAGGACAGTCTTTTGTGCCGGCATCTCGAAGCCTTCCCGGCTACTGACCTCAAAACAATTCCTTTTTCAAAGAACCTCTTTGTGTATTTCCAACAGCAGTCATGCACCAACTCTAAATTGACCTCGGACCAAAGCGGGACAAACAAAACGCTTTGGCGCTGTGACGACGTGATCACCAAGTCGAAATGGGACCCGGCTGGCGCTGATCCCGCGCCTCAGCTCGATCAAACCAAACCAATCACAAAGGATTGGAATTAGCAAGCATAGTTGTATTGACAAATACTTTTGACTTTCACTCGAATATTTCCTGTTCAGAAGCACGATTAACCCTTTGAGGGACGGCGGTTACCACAATGGACGGCTAACCGTGTCATCGGGTTTCACAGTGCATGAAAAGGTTCACGCAACCTCGAGTGACGTTTGACTCCATTTGACCAATCAAATGGAGCCAGGCAGTCACATGACCACGCCGTTTCCATGGGCCGATATCCTGCACTGTCCCTCTGTGTTTGCGTGAAATTTCGACATAAGAATTTGCTCACCACCGCGCTGCCCCCTTCGGTGTCCTCTCAAGCTGACTCACAGACGTCCTCTTAGATTGGAAGCTCGCGTCTTCAGAATTTATCAACCGCAAGGAACACATCGCACTTGATGACACTTACTGTCCCGTTAATGATTCGGGGCATGTGCAAAATGAATCAACCATGCCAGCGGTCACACTTTGCGCCACTGTTGTTCACATATGACTCACCTTTTTTTTTCTTACCCAGCATGCCCCCGCTGAGAACACTCAAGTGGTCGGTTTCCGCTGGCCGAAATAGCCCAATTGTTTCTGTCAGCAGCGGCGCTGATTATAATGTATAAAATTGTCGATGATGTATGTGGTGACGCCGATACTTAATCCGCGGAGTAATCAGCTAGCTGCCGCGGTTTTATGCCGCCGTTGCCGTGGCGATAATGGTTTCGTGTGGGGGAAGCGATGGTTAAATCCGGCCGTTGAAGTTGAACACCTCCTGGGACTCAATGACACCTGGAGCAGGTGACCCTGAATGGCAGCAGCAACAACGCAGAAGCACGAATTGACGAAGGAGATTGATGGCGTCGATCAATAGGTGGCGCCGTGATGAGAGCCTCCCTTCGGACCTGTCTTCTCTTTGCGGGATGTTGTCAGTCAGTGGCATTATTCGGACTCACTGTCACAAGTTAGTGGAGCCGAAAAAGTTTTCCATTTCGCCCTTCTCACAAGGGCACAAATCGTAAATGCAATCTTACACACAAAGCATTTAATTCACAATTTGAGTGGCTGCATATAAAAAAAAAAAAGTTTATCACTTGATTTTATTGCCGATGTCACATTATTCCCTCGGAGCGCCTCTGCATAAAACCTCGATTTTGATCCGATTGGCCCATAATGGTACAAAACGGCATTAACAACCGTTTCGCGTCACGCTCACTGGCTATGCTTCGCCACACGTTCGCAGCTCGGATGCTCATAAAACAGCCGCTGATTCTCCCACAACGGAGGCACCAGAGGCATGTATTCACATTGCATTCGCTGCACCCTGCTTCTCCAAGCCAGTGACGGAGTGGGGATAGGGAGGGGAGAAAAATGGAGGCCGACTGCTTGGAGGGTGAGAGAGGAAGCCGAAGATGAACCGTCTCTGCGCCCCCAAATCTGTCTCCGGCGCCGTATACGGCACAATAAATTATTCAAACTGCACCGTGTGGATTAGTTCGGCTCAGTGCGGGTCATGTTTTTAAAGGGAATCGTGGCGGCGACGCTTCAGAGACTCGGTCCGGTACAAGCGAATCATCATTTGCACCCCCCCTCCTCCCCCCTATAAGACAAGACTCATATAAATTGTCAGCGGGGGGAAAAAAACCCTCCCAAGAAGGTCTTGTGAATACTCATCAACTGTGATTCATTTAGTTATGAATGAATTCCATTTGATGAGCTGCCACTTGGAATGTTTTGCGTGTGAACTGCTCATCTCATGAAGCCGACGACACGAATAGGATTGTGTTGATATTTTCGGCGCCGTTCCCAACACCTCCAGTTAAAGTACGTCGATGCGCTCGTCAGCCCGACCAACTGTTGCATTCGCACGAAGCAAACCGCCAGGACTTGTATTTGCTGTTTACGTACTTCTCAGGAGGAATTACGCATGAGATGACTGCTCAACAGGGGGCGTGGGTGGGAGTTTTTACCGCATAAACATGGTAGGGTGGAATAGCGGAGGAGGTTTATATGACCAACGGATGCGCATAGAATGCAAGACAATTTTGTTAGCTCAAAATTTCTTATCTTAGTCTTTTCATAATAGTTTACCTTTTAAAAAGTGCAGCTTCCATCAAAGTTTTTTTAAGACTCTTTTCATTTTGTGCAATATGTGACTCACTTTACTTTGGAGTCAGCCAATCCTCCATGAAGCGTCTCCAGTTGGTCCAAAATGCTGCCGCTCTCCTCTTGACTGGTACTCGTAAGAGGGACCACACAGCTCCTACTCTGGCATTCCTTCACTGCCTTCCTATCCATTTTAGAGTTCTTTTTAAGATCCTATTATTTGTTTTCAATTTTTTTTTTTTTTTTTAAATGGCCTCGCCCCTCATTACCTCTCTGAGCTCCTCCCGCCTCTTATGCGCCTGCCCGATTTTACAGGTCTGAGGACCAGACACTGTTAGATGGACCGAGAACTAAGCAAGGGAATCAAGCCTTTTCAGTTTCGGGTCCCTCTCTTTGAAATGACTTTCAACTGAACGTTCAGCAAGCCCCCTTGCTGCCCATTCTTTAAAACTTCAAACTATTTTTTTATTCTTTGGCTTTTGACTCACCATGAGACTTGATTTTGAATGCTTTCGACTGTCTTTCATTACTGTTATTTTGCTCCGCGGAGAGCACTTTGTAGACAGCGGCGGTTGGTTTGAAAGTGCTCTCGAAATACAGTCGAGTGGAGTTGAAAGCCAAGAGGAAGCGGTGGCCTCCTGGGTCATCTTTACCTGACCCTGCTGCAGTCAAACAAGGCACCATTAGGCACGCCACAAAAGACATTTAGGTTTTGACCATCTCCTCCCACCGCCTTTTATTAAAACAACCTACAAGATTTCCTTCGCCCTTGTATCATTTTTGAAAATCCATTTGCCAAAAGTCCCCTGAGGAATTTTATTGATCTACTCTACGATTCATGTTTGTTGCAAAGTTGGATTGATTTCCGTTCACGTTCATCTCTTTTTTGCCTTTCAGTGAAAGAAAAACCTCATTAGCCGTGAAGGTGTGCCCGTCGGGCATCCGGCTACACATGCGCGGCAAACCAAAGACTGTTACCGTGGAAACCAAGGAGGGACTAACTCATGCCGATTTCAAGAAGAGCAAAGAAGGTTTCATTCTACTGGTTCCGGCCAAATGAGGCAGAGACTTTTTAGCCGGTCAGCCGCCAGAACGGGATTTTCCTCCAAACTTGGGTACCCTCCAGTTGAACATGCTTTCAAGTTTAAATCAATAAATGTATGTGTAAACATACAAACAAATGTGATAGCTTTGAGCATTTAGAAACTATTCGAACTGTGAAACGCTTTCCTGAAATAAGTGTGAAGTTTAACGGAATAAATTGTTCAAACGGTTCGTGTGTGTTCGAATGTCCCCGCGATGCGTTCTATAAATTACAAAATTTGTTTCCCAAGAATGCACCCACCGATGTCATGTTTAGGGGTTTCCTGTATGCAGTCCACTCAAGTTACAATATCTGGTGTTTAGGCGAGAGGAAAAAAAACCAAAACAGTTGGATTTATCTTGAATCCAAAGCATCCGCTGAAAGCGTGCGATCGAGCTCACCGACTGCACAAAAGTGGCCGAAATGACGCAAGAGTTATTTCCTGTCTTGTCCCTTCGGTGTCCTCCGGATTAGATCAGAATCATCGCAGGAGATTTGGGCGCAGGAAACAAATAACGTGAAACACTATTTAAAAACAAACAAACAAACAATTAAAAATAATAATAATAATCATAAATTATGATTAGGTCCATACAATATATGTCAAACTTAAAGCCCAGAGGCCAGATCTGCAAAGATGCCGCTTCTTGTTTAGCAGGACATGGAAACTGCCTGCAAATTGTTCTGTATTCCAATCGCATGCGTGGATTAACGCAGAAAAGAAAAAGCCGTTAGGAGACCCCGCAGTGACGCAACATGCAGTTTTAGAGCAGCCGAGTGCGAAAATTGGGCTTCAGCAATGATCTAAAATGTCCACATTACAAAATCGGGCGATGATATCGAGCAGCTAGCAGTGTATATTGTGCATTATATTTGCACCAGTGTGGGACAAATAAAGGATATCTTATCTTATTAATAAATCTGTAAAGTCACTAATGGTGTACTGGTACACACGGCGGACTTGTTTGTCACTATATGTGCCCTGCGACTGACTGGTGACCAGTTGAGCTGTCCACTGTAGTAACCTGCTGTCCCTCAAAGGGTTAAATTAGTCACAAATATTGCCAATCTTCAATTTAACGTCCACTATTTGGGATTGTTGTTTAAAAAACAAAAACAAAGCACAATGTTAGTCATCACGCGCAAAATATTCAACATTTGCTTACACTTCCCAATGTCATGATGAAACTGTAAATTAGAGCCTTGGAATCGTTTCTTTCTTTGTCTGTGTGACATTTGTCTGCCGCCTCCCTGCCCGGATGCTTCATTGTCTCGTCGCTTTATACAAATCGAAGTCGTCGAGCGCTAATCGAATTGATCAGGCCCGGCTGATTGTTGATGCAATCACTTAAAGTGCCGTAGCAATTCCATTACAGAGAGGCCGGCACCTGGCCTCTCCTCTTTTTTGGGATTACCCGTCGCGCAACTCGGATTTCGTAATGAGTTGGAGAGGATTTAGCGTTGGATGTGTCCCAGAGATGTTTTTTTTTTTTTGCCCCTAAATCCTCTCAGGGGGGCAGACCCGCCGCTGCTTTGGAGAGCCCAGCAGGTTTTTCCTGCATCCCTCCATTATCAGACCCCAGGGGAGGTCACATGTTGGAGATTACAGTAACATGAGGGGCGGATTGCTATTCTCTCCAAACTAACGTGGCGACAGACCGGATGCGCGCTAATCTGGACATATTTGAGAAACCAATTGAACAAGAACGATCTGAAACTACACGTATAAAATTATTAATTATTAACATCAGCTTCGGGGGGGGGGTTTTTAGTTATGTGGCTTGGTGGGGGGGGGGGGTGGTATTTTAAATGTATTTATTTTGGTAGAGTAGGTACTATTTTTTTTTCTTTTATTAATCTTATTCTAGCTGCTAGCCGTTAGCCGCTAATGTCGGCCGGCGAACTGGTGCCATATGTAAGGCGTAGTATAAAATCGGATGCCAACTACAACAGTGTTAACAACTGAGCTAGCTGCTAGCCGTTAGCCGCTAATGTCAGCCGGCGAACTGGTGCCATATGCAAGGCGTAATATAAAGTCGGATACCAACTTTCAACAATGTGTTAACAGCAAAGTCGCGACAATGTGTTTGCTTGTCATTGCTGATTATTTAATAACAGTTTATTCGTAAGTAAAGCGGGCAGGAAATGGCTAACGTGTCACATTCTTGCGACTTGTGGTGGCTTCTGTGAGTAGATGTGATGTCGAACATTTTTTTTTAATTTCAAAAAAAAAAAAAAACTTCATAGATTTAAATTACCAGCAGCAACGTGCACGTTTAAAATGTTTTGACATCTTGGGATTCATCAGAGGTTTATCTCCTAATCGTTTAGTTCTCAATTAAACCAGGGGTGTCCAAGCTTTTTCGTTTGAGGGCCGCATATAGAAAAATGGAAGGGTGAGAGGGCAGAAAATGACCCCCAAGCCATAGTTTGGACACCTCCTAATTAAACTGAACTGAAGTCTGATAAAGCAATATTTGCAAATAAGTCACTTTCTCAAAGCATTTTAAGACCGGTGGGAAAGACATCAGCTGTGAATATGCTTCAATGTGAAATATGGAGATAGGTGGACAGGTGTTGTGGGCATCCCGCTGCTCAGTCTAGTGCTAAATGGGCACATAAAACCACGGCGCTCTACTGGTGCACCCGTTTTAATGTCAGGAAAATGGCCTCGGCGCTCTGCAGGGTTCCTTCACGTTTTCGAAGCTGCACACCCACTCCATGACACTTTGGAGGTCGGCAACACTTCCACCTCGGTTGACAGTGGGAGGGTGGGGGGTGGGGTTGACGGTACAGACAAGCTCAGATGGAGCACAGCCCTCCTCACAGGGCGCTAAAAGGCCATCTGCGCCCCGGGCCACTGTGAGGCGGGCCTTCAAGCTATTTTCTGCCCCTCATGAATCCACGTGCAAACAAATTGGCAGGATTGCAGACAGAGGTTTGATTTCACTTGTGCAGATGCAATAATATTCAGACATCCGAGTTGTATTTCCGCTCCGTACTTTATTAAATAATCCACATAGTCAACAGTGTCATCATGAAAAAAGGGAAAAAAAAATTGTTTTTTCTTCGACACACTCTTAGTGACTTTACGAAAGTTTATTCGGGTTAATGTGCTTCTTTGTTTTAGCGGGATGTTACAGAGGAAGGTAACCATGGAAACCCAGAGCGACCCAGCCGGGGCTGTGGGGAGATTGTGAAACTCGACAGTTATGTTATATTTATCTATTTTTCTCCGTTTTAACATCTGCCAACTGTTGCCCCACGTGCTGCCGTAAACAAAAACTTGTGAGACAATCTGTGTGTAAGCAGGCTGCCCGGAGCTGCCTGAGACAAACACCGCCAAGTACAATGGCCATCTTTGTGTCACCATCTGCTGCACTGATGGGGAAAAAAAAAAATCTATTGATAGCCACTCACTTGATCAATTTGATAACAACGTGTGACTTAAAAAGGCACCAGAGGGGATTGCCACATAAAACATCATTCTAAACCCCACCCCAGAATGATCTCCATCTAAATTTAAAGTCATGTGAGATTGTTTAAATCATAATTTTGCCAGAAGAAATCAAATGCGTTTCAAATTCAAGAGGCTGCAACAAGTATTTTTTTTTTTTTTTAACCAGTGTTTCTTTGCATGAGCAGTGATGATGACAAGTCCTAATGGATGTTGACAACATGCTGATTAAAAAAAAAAAAGTTTTTAAAAAGGACCAACACATAATATTAAAACAAGAATTTGTCATGTATAAAAAGCAAAAACGTGTGCAGGTAAAAAAAACAAAAAACCAAAACACAGTACATTTCTAAACTACCAGCCGGCATGCATTCTACGACACGACAGCACGATTTACCTTATCCTATTTTTTTTTTCTCCGTACGTGACTTTTTTTTTTTTTTTAACACATTTTTGGGGAACACGCCGCCATATTTACATCAGTCTCACCACATTAAGGCGATCATGCTAACCTGCAGCAGCGGCAGCCTCCAATAATTTAACACAGCTCACAGAGCCGTGGCAACTAGTCTACATTTTCATGAGAACATTTTCAGCTTCAGTGGAAACAGTTTCCATTCCTATCATTTCAAATGTTTCTCCAATGAGAAAACCATTTTTGTGACCTCTATTCGTACCCTTTTTGACTCAAAATTGTTGGCGAATAGGACCCCCCCTTCCCCCCCGCATCGGAAATGACACAAGAAAGTGGCCAAATATTTCTGAATCAAACCTTTTTTCACGATTTATCATTTTCTGCCCCACAAAAATCCAAGTCCAAAGTTTTTCCAAGATTAAAAAAAAAAAAAGACAATCGCAAATACTTTATAAATACTTCTAACACAACTTACAGTCTTCTAGCACTAACTGTTTTAATTGCCAGCCCGAAGACGATGTAACCATTTAACAATTAAACATCCACTTTAACACGACAACACTTGGCCGTGGTTTGACCCATTTTTGGCCTTAATTGTATGTGCGTGAAGACTTTTCGTTGCATTTTTGTTGTTGTTGTTGGGGGAGGGGAGTCTCTGCATTTGGCTAATCGGATAAATATCCACTCACAATCCCATCAATTTGCCCGTCACCTTCACAAATGTAAATTTCAAGTCCGAGCAACTATCAAGTCTCGGTGACGCACAGGCGTCGTGTGCTTGCCGTCCTGCAGGTAGATCTCAAAGGAGGCCTTTGATTGGATGACGTGAATTACAGCTCCAGCCGAGGGGGCCGGTTAATGAGCTTGGAAGCCGCTGCGCTCCGAGGAACGATTGGAGGAGCAGCTACTGGATCCAGCCTGGGTACTGATTGCACAGAGGTAATGTCAAGAGGGGACAGTTGCCATTTATGTTCAGCGTGTCACGTTTGACATGTCGCTCACTGAAGGATGGGGATCACATCCTGCACCGAGTAGAAGCGAGGAAAGTCATTTTTCAAAATGATTTTTCGATTCAAGTCGTCACACTTCTCGTCATCCTCTGATTTGAGTGAGAATTGGCGCTGCGACCTTTAACTTTTGGCCTGCAGACTCATTAGATCATAAAAAAAGATGACAGCCCTCGTCGTCGTGCCCTTCCCTCGTCCTGACAGATCCCTGCTGGCAGGGTTGGGGTGTCAAATCTAATGAACAGCTGAGTGTGTGCACAAATGGGGATGGAGCAGAGCGGCGTCGGGGGGGTGGGGCGGGTGGTCAGACGAGACACAAGTGTCCTTGTCAAAGCTGTGCAGGCGAGGGGGGTGCAGGAGCAACAATGAGAGCAAAAATGGCTGCCGTTTGAAGGCCAAGGAAAGGCGCCTCACTTTCTGCTTCTGAATCACGGCGTCACTCGTGTCAGGTTGACTGGTGTGACTCACGCCAGCCCCCCTCGGGCGGGCGCAGAGGCGGGCGGGCTCGACTCCAGTCGGGGGCTGGGAATAGGCAGCTTTGGGCCGATGTGGCCTTTGGGGGGGGATCAAAAACTGCGCCGCTCGTGTGACATCAAAATCTCAGTGGATTCGGAACTGTATTTCCCCTCGCTCATCTCGTCATCCCTCGCTCCCTCTCTATCTGATTGGGCGGGAGGATTAGCGCTGGATTACCCACTGAAGGGATGTGCGCCACAGTGTTTGTTTATGTGTGTTAAGGTCAAATTTCATATCTCGTCAGATGATTTCGGGGGGGACGGCTAGAGCGGCACAGTCTTGAGCGGAATACGGTCAAACCTCGGTTTTCGAACGTCTCCGTTCTCGACCAAATCGGTTTTTGACCAAAAATTTCGAGTTTTTTATGCCTCGGATTCTGATTTCTGGAACGGATTATGGTCGAAAACCGAGGTATGACTGTGTAGGATTCGAAGACCTTTTTTTTTTTTTTTTTTTCGGCATATACTAAATAATGTTTCATGTAAATCTGCAGCTATGTCATATTATCCAGTTTGTCGTATTGCGCCTCATGCTTTTATTCCGAATAAAGAGCACGGGAGGGGGCCTTTAAAAGGCCGTCCAGCGCGGCCTGGATTAGCCGCCGTACTATTGCCGGGGGTTGTTGAGTGGGCAAGAAGGGGGCAGAGGTCTTGAGGGGCGGGGGAGGCAGGCAGGCATAATCTACTAATCTAATTAATACCCAGCCTGCTGCGGCGGCCTGTCGGCAAGGGAGCACAGGAACGGGCCAAACGGCTGACGACCCTGGCGGCCGGCCACTCACAACTCGGTCACGCTTCCGCTCGCGTGCGTCCACGCTAAAGTAGGCTATATTACGACGACTCTGACAAACACTTGACAAGATCGCTTGTAAATTTGATTCGGGTAAAAATAGGCAACTGTCCCCGCAGGCCAGGTGACCCACAAAAGCCAGAACGCGCACAGCAGGACTCGCATTGTACCGACATGCAGCTGTTCCCGTCAGTCACTCTGCCAGTCGCGATCTCGCTCCGCATTGTCTCCGGGAATATCCAATTGTGTCAGATTAAACTGTCTGTGCCACGATTTTATGATTCCGTCTCTGATGGAAAAATGTCAATCCAATCTGCGCGGATGTTTAGGTTCTTAGCGCGGGAAATAAGGTGATGGTGCTCGGAAGAGAACGGCGGGAACTCCAGTCTGAGCCCCGCGCGTTGATTTATCGCGTTCGAAGAGACGCGCGGGGATGCTGAGGGGATCCCGAGAGGCAGCTGAGACAACTGGAGCCCCGTAAATGTGCTGTGCAGGCTTGGACGGGGAGCAAATGGCTCCGGAATTCGAGTCAACTCGAGCAGATTTTTGAGGTAAACAACACAAATGGGACTGCGATTGTTTTCATGGTTGTTCTTGGTTAAAATGATGAAGCGAAAAGAAGGCGAGAGCGAATCAATTCAATTTTGGGGCGAATTTGTCGTTTTTTTTGTTTTTTTTAATCTACTTTACATTGCTTCAAAATGCATAACAGTAAATCCTGTCGAGTTCCGTCCTAGACGCCGATCCACCAATATTTCAATCGAAATCTCAAATTCCCATCCGAGGATTGGCAACCAACACAACAAGGTGCGATCATTAAATAAATACATACGGCAGCAGATAGCGTCGGACGGTCGCGTCTGTGCAGTCGCGAGCATTCAAACAAAAACCCAGAAGGTCGCTTCTGAATCTCCTCTCACCGATCCAGCAGCCGACCGTAATCTTGCGGAACGCGGCCCCCTTCGCTTTTGAGTTCCGCAAACACTTGCGTGAAAAAGTGAGGGTCTGCGTTGATTCGCAGCATCTTGGAGCTCGTGGCGTTGATGATGGCGAGACACCGGTCCCAGAAGGCCTCTTTCCCCGCCTCGACCAAGAAAGGCTTCAGCGGGTAGGAAATTTCATTGCCCATGTAGGAGTAGGACAGATAGAGGCAGGTGAGCAGGATGGCCTGCAGCTCGTGCTCCGACGCCACCGAGTCGCCGTCCACCACGTCCCGGCACAGCATGTAGACGAAGACCACGTTGGCTGGCGTGACGAAGGCCTGGTCCTGCCAGCCCTGCAGCAGCAGCGAGCGATCCACGGCCCTCAGCCACAGGACGGGGTCAGACGGCGACAGATGCTTCAGCCGGTAGCAGCGGCAGCACAGGAACTGCCCCAAGCAGCGCAGCAGCTCGCTGGTGGACGCCTGGACGATGACGCGTTTGGGGGACGTGGTCACCGTCCCCTGGGGAGCCTTTTTCACCGAAGAAAGCGGCTGGGGTTTCATGCAGCCGTACCCGCGGCCCTGACCGAGTCCCAGGCCGTAGCCGAGCCCCAGGCCGAGTCCCGCCGAGACCTCGTAGCTGCTCAAGTTGGCACAGGACAGAGACTTCCTCACATTCTCGTAGTTGAGGTGCAGCACGGGATCCTTTTGGTAAATATTGATGCTGTTGTTGTTGTTGTTGAGCGGGTCAACGAGGCCAACTGGACCGTTGGGGCCTTTCTTGGAGTTGCCCTTCTTCTTGGTGGAGGTCACCAGTCGTTTCCACGTGAGTACCGGAAGGAAGATGGACTGGCCTCTTTTCAAGCCGCGCTCTTTTTGACTGTTGAGAGATCGGCTGCTCAGGCTCGGGTAGTGGCTCAGCGAGCCGGGACGGTTGTCGTAGTAGCTTGACTTGCGTGAGCCGGGTGACAGAGACAGTACGGTACCCATGACGGTGACGCCGGGTCCGATGCCCGTGCTCGCTGTTGCGCGTCTTCCAACCAAAAATGACCTGCAAATCAAGAAAAAAAACTAAATTAAATCAAGATGCGCGAGCGCAAATTTCTGTGACACTCGGCTGAACGTGCAGTTCAGGACATGAGCGGTGCTTTTAAGGCGCTCGAAGCAAAGCTGACATTTCGCGGAAAATTGAACACGGGGGGGATTTCGGTTCTCGTGATCCATCTCAAAGTTGTTGAAGAGCCACAGACAAAAAAAAAATTAGGCCAATTGTTGAGTAACACGGTCCACAAGTAATTGGAGTGCGCTGTTGAGTTCACTCCTAATGTGACATCATCTGCGGAAAGCGGAGCAACGTACATCCGCAAAGACCGTGCTGTAGCCCCATCACGCTCCATTAATCCACTTGAACAAACCACTGGAATCCAAACCGGTTGAGAAAATCCAGAAAGGCTCACACACCCAATGTTTAATATTTTGAGGATAACTAATTGATTGATTTTCAGAGTTGATCACGGATATTTAACCCTTTCGGGGGACAGCGGTTACTACAGTGGACAGTTTATCATGTTATCAGGTTACCGGTTGCACGCATCATATAGGAAAGATGTCAAAAAGACATTTAAACCTAAAATCTCTGACATGAGAAGTTACCATGGCACGAATCAAATCCAGCCCGCGCACCCTTTTTGTTGACAAAAATCTGCAATTCCAAACAACAATAAGATCTTACCTGAGAATAGCGGCCAAAACAAAGCCAGCTGTGCCGCAGTCCGCACAGATGCCAACGCACCAAGTGACAAAAAAAAAAAGAGTTCTTTTTCCAGTGCACCGACAACACCGAAAAGTCCCTCTTGTGGAAGCTTTTCAGCTTTCCTCACAGATGCAACAGCGTGTTGGCCGCTCGAACGGGATGCGCTTTTGTCATCCTCCTCCTCCTCGCGCGCCTTAGAGCCACTCGAGAGGCACGCGCGTAAACATTGCGAGCAAATGTCCTTTCGTACGCATCTCCATGATGGAAGATGCGGACCTCCGCAGTATTGGCTGCTTTCATGTGTGTCCCATCAGTTCAGTCAAGGTGCTGCGCTTCCCTCCAGATCGTCATCCCCGAATCATCTCCCAAACAGGAGCGCTGAGGGTCCCCAGTCCCGCTCCCGGCAGACGGACCTTGTGAAGGAGCTCTCAGGAATATTCGTCCGCTTCTCGCAGCCAGTGGGATCACGCGGCTGCTCGTAGCCCCGCCCCCCGACTCTTCCCACAGACGACGATGGACGGCAGCGCAAGCGTGGCGAACCCAAATGCGGCTGGCTGGCGTGAGAAAGGAATTTATTGGACTTAATCTACCTCAAACTATCACTGTCATAATTTAAACCATAGATGGGATATAAAACGCAAAATACTACTACAGCTTGTAGGTGCGCCATTTTTTTCAGAATCAGTTAATAATAGCAGGACGAAACGTTTGGCTCCGACCAACCGTTCGGGAGTCCCAATTAAAGTCTGCTGTTGGTCATCGAGGGCCTGTGAGGATGAATTTGAAATCTGATTGGTGAAAGAAAAAAATGACATTGCTATTCTGATGCGTCATGATGAATATCGAGTGGGATAGGGATCGAGCCCTGCGGCGAAATTGAAAATCTGCTCGTAACTGAAACCGAGTTTGCAATTTAATGCCACTAGATAGGGACGAAGCACTCTTTCCTTTTAGAAAAGGCGATGGGGCAGGTCATTTATGAACGAGGTGATTAAAATAAAATTCAGATTTTTAATTGTGTTATTTTTAATAAATTTCCTTATAATTAATAAACGGCGATCGTGATTAATCTCAGTTCTATACATATGACAGATGAGATTCCAGTATATACGTCATTGCAAATACATACAGATAACTAATCCTTCTGTGGATCGGCTAATATGATGTAACTGTCCTCTGATAAGTCCATGTTGTAGTCTAGGTCATGCTGCAGCCACGAGTTGTCAGGTGAAAGTGGATCAGATGTGTTGCGAGGAAAACAAAATATCAACAAACCCACCACAGCGTTCACAGTTTTGTCTTAAGTGGCTCGATGACGTGGATTTAACGTTAGCGTCATTTCAGGATGGCCCTGAGACTATAACCAGTCGCAACACGTGCACAATCGAAGGTCATCCAGAGCCGTATCAAAACGTCCGTCTTTAAACATAAGCATTTAGTGTTTTCCAAACAACTGCAGATTAGATTCTGAAGCTAAAATAAAACATTTTTGAGTAATTAGCTCATTCCTCTTGGCAGTAAGGCAGTTACATGAGAACATGCATGAGATGGCAAAGGGGGGCAATAAAACCTTGCATCTTGTTTTCCCAGAGGGGCAGAACTCTAGGAAGCTCGAGAAAAAAAAACAGCAATCAAGTCGTGATGGTGCAGCGGAGATAAGAAGAATATGTGGGCAGCCAAAAAGCAAAGGTAAACAAATTTTTGCAGGCCACTATTGGATGTTAAAATGACAGGTCTGCTACAAAACAAACGAAATTAAAGTGGGGGTTGAAAACACCTCCTATTCAAAGCAGCTGAGTAAGTGAATCATCTGCAAACATCATTGATGTTTATACTTTTTTTAAAAAATAAAAACTCGATAAGAACTTTATACACGGCAAAGCACTTTCAAAAACAAACAAACAAAAAATCTGTAGGAATCAACAAGCCTTTGGTAACCTACAAAACAGAAGAAATTGTAGAAAAACACACTGAATATGTATCTACTTGATTTGTACTTTCTTTTGCTGCTCATACGCACACACAAACACACACACACACAGGCACAAGCACAGCTGCAGGACTCTGCATCTCCTCCCCAGCTGACCCGGATACACTGACTGCTCTGAAAAGAACTGTTGTTAGCCACTGATGAATGAGACACACGCACACACCCCGAGCCTACACAGTCAAGCCTCGTGGTGCTTTTTGTCATCTCATTCCCAATTAACCCTTTCAGGGACAGCGCTTACTTACCACAGCGGACAGCTCGTCGTGTTATCAGGTGACAGGGTGCATGAAAGCTCATCTTTCCTCTATATGCTTTATATTGGGAATCTTTTTTTTTTTTCTTGAGAGATAGTTTGACCCACTGCCTCGCCCTACATTCCAGTCATTAAAACAGTAATGCGGCGAGTGGAGTCTATTCACTGTTCATCAGTTTGAGTGTATTTTTTTTTTTTTTGCCATGTCTATAATCATGTCACAGGGACATGCAAGCAGGATGTTCATTTCTCTTTGCCATACAGCGATCTACCCACCTACTTACCGATCCATTAGTACATTGTAGCTCTCAAACAAAATGTTCTGATCATTTTTCTTCCATTTCAATTTTCATTCAGGGCCGCCGTGTTTATTCGCAGTGGCGGAACATGAATATGATGTCATCGGCAGTTTCTGGAACAAAGAACGAGCAAAAAAAAAAAAGAAATAAAATGATTCGGCATCAAGGACGCATCAAAGTAAGGGTGATCAGAACAAGTGGAAGGGGTGGAGGCCCAAGGGGCTTCACAAACAGGAGGCGGTGGAAAAAGGTGAGGAGAATAAATTGGGGTGGAGGAAGTCAGATGGGTTCGCAAAGTGACATTAATGTCTGTCACACTCATCAGTCCGTCTAATGATTTGTTTCACTGGTGTGTAGAAATGTCATATAGTAGTGGTAGGCGACAGTGCTAACAGTGTGCTGAATTTTCTTACTCGGCAAGGCAATGTAGCTTGATTTATATAGCGGATTTTATACACAAGATAACCCAATGCGCTTGACATAAATTAAAGTACAACACTTAAAAGCAAAATTTACTAATATAACAAACTGAGCAAGAAAACGTTTTCTGAAATTAGTAAAAAAAAAAACCTGTTATATACATAAATCATTGGGGGCGGGCATTCTTTTTAACCTGGATTTGGGGCGAACATCGCTTCTTTTGGCAGGTTATTCCATTTGTGTGCAGCATAACAACTAAATGCTGCTTCACCATGTTTGCACTCGGTTCGAGTTTGCAGATTGCAGATCACGCCCCCCCCCAAAAACTTTTTTTTTTTTTTTACAAGCAAAATTTTCATATTTGTTCCACGAATTTGGGTAAATTTATTTTCAACAACCTGTTCTGCTTCCGTTGTGCATGTTAGAATTTTCCCCCCCTCCACTGAGATTTCAACATATGCTGTTATGATTGGTTGGTAGCGCAAACTCGCGCAGCTGCCGCTAATCGGAGTCCATTTTTTTTCCCAACCAACTTCCTTCCTAACTTTGGTTTGCAAGTTGAAGTAAACACAATATGCCCCCTAAATGAAAGATGTTCGCGGTAAAAAGAAAGTAATAGGAACAATGACCGAATGGGCAGCCATAATTTGTGGTAATCTTCCCAAAGGTGAAGGTATTTTGAAACTTCCTGTCACTTTCGTGGCGTCTTCAGAGCGACGTGGGGGAAGTCCGTTGCGTCAGGTATGTCACCCAAAAACAATGCAATGCAACAAACCTGGTGAATCATTTCAGAGTAGCACCCAAGTGATGAAGTGGAAAACATGAAAATGCGAGCTGAGTTTGCACAGCCTGCCCACGTAAACCTTAGCAGTTAAGCCGCTCATAACTAGCACGTGTTGTGCCCAAACGATCGTGTCGTCTTCTGATCGTGCACATTAACAAGTCACGCCATCTGTAGAAATTGGATCCCCATTTAAAAATTATGTTTGAGTTTTAAGGCATATTCATTATTCCTGAGAGGGGAGGGGGTGTGGTCCATTTTTAGTCGTTCACTGTTATTTTATATTGTTTTACATCTCAATTTCTTGAATCTGTTGAGTAAAATGTTGAAAATGAATGAAGAAACTATGTGAATAAAATGATGAATTACTTTAGAATTATCTTTGTTTCGATCTTGTTTTTATCTTTGTCAGTACCAATGCTTTAAACTGGCAATTTAAAACCAATGTAAGAAAAAAAAAACATTATAGCCGCCCACTCCCACCCACTCAGTGACTCAAAAGAAATTTGGGGACCAAAGTACTTCCGCAATTACATTTTAAATTGTATTTTTGTATAGTTCTGTTTTCTACATTAATGACGTCACTGTGACGTTTTTTAAAAGGGAGATTAATCCGGGTTAATCCCCATTGAAGGCGCAACAGGTGCAACATGGCACTTGTTTCTGACGAACTAAAATTTCCCCCATGCAAGGCTGGTTTGTTTCGGCATTCCTGCAGCAATACGTCCCTCTTGTGGAAAGTGAAATTATTGATTTATTTGTGAGGGGACAGTTCAAGCACTCCCCAGTAGAGGGCGGTCAATGCACGTAAAGAAGCTCATGGGGCTTGCTGTGCTGTAAAATATTTTTTGGGGTCCTTGTTGATTCTATATAACCTGCATCAGAAACATTTTGCACTTTAAAGATGCCTGAAACATGACTGGTGTGGTTTGTATGCTATTTTCAGTTGACCTAATTGGCTGTTTTTTTTCCTCCATAGGCACTACTGTCACAGTTCATATCCAGATGAGGTGCCGACGTGACATTCTAAAAATGCATTGATGCTCAATGACATCGTAAGTCTCTCTTTAGTTTACACCACAAAACTGATGAGACATAAAATCATTGTCGCACTTGAATGTTGGTATGTTCTAAGTTATAAACACGGTTCAATTACTGCTCCAGTAATATTTGTACATTTAATGCAAAGGTATATATCATGTGATTGACAGTGATAATGTCATGATCCAAAGCAGAGTTCTAATACACTCAAATTTTACAGTGAGTGGGATTGTCGACATGCACAAAAATCTCAACAGATCAGTTAGTGACATCCTATAAAACAGGTGCTCTTGACATGGACGACGATTTGGGGTTTTGATCGTCAGTATCCGTTTAACAATATGTTGAGTGTTGTCTCTTGGTAGCTGGAAAATGCAAACTATTAGAAACCCAGATGCCACCACGTTCCACATTGAACATCGTTGTCCCTCTTGAATCTCATTACATTGTCCAGATGTACCTAATGTAGTGTCAGCCCCACTATTCTGTCTTTGACTTGAGGGTGGGGATGGAGGAGGGGGTGGGTGCAGGTCAGGGTCAAACCTGTTAACCCCTCCATTGAAGAACATATCATCGGAGGGGGGGGGGTGTGGTCTCTACACCTTTAGTCACACAAACACGCATCCTGATCCCACAGGCAGAATGTAGCTGTCAACACACAGCAAACATTTGATCCGGCAAGGGGATCAGCTCGCTGATCCTCACCCCCATTAGCTCAATGTGTTTCAGCCCCTCGCTTGCATTTTACTGTCTGGTACTCGAATAGACACAGGGCGCCCGGTGGCAATTTGGAGACGTGATTTATACGCATTAAAGATGACATACAAACAACTTCTGCTTCCACAAACGGATGCTAGTTCGAAAGCACAACATTCGTTGTTTATAGGGTGTGATGGGATTTAGAGGCCCGGAGAGAGAAGCCTTTCAGCTCCTGCTTGTAGACTGGGGGCCAACTTATTTGTTGTTAAAGCGCCGCCCATGGTGTTAACCCATGACCCCGCTGCTCCCTAACCCTTCGGGAGGACAGCTCCGTCCACGCGTCTGGGAGAAGGCCTGTCACAGAGGAAACATCCAAGACACTGGCAGGGCTGCTGGGGGGCAGCGGGGGGGCAGGCAGACAATTAGTGGCCTGATGATCAAACAGACAGGCTGAGTAAAGAATGTCAGCCCACCGGATGCATCAAGTGTTTGGAGGAAAAGTGTGAATGGAGCCACAGACTAAAGAGACAAGGGCAGATGTGTGTGCGTGTGTTTGTGCGTGTGTGAGGTGAGTGTGTGCGCGCAGTGAGGATGTTTCTGCTTCATCTATCGTAATTATAGTCGCAGAAAGACAAATGAGTTCCTGCGGTTCAGGGGATAGAAAGAAAACCCTTTGCTGAGTCAACAGTTTTCAACAAGCAACTGAGAAGTGATGAATCAAAATGACACAATATTATACCAGATGCAATATTATGCAATGTGGAGACCAGGCACTCTGGATTTTTTTTTTTTTTTTGCAATCTGCTCACACCCTAGCAACAAGTTTCCAAATAAAATACAAAGCCGCGAAAGATCAATACTCGCTGTAAAATACGTATGACAGATGGAAACCGTTTGCACAGAAGCAAAACTTTGCTGCTGCATTGGACTGAAATTCATTTTGCTGAATGGTTTATTTGTCTTTTTATCATCTTATTTGGCCACAGTGAGGTTGTTGAGGTGCCACTGTGCTGTTTACCCAAAGTTCCGAAGTCCTTCAAGGCATGGCCACGCTTTATTCTTAAAACGGGAAGCTGAGCCGTTCATCGACGAGGGACACAAGTACATCTTTATGTTATTTAAATTCTGATCAATTCACAAATCTTTCAGGAAAATCAGAGAATGGGTAGTGAACCCCCGTCTTGTGGCAGTTTGGCATTACTGAAGTTTCCTGTGTGGGGTATTTTTTTTCCACCCCTTCCAACTGGCCTCCTTGCTGAAAAACTCACCTATTTGCTGTTTTGTGCATCGTCTTGGTACTAAGGAACTGTTGAAGTGAGTTGAGGAGCTTCATTTAAAGCAAAGCAGCCCTTTGTTGCCATCTTGTGGCCTCTGTAGGCAATTACAGTACAGCATAATCCTTTTTTGAGGGCGTCAATGACTATACAATAAATCAGTCAATACATCGTAACCAATTTTAGACTATTACAACAAATATTAAAGGACTTTTGCCGATGTAAGTAATGCGAACATGACCTCATGTTGGTGTCTGTGGACGAAATGTGCTGATGGGTGTTCTTTTTTTTTTTTTTTTCCCCCCTTCTTCCATCAATGGCATTTTCATGCCGTCAGGCGGAATGTGGAAGTGGGGTGAGCACAAACAGCCGTCGCAAGCATAGCATCGAACAGGGGCACATTATCTTCAAAGCCAGTCGCTTCCAGCATGATATGACTCAGGCCATAGACGAGGGGGGGTTAAAAAAAAAAAAGACATCGAGCATTCCTGAGCCCATTCCACAAAGTACAATAACTTCCTAGAATTCTTCGACCCTCGACAGCGGAGCCAGGGCACATCCTGTTGTCCACGCAGCACTTCCTGCGAATGCGGCTTGCTCAGTCTTCCTGGTCGCCATGGTCACCTGAACGCACCGTAACGTGCCGTGCGCCCAAACCGGTAATGCTGGCATGAGAGCCGAGACTTGGCAGGAGACCCAAAGAAAGATTATGGGGACACGAATTAGCTCATGTTTGTGTTATTAGTGCAAAAACATCCTGCGGTAGCTGGAACGTACTGCTTTGCAGTCTAACGTCTTGTCGCGCGTTTAGTCACATCCTGTTGTCTTCGAAAAGGAGAGAACTTTGGTCATTTTTTTTTGTTTTTTAACGTGCAATGGGTGCTTCCTGACTTGGGTTTTAGTTGTTTGTCGCCAGCTTCCGTGGAATAATCCGGGCTTCCACTCTGCATTGTGAAAGCGGGTCGTCTTTTGTGCCAAATCTGAAGCGGAGCACTGGAGGCTACAAAGCGGGACAAATACAGAACTGAAGGAAAATCTGTTTCATGAAGTGTTGAGCAGGTTGTAGCATGTGTCCGAAGTGATGGAGGATTTGATTCATTTGCCAAGTTGTATGTTTTTGTTTGGTTGCTAGTTAGCAGAATGATGCAAAGATATTGAATATGATTTCCAGGAGAGATTGTTGAGCACCAAATATAAGGGCCAGACGAAAAAGAAAAACAAAATGCAATAAAATAATGAGATATACATTTGGAGTTTCACTCATTCCCACTACCTTAATACATTCACAGATGTCACATGGTCAAACAATTTGCATCATGGAGATCCTCTGCAGGCCAAGAGAAGAACAAAAATTATTTGGCAGGAAATCATGTTCCCCCGCAACTCCGATGAGGGCAAGCGCTCCAGAAAATGGATGAACGGATGCACACCGAGGAGGGATGTTACAAAAGCTAATGAGACACGGATCAGCAACCCCTCAGAATTGA
The DNA here is from genome assembly GCF_001891065.2 of Hippocampus comes. Classification (NCBI taxonomy): domain Eukaryota; kingdom Metazoa; phylum Chordata; class Actinopteri; order Syngnathiformes; family Syngnathidae; genus Hippocampus; species Hippocampus comes. Next base: position 90,815 of record NW_017805122.1, on the reverse strand, counting down.
CCAAGATGGTCAAAAGAGATAGTGCCCGGTGACATCACGCATCAGAAAGGTGATACTGCCTCACCTCCCCTGTTGTGGTTCACTCATTTGGCAAAAGTAGTAAAGATGGAGGCTGGCAGGAATGTTCAGACCCTTATTTGGGGATGTGGCACCGTTCACCTAGGTGGGACATGAAAAGAATGAATAATTGACTCAATCCCGTTGCATCTCTGACCGAACATTCCTCGGAGGTGACTCAGCATTCCAAGATGAGGGTGTTTGTGACCGTTGGGTTTCTATACGACCAATCCCCTATTTGTGTCATTCCTGTTAGATTTCACAGCCGTCGGATATCAGATGGCACGCCGGATGCCGATTACGATCCGTGTAGCCCCTATGCGACCGACCCCCAAACAAATGACAACAGCTTTTGACACAGCCGCAACAGAAATGTCCTTCCATCCGTTTTCCAGACTAATTTTTTTCTCAGCCGGGTCGCGGGTGAGCCGAAGCTTCATTTGAATGCAAAAAGCAAAATGACGCGATTGAGAATAAACTGCTGGGGAATCAAATTTCATGGTACAGTGAAACTCCTCTACAACGAAACCTACATGGGCGAATATACCCCCTAGTGTGAAAAAATCTTCATGCATTAACACCATTCCCACTTTCCTGCCCCCCCATACAACGAAAAAAAACGTGTTGCGTTATACGAAATCTTTTTCTCTGCTCTTGCCTCGCGATTCACTACAACGAAGTCTAATCCAACAGCGACCTCTACCGCGTGTACACATACTTTTGTGTGTGTGTGTTTATATCTGAGATCAAATTTGCTACAGTGAAAACCCCCCTGTTGTGAAAAATTTCTTGCTGCAAACATGATTTCGTTGTAGAGGACTTTCACTGTACCAATATTTAGAACTTAGGTTATCAATGTGGGTCAGTACTTTGATCGTGTTCAGGCCAGCTGTGAAGGCCTTGCAAGCTCGGGCCACCCTCCCACTGAGCCCTCAGATGTGTCGCGGCACGTTGGAACGGATGCCGCGTGTTTTAGTATTTTATTTATTTTTCTCTCTCAAATATCGTACGCCGCGCGATCGCGATCAACAGAACTTTCCTGAGGTTGTCTCGCTTCTCTCTTCAAACGTCACTTAAATATGCTGTGATCTCTCAAGTTGCCTTCCGCCGCGGGGCACCTCGTACGGGAACGCCGCTTCATGTCAGCCGGCCGCCAGCGCGCCTTCAATCGCTCGGTTAGCCGTGCGAACTCATACGAAGTCACGGTGGCGGGAGCTGTCCCGTCGAAACATCTGCCGCTCGATGTAATTATTTCGTATTACTGAGTGCGCGCGACGCAGGGAACGCAGCCGTCCAATCAGATTCCCCACCCCACCCCCCCAGAGGTGTTTGATGAGGAATGCAGATGTATTAATCCGGGCTTCTTATCCATGTTGTTTATAACGTCACCCTCGCATGCTTGCAGGTGCACGTCTTGAGGTGAGATTTGCGGTCAGGCAAAACATTTTGCAACAAGCGGACGGGCCGGGAGAGTGTACGAGATTGATTTATCCGAATTTCGACTTGAATATAATTCACACTGTGAATTTATTTCTCTGCAGGGCCTCGAGGTGTATTTGGCAGACCGAGACGCTGAATGGCAAAAGCTCGGCATGACAGCATCACATCCCAACCGGCGTGTCATGTCGTCCGACAAAGAAGGGGAAAAACGGAGTGGAGCTGGTCGGAACAACAAGCGGACGGGCCGGGAGAGTGTACGAGATTGATTTATCCGAATTTCGACTTGAATATAATTCACACTGTGAATTTATTTCTCTGCAGGGCCTCGAGGTGTATTTCGCAGACCGAGACTCTGAATGGCAAAAGCTCGGTATGACAGCATCACATCCCAACCGGCGTGTCACGTCGTCCGACAAAGAAGGGGAAAAACGGAGTGGAGCTGGTCGGAAGATGGAGATGCTGCAAAGGAGCAGGTAAGGCACGTTGCCTTGGTTGCCTGCCTTGTTTACCAAACACATTAGCACTATTCGGATTGACACCGACAAAACATTTTTTTTTCCCAAACGACTTCTGAAATTGCCCTTGCGTGTCACGTCGTCCGACAAAGAAGGGGAAAAACGGAGTGGAGCTGGTCGGAAGATGGAGATGCTGCAAAGGAGCAGGTAAGGCACGCTGCCTTGGCTGCCTGCCTTGTTTACCAAACACATTAGCACTCTTCGAATTGACACCGACAAAATATTTTTTTTTACCCCAAACGGCTTCTGAAATTGCCCTTCCTTTTGAGAAGGGAACTTATCTAAAACAACTGAGCTACACCTGTACACTATTACGAGAACAATGACACTATTTTCAACCTGATATGCAAACTGAGTTCTTGTATTGGCGATAATGCAGTGAATTTCCAACCACCGCGTCGTGCGAGGTTCATCAGCTTTGCAAGGGTTCTCTGAGTCCGCGTGCTGCTTATAGTATTTTCATTTTTTATTTTATTTTTTTTTTTTTACATTCCGTGTTATTTTCGATCCGGAGACAGTTATACTTCCACGGAACAGGTTTGTTGTTGTGATTGCAGGGGAACTCCTTATGAGGAGTGGTGGGAATGCAACTTTGGGCTCCCAAACCAAACAAGTCCTCGGGGCAACAAAGTTCAAATGACACGGCAGAGTGATTTTGATGAGGCTTAAGGATTTAAAAAGGTGTTTGCGCCGTGGGCTTGGAGTTGTCATGTGAGCGTTCTTTACTATACGCACTCCCGCGCCTGAACCGAAGTCATTTCTTGATTTTTAAAACGACAACACCGTCGCCGAATGCCATTTTGTTGGGATAAAGCATTTGGAATCTCCTTTTTTTTGGGGGCGGGAATAAAATTGGCCACTTAATATGAGATGCGTTCAACATAAATGATTTGGTCTTAAAGGTTTGGCTTGTGCTAAAATAAAGCACGAAGGAATATGGAAGACGTTGGTTGATTCATCCACCTCAGTTACAGTACGTAACTTTACGCTACTGTGCGCTTTGTCTTGCGATCTTTTAAACGCGCGCGATGGCACCTTCACAAAATTCGAGCTCAGCATCAGTCAGTCATGAATCCGATCACAACGGTAACGCAAAGTCATCTGTGGCTTTCTCACTTCGACTTTGCGCGGCGCACCGAAATAAGATAGACGTCATGAATAAAAAAAAATCTCGAAAACATCAACCAATATTCTGTCTTCCCCTTGCAAAGATTCGAAAGAAGCAGTTAGCCAAACGCTGTTTTGAGAACATTCATTTTGCTTTTTCACAATCGCGCGGAGGCGCGCGGCGCCGTTGGACTACGCCGGCACATACCAGCGTGCATGATATATTGACAACAGTCGGCTTCTTTAATTACATGTGGGACAAGAGTTGTGTGTGTGTGTGTGTGGGGGGGCGGGGGGTGCTATTGAAGACTGAATTTTCCTTTACCTTCATGGGGCCTTTTCTCACGTGTGCGTGTGTGTGAGAGGGCGTTCACGGCAAAAAGGATTTAAACATGAGACGGCATTCCAAGAGCTGTTGTCATATGTTTTCCGTGACATCAAAGCCGTGTGAAGATTTTGGATGAAAATCACTGTCAAGTTAGTGAGAGCGATGGGTGTGTTGCGGAGCTAAAGAGGTGAGCTGCTTCGGCCGGGCGGGATCACCGACCTGACTGAGTGATTTCATGTGAAGGACACACACGCTTCCGAAATAAGTTTGCTGTTAATCGTGGCATGCGCAAGATGTGTGGCCGCAAAAGGCGACAGACTCCCCACCCTCAAAAAAATGCCACTCGCAACTTCCATGGCAATTACAGTATATGAAATATGATCCTGATTGGCAGTCCTGGAACAGAATGTTGTTGAGGTTAGAGGCTCGTTTGGATATTATTAGGTTTATTCATTCCCGGTCCTTTTTTTTATGAGGTGACCTGCGACCTTTTGCTTCCACATTGAGACGAGTTCTTATCTGCTTTGCTGCAGGGGCCGCTATGCGGTTCCTGTTTTTGCGGTCCCTCTGCGCTCGGGCTCATATGTGCACCCCGCGCCGGCCGCCACCTCACTCCAGTTCAGATTGTATAAGCGCCCATGGCAAAAAAAAAAAAAAAGCTTGTTTGTTATTACAATGCCCTTCCACAGCGGCTTGAGCGTGTGTTGTTTTGACTCGGAGAACAATCAGCTGTTGCAATAATGCAATCTGCCTCCCTCCCGCTTGGCTCAACTGCCCCCCCCTCAGTTTATTGACCGCTGAGATGCCTGAAAAAATGGCAGGTTCACATTCTGGTTGGCATTCTTCGATTCATGGAGGACGCAAGACTTTCCACAATGCCAATCTTGTATTGACATCATGGTGGTGGAAGCAAATCATCAATGTATACTTTGGTTTTTTTTTTTTTGGCAATTATATTTATTATGACAATATTTATATAAGTTATTGAGCGGCAAAAAATGTCATTCTCATAGAAAAGACGTCATCAGGGAAAATATATATCTATATCACGGCTATTTATTTTAGAGCCCAAATTTTGGTTTTGCTGTACCAACGGACCAAATTGGAGTTTTACAACCAAAGATGAAAACATGAGCGCACACCAGTTTTCAAATACATGAAATAGTTGGAATATCATCCAACACCTTTTTTTTTTTTTTTATGCTGTGCTTTTTAACGGACGAACGCTTCCATTCCCTTTTCAGCACCACGCGCTGTTTGGAAAGTTTTGGAGTGAACAACAGGAAGCAATGCTTGCATGTTATTGGAATTTGGCTAAGTTGCTCATAAAAACAAGATAAGACACAAAAGCTGTGAGCATCTAATCTAAAATGGAAAGCGGCTTCATGATTACCCGGGAATTCTCGGCTCCTTTCGACTTTCCGTTCGTTTTACCGAAAGAACGAGGGAAGGAGGTTGGTGGAGGGGGCGGCTGGAAAAGAGGTTGAGTCTCTTGTTTCAAAAAGGGGCAAAACAGGAAAGCATCCCTGGTGTTTTGGTTCGCCGGCGCTACAAGTGTTTGGAATTTTGAGGGGATGAATTCACGTGTTGATGCTCACGTCTGCGCTCAGGTCGGAGCATGCACCGCACAAACGTTTCCTCGCGCGCCGCGTTCAATCGCACTCAAACGCGCGTGGAGAGAATGTCTGGCATGCCTTGATAAGCGGAGACGCGAAGCCCGGGAGCCCCCCCGTGGATGTTATGAGGAGCCGAGGCGGAATAGACTAAATAGCTGGCCACGCTTGCTTCGCTGACCTTGCTTCAATCTGGACTCGCGTTCTGAAAGAACATGTTGATGCCTTGCTCTTCTTGAGTTTGCCTTCGAGGGTCGAAAAAGCATCATGACCTCCTTTCAAGTTGAAAGACTTGGCACGTCGGCGAGTGTATCAGTTATTTTTGGGGAATTGAGTGACATTTTTGGAACTGGCAAAGAGGCACTTGTTGGAAATATCTGGATGTCTACAAACAGATGTTTTAAAATATGGACAGAGTCTAGGAATGCGTACTGATGTCGTTTGTTTCTCCTGATATGGGATTTTTTTAATTTCCATATATTAGTGCCGTCATGCAATTGAAATGTCATCTTTTTTCTATAAACAGATTTTTACTTATTATATAAGATCATCAAATACGAAGTGTGTCTGTGTAGTTAGCTAACTGAGATATAGCTAGCTAGCTACTAGCTAGCTAGCTATATCTCAGTTTGTCAGTGGCCTCACAGGCACAAAAGTAAAAGAGAAGCCAATGGCAAAACATGAAGAATAATGACTTGACAGGGCAAGGCAGTGTTATGTTTTCCTTTTGTTCCTTTTGAACCCAAACTTTTCTCTGATTACACTTTGTTGGCATACAGACGTTGTCAGTCGGGTCCAAAGGCGCTGACCTTTAACCTGTGGAGAAGTACTTCCAGGTGGTGCCTCTCTGGTCTCGCCCGGAGACCAAGCCGGGACGTCCTGCGTTATTGATCCTAAACAAGCGATGACCCGGCGGCTCAGAAATGTCGCATGCATGAGCTCCCTCAACATGGCCGCTCAGTCACCCGGGGGCTAACCCGCTCCCCGCGTGTGTTTTTTGACGCCAGGTTGACGAAAGCACTTTTGAAATAATTGCGTACTTCGCGTCTTGCGTTGCCATGCTGAAAAGTATGTTTTATTTTTAACCTGCAATCTTGCTGTTTTCGGCATGAGTGTCTTGTTGATATGAGGCGGGTTTCACAGCTAAACCACAGAATTCCACGAAATTACTTCACCTTGTTGTTGTATATTTCCACTGGGATTTATCAAGGTTTCACTTTTCCACGTGCGTGCTCTTCTCTTTCATTTTTTTTCAGTCATAACATGAAATCCTGCAATGGACAGACTGCAATATCAGTTTCTGAAGTTAATCGGCGCACCCATCACAGTGCAGCTCTGCTTACCTTTTGGATATGCTGTGACTTAAGTGTCTCTGGAATTTTGCCCAGCACAGCTGCCCAAAAAAAAAATTGTATGCAAATTAGCCCCACACAGACTTGGACACCTGGAGAAATGGCAAGATAAAAGATTTACTTGGTTGCTTAGGTTCACATTTGATGGCTGGGCAAGCACTTAGGAGACCTGACTTTTTATATACAAGTCATTAAAAAATGTAATTTTCCCGGCGGGCAACCAGTTCTGGGTGTGCCCCGCCCACTACCCGAAGACCACTGGGGATAGGCTCCAACATGCTCGCGACCCTCGTGAGGATAAAGCGGTTCAGATAACGGATGGATAATATGACTTCTTTTAATCCCACGTGGCTGTCCCAAAGCTTTCAGCCACCACCATCAAAAAGATGCCAGTGTGTTGCATCGGCGAAACTGCACAGAAACCACTGGACCTTAGTCCACTCCTTAGGAATGTTGGCGTGTGATCACGGCAAACATTAATCCGAGGAGTTTACTGTTTTACAATTCTTCGCAGGTGCCCTACGAGCATACTTACTGCACGAGTAATCTTCCCAAAGAAGACTATGGCGGCCCAGATAGCACGCAAGTCTTAGTTATGTCATTTCTTTCCGTGCTTCCACCGGAGACCCCTCGGCTCGTCCGCGAAACTTGCAGTCGGCAACGCGGTAACTTGTGCCGGCTGAACTATCCAATTGATGGAGATGGGCACACAGTTCCACCCCGCGTCCACCCCGACCCGGAATAGTGGGAGGTCTGTCCCCTGCACAGACGAGTGAACTGGAATACAACAGTATGAGGAGGAGGATTCTGTTCACTTGTTTGCTGCTGAATGAATGATGCCAGGTGCCTCCTTGCGCTGGACAGACCCCACAAGCTGCCAGGGGGCGTCCACTTCCATCCTGTTTACTCCTTCAGTTCTGTCCTCACATTCAACCTGTTTCTGTGACAGAAAAGGCATTACCGGGCAACAATCCTGCGCTCTAGTGTGCATTTTTTTTTTTTTTCGGGTTCCTTGAAAAAGTGATACCGATCTTCCCTGTGTACACCACCAGTTGCAACATGATTTCGCTTCGCCTCTGCTCGGCGTTTCATGTTGATATTTGTCATTTTACGTAAGCGCGGCGAGAACATGCAAATCCCACACAGGAGGGCCCGCAGCCGAAATCCACACTCTTGACTGTGAGGCAGCGGTGGCAAACTTTTATCTTCAAGGATCCTGAAATACCCGTATCCCAGTAGACATAGTTCACGTGTACTGTATTGTAGTTTAAAAAAAAAAAAAGTTAGATGTCCACACATATAGACAAACAACTACTCCTACTTGTAGACAATTTAGAGTCTTCTTTTATCTAATGTTCATATTTTTGGAATGTGAGAGGAAGCATTGGTAGGACATGCAAACGCCACACAGGAAGGCCAGAGCCCATATTCAAATGCAGAACCTCAGAAACTATTTCTCTACACACACGCTTATCCAGCCACGAAAACGATTAAACATGTCGCAACACAATTTTCGGAGCCGCCTCTGAGCGCGTCATAAATAGTCGCCCCGCAGACGATCAATCACACAGACAGCAGATGAGACAGGCGTATAGTACGCCGTTGCGCAAACAAGCCCGCAAGAGGCAAAAATCACACACATGCACATATGTTGTCATTATCACCCGCGGCCCTTTAGATCAAAAGTTATGAGCCTTTTGATACACTGACATATGACCAAAAAAAATGTAATAATTATGACGCTGCTGTGACTTAGGTTTTCTGCTTGCGGGAAAACCACGGTACCCCCGACTAAACGGAATACAGTATTTTAAAAAAAGCAAAAAATACGAACAAAAAAAGAGCAAAAACAAAAAAAAAAATTGCTAGAAACAAATCCAATCCTTATTTCCTGTTCTTAATTCGTCTTTTATCTGAATTATTTTTCTTTTAACTTTCCTCCGACAAAAAGAGAGCATTGCTAGTTTGTTCGCTTTGATGGAGACAGCATTCATATTATATATTTTTTTCAAATAGTTTGAAACAATTTCAGTTCCTTTCCATTTTTGTGCGCAATAAAACGCATGCGCATATCTTTCGGCTCATTTAGCGTCATCTTGACTATACCCCCACTGAGCTTCAGGATTACCACAGTAAAAAGTTGTCTGTCGGCGCTTGCGGCACGGCACTAATGGAGCAGTTCAAGAGTGTTTTGAGGTGTGTGTGTGTGTGTGTGTGTGTGTGTGTGTGTGTGTGTGTGTGTGTGTGTGTGTTTGTAGTTTGTATGTGTGCAGTCCCCATGGCTTTGGGATTAGCGGGACAGAGAAGCCAGTGAGCTGTTTCCTCATATTTGAGCTGAATGGATGACCTCATTGTCAGAGACGACACAGCGCACAGCATTGCGTCCCCCTGAAATTACTTGACATTAGGAAGTATTTCATAATCCGTTTTAGAACGTGTGTGAGTACTTCACGTGTTGCTTCGGAAGCGTCTTTGATGGAATTAATCAGACGACCTGGGGGGGGGGCTGAACCCTATGACCTTTGTGTGAGTCTTTGATTTCAGAACGTGTTGCCCCTGGGGTGGGATTTGTGATGGACAATTAAGAGTGGTCGGGCACCTTCTGCCAACTGAAGTTTGACAGCGACAGACGATGTCAAACGAGAGCGGGAGACACCAAGGAGCGAACGCAGACATCAGGCCCAGATGAAGAATGTGGATTAGGGCGTTCGAAAACCAAAGATAGCAGATGGCCAGATCAAAATCGTGAATTCCGAGTCTTCCAGCACGTGCTCACCGGGGGAACCGCGTGTGATACACAACATGGTGGCACTCTCACTGTTCTGAAGAAACATGAGAATAACACTTAGCCATTTTGCCTTTGTCAGCCCGATGCCAAAGTTCAAAAAAAAATGCGGACGGACTTTTCCCGGAGAGTTGCAGGCGGAGCGAGATGGACGACTGTAATTCAGTCGCCACTGGGGAAGTCGTGTAGACTCATCAGCGAAACGAGGATGGTGGGCATTCATGTGCCTAAATGCCCATTCTCCTCGTTTATACGCTCCCCCTAACTTGGGATACCAGGGGCCCCTTATGCCCCCCCCCCCCCATCCCTCATGCTGCACGGCACTGGATCTGAGCCCACATCCCGGTAAAAAGGGGAAAGCGTTACAGGGATACACTCTTCTTCTTGTTTCGGTGACCAACAAAAATCTGGCGACAAGAAATGACATCAATTCTCTTCTGATGTTCACAATCACTTCAGTCACATGAAGACAACGGCATTCCAGCAACTCTTGTAGTTCTGAAAATAAGTTTCCCTGAAAGAGGAACAGTGGTACAGTCACCTAATGTCTTGTTAAGAATAACAAACAAGCTGCCAAGATAAATCACGCCGTGTTTTTTTTTTTTTTTTTAAACCCGCTCCAGTTTTAAAGGCTGCCATTCAGTAAGGTCGCTGTCCGCCTCACGGCACAAGTTCCTCAGGAAGATAAAAGGGTCAACGAGACGAGGAACGTGCGGAAAGTGATGCGTCCTTTGACCCTCGCGCGCATGCACACACACGTAGCCGGGTCACCCCCCCACCCCCCACACAAAATCTGTGTCTTTGTGGCAAATGAGCACAAGGCGGATATTTACATTGATTTGCTGGGATGTCTGCAAGACAGCAAAGTGCACGTTGGTGTTTTTCTAAGCAGATAAAAGACCCTGACGTGATCCCGCGGAAAAATGTAAGGACATAACACCAGCAATCAGGAGCAATGGGCAGGATGCACTGAGCTAAATAAATAGGAGCGACACTTTGATAAATGTGTCACGGGGCCAGGCACCCCCCTTTATTTTCTTGCCACCCTTTTCCATGCTTAAAGAACGTTGAAAGTAAACCTAGCATACAAACGTCCGCGTTGGATAGTAATGCACTTGGAATATATCACACAATTACTTTGGACTTTTTGCTTGAAACGCTACAAATTCAACATTATCAGATCTCAAATATATGAAACAGAATCTGCAAAAGTAAGTCAAGTAAATGCAAGCTGAGCAGCGAGCATAGCAGTCAAACAAGTTACCTTCCATGAATGCGAATGAAGGGCTGTGGATGTTGGGCGGAGGCAAAAATTGCATAAGCGCTCTTTCGAAATGCATACGATAATGGCCGTGAGTCTGCAGAAGACAAAGCAAGTGGTTTCAAGGAACTGCAACGACAACAACATAACATGACTGTTTCTTTTTAAATTCCTCAAGGTAAGGTAGTATGTTCAAATATAGCTGCTAAATTCAACAGAGACAACCTCATCCTGACCAGATTTTTACCTTTACATGAAATTTGGAGGAGACTCATAACATAAGCAGTCATTTGAATTTTGGGCTTTATTTGTCAAGGATTGCCAGTCCAAGTTCATGGTTCTTTACTCAAACATATACATATATATTTTTTACTGTAGGTTTGTGTATGTGCTTGGGCTCACACATGGGCATGAACGATCAGGTTCGAAAGCAATTTCGGCAAATGGAGATCTTCTTGCAGTTCCTTATGAACGTACTTTGCACACGTCGATTTCCTGCATGGGCTCCAGCCATGTAAACCGTTGGCGCCTCTCCTGAGTTGAGTTTAAAGGAAATGGGAGAAATCGCTTTCATTGGCCGGGAGGCAAGTTGGTTGTGTTCACGCCCACAGCGGCGCAAACGCCTGTTTCTAACCGCACGTGTCTGCTAAAATACCCAAATTCCACCCATGCGAACAGTGAGACTGCGCTTAGTGCTCGACTTAAAACGCCACTTTAGGAAGTCAGTTATTTTAGGAGCAAATTGAGATCATGTAGAAAATACTGTTGAATAAATCCACATGCTTTGTTAACTCACTGACGAAGTCCAGTTGCTTATCAAGGAAAAAAAACAACTGCAACCACTCGTGCCCAAGAGCTCACTGTTCGACTGCTTAACTTCTTATAATATTCTCTTTTCAGTCAGCACGATCTATCAATGGTGAAATGTTTACGATGAAAATGCAAACTTTTTTTTTTTTTCTCCGCAGATTACAGTATGTGATGATTTGTGTTTCCTAGAACCATAGAAACATTTTACTATTATGGAACATGCTGCTCAGTGTTTACAAACTGACGAGTAACAACAGTCTCATTTCATATCTCCGCCAAAGGGAATGATGTCGTTAAGAGCTAGTGCACGTTAAATATTTAATTTTCCAAATTACACCCAAACAAGCATGATGCTTATGTTTTGTTTTTTGTTTTTTTTGTAAATTCGAGACGACAACATAATGATAGCGTCTTCCAATTCCAATGTCAGCAGCCAGCTTTATGTCAAAGAGTTTGGCGTACTGGAGTGTTGGGGTCACACCTGCGAAGCGCTACTGTAACATCTGTGAGCTCGCAGGTGGTACAGTAGAAGCTTCTGCGTGATGCAGCTGTCAGATGCTGAGCTCAGCGTGCGTAGAGGATTGATGCCCACGTCACAGACTATGACAGATAACACCCGCAAAGGCCGGCCTGCGACTTTTGGCATTTTCCCTTTTTTAAAAAAAAAAAAAAAAAAAAAAGCGCATCTGCTGACCTCGTGTGAACTTTCCCACTGGGTTGCTGCCATAATTTTCAGGGGTGTGCAAACTTTGGATAAATGGAGGTGTTTCAATTTGGTCTAAAGATCTCCAGTGAGGATAAGCAGTTCAGATAATGGATTGGATGAGGTGAAAGTCATCAGTGGCTAAATAGCGTCCTGTGTAGCGCTTATGCTAGCCTGATTGTTTTCGCAAACTGACATGTGAAACAAAATGGAATGAAACTTACTTATTGGATGAAACACCAAAATGTGCAACCAAACCACATAATCTGGCCTACGAAAATTTGCTTACGTAAGATGTGAAACTCCCTAAATGGGCAAACCTAGCATAAAAAAAATTATCATAGCATGTACATGAGCTCCAACGTGAACTAACTAATTTGTGCATCTGGTCTTTAACTCGCACGAACGTGAACTAACTAATTTGTGCATCTGGTCTTTAAGTAACTCGCGCGCACACACACAAGACCCGTAACACTAAGTTGTCAATATGAGCACTTTTTAGATCAATAAGAGGGTTTTTGAAACTCGCGTGACATAGTCAGATAATTTTAAAACATTTACATTTACATACTTAAATTTGTTGTTCAAACGATTTAGTGATGTAGCATCTCTCATGATTGTGAGACCTGATCTATAAAACCATTAAAAACAACAAATCAAAACCGTCGGTGACACCACGGGAAATAAAAGATGTTATTACGAAGCAAATATTTCCCCCGAAAAACTTTGCAATTATAAGAATGTAAAAATAACTCCTCCAATTTATTTTAATTGCACCCAGCACGAAACCAATGTTGCATAACCTCCCGACTGTTATACTGTAAGAAATTGTCTTGCCACTTACTGTAAAACTAGTCGTCCAAAGTTCACTTTGGGCGACCCCTGTTTGGGTTAGACGTGTGTGACACTGTGCTTATTGTCAGCTGAATCACTGGCTGTTGACAGAGTTGGACTTTTGTTTAGGGAAAAAAAAAAAAAAGATCTCCCTGAGTATGCTGCAGGTGCTCACAATCTTGTTTTGTTTGCCGGAGATAGCGGGCAAGCAGCGAGGGAGAGGCTACAGGGCGAAGCGACATTAGTTAGCGCATTGGCAGAGATGCAACAATCACCGTCTACAGCACAGCAAAATAGCTGAGTGATCGGATAAGATGGACTGATAACAGAATGTGTAAACTTCTGTGTTCCGTGTGTGTGTGTGTGTGTGTGTGTGTTTCTGGTGATCTGCAAGTAGGTAACCATTGCTTGTTGTGACACGCCACTTTGCAAGGTTTCTTGTGGGATAACTTTCACCCTTGAGACACACAAGTAAACACTTTGAAACAAGTACGCGTTCACGGACTGCTCCAAATTGCGTTTCAAAGTCAGAATGTATAAATCTCAGTTTGAATTGAATAGGTGCGGCCACTTTAGAGTGCCTTGTTGTTCGCCGCGAGTGTCTGCATGTCACAGAAAGGAAGGCGCAAAAGTGAGTTGGCAACATGGTTAAAAAAGGTGTATTATGGCTTGGGCCGGGTAACACACGGACTGAGGTTTTAATGTCAGGGCAAGAAACACACGTGCCAGGTCCCTTGATATGGCATGCGAGGGTCTTGCTGTCACTTCTTCCATTAGTTACACCAAAGATTTGAGTTGTAATTGACTTGCATTAAAGCCACTGAACTGAAAATTATTTAAAAGGACTTATTTGTAACAAATAACAAACAAATAAAAGTGTCATGTTTATTCCGTGAAAGATATTCTGTCGATTCGTCTTCCATTGTAAATGTAACTACTGAAAATGTGACAGTCTTCTTTTTTTTTTTTTTTTGTCTTCTCACCACACGTAGAGGTGAATACCTAATGACGTGACGGGACCACAGACGACAGTCGTCACTGTTCACATTTTCCACACGCTAATCAGCCTTGCGTGGGGGCGTGCAGGGGCCTCTGTGGCGACAGACGCCGGGTCTATGGGAAATGGCTCTGAATGGAAATATGTGTGGAATGTGTTGCAAAAAGACCACACGCACAAAAAAAAAAAGAGCTAACGTTCCATCAACAGACCAAATGACAAATGACTCTTGCCGCAATCTTATCAAGCGATGCAACTGGAAGCAGCGCTTCCGTCGCGTGTCACCCACGTCTCTTTTGATGTGTCATTTACAATCTCATTTGTCAAGGTCCACGTTGACTTTTGACATCCGTTAGGATTATCCAGGAAGTGAAAGAAACACTTTTGCGTCTGGAGCCTTTTATTAGTGAAGAAACCATATTCCGTAACTTGTCCCTGCATGCTGTGGCGTAGTGTCGGCTGTCAAATATTTCTGCCCTCCAACCAGCGGGCCTCAAGTGCTCCCTTGGTATTAAAAATCCTTGCCTGCATCCATGTGGTACCAGTCCGCACTTAATTTCCTCTCTCTTCTTTATGGGTGCTGAAGTGCTCTCTTCCCATTGTGATAAGAAATTATATCAGTGCAAATGGTGAGAATAGCAAAGAATGCCAAGTTCCAGTCCAAATCATCAACAATTGTGGTGGCATTTCGTGCACAGTGACAGACTTGAGTCACAGAGGACCACGATTGCGTAGGAAAAGATTCGACACAATGAGTCCAACTCATGTTTATCATTTGGCAGCCTTCCCATCAAAACAACAACACTTAGCCTACACACACACACACACACACACACACACACACACACACACACACACACACACACACACACACGCCTGGCTGCAGTTTGAGGATGAGTTGGCATCAGATGCGTTGTGGTGAACCATTACAGTGTGAGCCCATATGATTTATATCAGTGGTTTTTCAACCAAGTTCAACCTTAAAAAAAAAAAAAAAAAGTATAAACATCATGGCCAACAATAAAATAAAGTAGCATAGTAGGCCCAAGTGTTCGTCCAAAAATTAGGTCATGGTTTTATTCCTAAAATGTAGTTTTAACTTTATTTCAAGCCATTGTAACAATATGCGGCGGTTCGGCATCAAATAAAGGTTCACCCGAAATTAGATGGGGGATGGGGGGGGTTAGGTACTAATTGAATCGTGATTCAATAAAAATGGTATTGCTCATAAAACTCAAATAATAACTGCACCTGGATAAACGTTTCAAAACAAACAGTTCCTAAAAATGTCATGCAAATGTGTTCTTCATCTTCTTATTTTTCGCGACATTTTCTGTGATTATGAAATCCATATTGTAATGTTTGTGATACAGTGTGTGGCTCACTAATGCCTCTTGTGGAGAGCATTAGAATGACAAGCAAGTGTCACTTATCCAGGTGCTTCGGAAACATCGTCCCTTTTAACACCATGCTGGTATGAATTATCATTTTCCATGGCGCTTTACACACACACACACAAACACACACACACCTGTGGTGTCCGTCAACATTTACCTTGTGCGTCCTTCACGAGGGATTTGCATCGTGTCTCGAACGAGGCCGTGTACATAAAAAGAGAAGGACAGGAAAAAATGTCTCATCGCCGCACGCCGCCTGGCAATGTAAACAAACGTTGACAAAAGAGAGCCAGCATTTGAAAAGGCTCCCTGATACATAACCGTGCGTGCCACTCGAAGACAGCGCCGCCATTCATTTCGCCCCGAGAACCCAAAAGCTTTGGACGCTTGTCTTAATATTTAGTCTGATAGTGTGACAATACGCTCGATTTATGAGGTGCGAAAGCCCAAGCGGCTATTTCCCGTCACACGACTTTATTTTTGCAATGACATAATCCCAAACAATGTTCACATTTTTGAAATAACCCGACGGCAAAGGCAATAGCTGGAATACCAGGACGCTGCGTAACGTACTTTTCTGATCCCCTTGACCTGAATTCAGAAATATTTGGCGCAACCAATCAGCCTATTAAGACATATATTATTTTTGGCATCAGTAAATCGACGAACGTAAATGTAATTTAGGACTTTGTGCAGCAGACAGTGCTTTTGAAAAGTCTACACACCCCAGTTCAAAAGCCATGATAGATAATTTCTCAATTGATTCCACTCCTCTGACCTGTAACCTTGACAACTCACTTGAATTTGAAAAATAATAATCTTACCCGCGATGTGTTCAAAATTCACGATTCATCGCATTTGAACTCGTGAGAATAAAGTTCAGATGTTCTAGTGGGCTTTTCCTTTCATCAGGATTTTTAGCAGAACAAATAACACAGTAATGCTTACGCTTTGACAAACAGTAGGTCACTTTCGGAATGTATTGCACTGTCACATAGTAATGAATCCATAAAGCACAAAAAAAAAAAAAGTTGCCAACTCTGCTGCCCCAACTCCATTTGGAACAATTGGCACTGCATAACCGTCCTTGTATAAACGCAGTCAGTGTTAAACAAGGATGCGTTCCGTTGTGGAAGCTCTCTTGCAAATGTCACCAAAAATCAAACCATTCCTAAAGATGATGATTGAATGCAAATCGTTCCGAGGAAAATGACACGGCTACAAAGCTGAGGAGTTTTTGGTTCCATAAAACAATTTTTCTATCAAGAGGGGTTGGGAAAAAAAAAGGAAACAGCTTCACGTCCTGTACAAATGTATCAACATGTTATGTAATGCCCCTCGAATGTTCACATGTAGGCTCTGTGGAGAATGTTTGTTTATCATTTCTGGCATCTGAACTCAATTTGGAGAAAAACGCTGACCCCTTTGTGAAATGAAGTGTACAATTCCAAGCATTCCCTACATTCCCTCGCCGTTCAGATGAGCAACAGGTGAAAGCCCCCGTCGCTCTTTTCAATAAAGCCAAGCTGCTCGAGATGTGAAGCGTCGCACGTTCACGTCCGTCAGCATGCCCTCGCCGTTCAGATGAGCAACAGGTGAAAGCCCCCCCTCGCTCTTTTAAATAAAGCCAAGCTGCTCAAGATGTGAAGCGTCGCACGTTCACGTCCATCAGCATGTGTGCATGTAGGTTCAAGCGTTGCGAGGGGATATTCCTGTCATGTTTAGCATGCTGTCACGCCTGATAGGTAGGGAGACACTTGGTTGGCACACAGGATTACGAGCAGGCGGGGGTGCCGAGAGGTGCCTGTGCGCACATTCCCATCATTCGTTTGGAGAAGTGTGTCATTGGTCAAACCTCAACCTCAAGTCCACCAGAGTGCCTTTTAGGGTCAACCTGAAATTGACCCCAAAAGCTCAATATCGCTCCCTTTTTGCGAGCGCGCCGGCATGCGAGCGTGTCGAATGGAAAATTGGGTGTGTTGAGGTAGCCCAGGTCCCGCGCGTCAGACGTCGAGGCCCATCAGCCCCGCCCCGACGTTCCCTTTCTATTGTTGGTGGCTGAGCTGCAGAATTCCTGCCGAGCGGTAGAGATTCCTCGCTGTGTAATGGGCTATTATGCTAGCTCGCACGCTATTCAATAGACTAATGACTTGTGTCAAAAGCTAGCGTCCCAGGGGAGTTACTTGCATTGAAGGGAATAGTTCAGAGGGCGACTGCCATTGTGTTGTGTCGCCGGGCCGGGCCGGGCCGGCCCCCCGCTTGTGTGTTAACCTCTTTGGAGTGCAAGTATATTATGCGAGGAGGGATGGCGGCGCGGCAAGCGCTCTCGCAAAACCGAAAGCTTTATTAGGATGAAACCGACTCCTGAAGTAAAGGCCATGTCATTGTGTTTGAAATGGAATGATGAAAATGTCAACCTGATAACCTCGGAAGTCACTTACTTTATTTGACTCCCGCAAAGAGTCTGTGCAGCAAAGTCAAATTGCACAGACTGTGTTGCAGTTTCATGGTTTAACAACTCATCAAGTGATTTTTTTTTTTTTCTTGTATAACTTCTTGTCTGGACTGCCTCGCTGTCAGACATGTCTCCAGCTGTTTTGCAAACAAGAACTGGGTTGATCTGGATACTTTGGCATTTGTGCTGTGAATGTTTTTGGCCTCTCCACACAGGAGCATTTACCGCATTTATCGCTAGCAGCCTCAGGCACACCAAGTCTAATTAGAATACATCTGCCACGAGGGCCTGAAAAGTTGAAAAGTTTTCCACCAATTTGCACCGGGTTGCTGTCGGCTGCCAATTCAAACAATTCAGCAATGAGTGATGGGAGGGATTGGAGTCGCACCGCCCTTTGAAGTGAACCCAAGAACAACTTGTATGACATCCACCGCGCTGCACGTAAATACGAGCGAATCTGGAGGACGGATGCAACACCTGGTGCTGTCCTTTAACGTCGAGAGTAGTCACGACTGGCAAAATATTTACAGCGGTAGAAAATAATTCAAGTTCATTTTTTTTTGGACGTGTTTTGCTACATTTTATCAGTGGTGGCAGATGACGACAATGTAAACAAACAAAAAAAAAAGACGTAAACAGAGTGGTTGTAAATTTTTGAGACGGAGCAATTCGAACCAGGGCATTCATGATGCAACAGATTAAGAGAAGCAAGATATTCCCCATAGATGGCCCAATGAAAGTATATACATGTGTATATTAAATTTAATACAAAATTGAACGTGTTGCACAGGAGCATTATTTTGAGCTGTGGGACTGTATTGATAAAACAAACACCAGTTGACTCCATTTTAAATAAACATGTTCAGATTTATTCAAATATTTTGCCAGAAATTTGGCATGCTGATGTTGAAACATTTCATAGAAATGACACACCTATCGCATCACCAATGTGGTTGTCGAATAAAGTAAAAATATGCAAATAAATATGACAATATATAAGACCTAACACATTAAGGAACAAAATACTTTTTTCAGGGAGAACCATTATATGATAATTCCCATGAGCTGGAGAACTGCATAACCGGACACACTGGAAAAAAAAAATGTTGAATTTATTTACTTTTATTTTGTCAAGTGGCTACAGAAAATAAATTAATCTGGGTATGGATACGTTTTTTTCAGTAGATGTATAGTCTACTTTAAAAAAAAAAATGTATCTGGATCCGGATGATTTTTTTTTTCGTGCAGCCACAAAATAAAATTCAGGAAATTCAACAAAAACATTTTTTTTTTCTGAGTGTAGAGTCTTGACATAAACAGGAAGTGGTTCAGCCAAACTGGCTTGTTCATGACTTGGCATCCAAGTTTTTGGGAATTATAAAAATCCATAGATGGCAGTGGGTGTCTGATGATGTTTAAAAATATAGATATATTGAAATGCTTCTTAAAGTTCTATTTGGAGTGCATACAGGTGATGATGTGAAAAAAAAAAAAAAAAAAAGTTCTTGTCTTCAGCTTATCTTTTGCGATCTCGGCTCCTTGTCTCTATTTCCCCGCTCTGCTTGGGATGCAATCAAGATGTAGGCGCTCACGTCGCCAACGTTAAGGTGGTCGTCGGCCTTGGAAGGGCTCCATATCCCGTCCCTGAGGTACTCCGCGCTATGGTGAAGGTTACGAAAGCTTTTCGGCTTCCTCTTCTGGCTTGAAAGTAGAACGGGTCATCTTTAGGCGGTCGTCCGCTCAGCCTGCCGCGTTCTCGCCCGGTGGCTCCGCGTCCAGGTCTGCAGAAGCTGCTGCGCTTTACAGGTGATGATGTAAAAAAAAAAAAAAAAAAAAGTTCTTGTCTTCAGCTTATCTTTTGCGATCTCGGCTCCTTGTCTCTATTTCCCCGCTCTGCTTGGGATGCAATCAAGATGTAGGCGCTCACGTCGCCAACGTTAAGGTGGTCGTCGGCCTTGGAAGGGCTCCATATCCCGTCCCTGAGGTACTCCGCGCTATGGTGAAGGTTACGAAAGCTTTTCGGCTTCCTCTTCTGGCTTGAAAGTAGAACGGGTCATCTTTAGGCGGTCGTCCGCTCAGCCTGCCGCGTTCTCGCCCGGTGGCTCCGCGTCCAGGTCTGCAGAAGCTGCTGCGCTTTGGTCGCGGCTCTGAGCCAAGGAGGCGTCACCCTTCTTTGAATGTTCATCCTGCAAACAAAGACGGAGACAGCAATTAGGCATTTGAGACATGCAGTCTTCTTTCAAGTTCTGGGAATTGTTATGTATACGGGAGGAGAGCTGAGCTAGTTAGTCACGCACTTCCTAAAGTACCAAATGTCAAAAATACAACGGGTAAATGGAGGAATCATGATTGGCCCATTATGAGCGGACGGTTGAAAGCAAGAAGTGGCAAATCAGATACAAACAGTCATGTTTATGAAACCTAAAAGCATAATTGCCACAGTCGTTTTGAATGCGCTGTCACAAAATAAGTAACAAACAACAATCCGCTCACTGAAAATTGTATTTGTGGGGGGGGGGGTGGACTCTTAAGATCACAGTTGACTTAATTGATTAGAAAATGATTTAAATCTAACAAATAATGTATCTTTGTTCCTCGATATCTATGCCAGCGACTTATACTGACCGAACAAATAAATGTTCTTCTGTTCGAAGGCGGAACGTGTGCAACCGACATCGGTGTCCACTTTGCGGGACAATTTTGTTTGGCGGTTGTGCCGTGAGATTTTCCAAACTTCAATCAAATTGCATTTGGCTCGCTCATGAAAGGTTGGGAATGGCTGGCAATTACATTTTCTTGTTTGCCACTAACATTCAAAACAGACTTCGGAAATTATGCTAATAGGCTAATCCTGATGTGAATCTCTCTTATGGGTAACGGTGGGATGTAATAAGGGATGAATTTAGTGACTGAAGTCGATTTTTCAGCCATGCGTACTTTGTATTTCATATTTGTCAAAATAGGCTTGTTTTTTTTTTTTTTTTTTTCAATCTCCGTGGATGACGAAACAACTTAAAAGAAAGTGTGTTTGGCAGTAGAAATGTTGACATCAGTACATTAAGTCATGGGGTCCCCGTGTTTTATTTTTCTTCACTTGTGCTCACCTCTTCGTCATGCTGCTGTCAGTCGCCAGCTCAGGGCTCTCAGCAGAGTGGATCTCAGTCTTTGCTGATGTCTCATCCCTGCAAGACATAATGACTTAAAATTATATCCCCTATATAAGAGCATTTAAGCGAGCACTCAAACACGCCGCTACATGCACAAAAGGGATTTTTTTTCCCACGAATTTACTCCATGCTTACAGTAAATAAGACATTCTTGACAGGGTTCTAAATACACATTAATGATCCTGGATCTGGGAATGTGTGATGTTCAAAAGCTGTGATATCGGACCCATGTAACCCACCTGAGGTTGGTGTTGTCCAGCCTCTGGCAAAAGTGAGCGCAGGTGAGGTCTCCCCGATGCAGGCACTGGCACCTGGAGCGACTGCTCTCCGTTGCCGGGGCGACCTGGACTGAACGTCTCTTCCTGGGGGCATTGCCCAAGCCATAAGAGACTATGCGCCTGGAAGGACAATGGAAAGTCTTTGATCAAGCTATAAACACAGAACAGTCATCACCTTGACTCACTGTGCCCTTATTGTATAGAAATTTGGATCGTGTTATAAATAGCTTCTTGCGTGGTAATACGCAAAGATTAAATCGAGGCAACTGGACGAGCGTTTTGTGGAAGAGATTTCACTTTGAATCCAAAAGCTTTCTTTCAGATTTAGAACTGAAGAAGTCATGAGGATTATATGACTTTTCTCAGCATTTTGCAATTGAATGCTCGAAATGGCAATACTTGTGCAGGTTGGAATTTGGAAATGAAATTAAAAGGTTTCATTTCTGTTTACTCAGTTTATATTCCAATACCAATAGCAAAATCAGCGAAACTAAACTCAGATTTTTTTTTTAAAATCTACTATATTATTATAGTCGATACAAAACATTTTAATTGGGTCTTTTAGCCTCAGAGGAGACACTTACTCAGGAGTGTTGACCCATATGATGTCCAAATGGCAGAAATAGACGCACTCCTTGTCCATGAAAGTAGCGCACGAGCAGCGCTTCTTGCGCACATGGCGAGTTTGGCTGACGGTGGGTGACGCTTCAGCGGGCGCAGAGAACGCTGAAATGACAAATAAACACAACATTGAAACCCGTATTTTTTTTTACACCACTATATCGCAATGTAGCCGGAATTTCAAAATAAACGTAACTTCAGGGTGTTTTCCTTACCTGTGCTTAAAATCCAGGAGTGCAAAACAGACAACACGGAAAGTAAAATGTAAATATCCGTTCCACTGGTTGAAAGACGTTTAAAAAAAAAAAAGAGGAATAATCCAAGAGTAAGAAAAGTTAGGAAACAAATATTAACAAGTGCCCGTCCTCTGCATCAAAGTGTCAGTGAGCGCCCTGAGAGGTGAGCACAACAGTTTGTGTTGTTGCTCGTGAATGTGGCCGCACATGTTCACTCTCGGCTTTATACAAGCACTTCGCCTCCCTCCTCTTCTTCCTCCTCCTCCTCCTTCCTCCGTACAGTTGTGTCCTCTGGCTTCCACCCAGACAAATGTTGTCTGTGAGCTGATAAAGAAGGTGGGGGGGGAATGACTGCGACTTGCTTGACATTCCTGCGAGACACCTCCACGCGCCACTTACACTCATCTGCCACAAGGTGGCAATAAAACGCCTCCACTTACTCGCTCACGAACTGGACACCTTGACGAAATTTAGTCAATTCAACCAAATACCCTTTTCGGCGTATATGTACTGCAGGTACCTCATGGGTCTTTTAAGTGTATCCCATCCCCCCTCACGCCCCCCCCCCAAAAAAAAAAGAGAATGTTGTGTGAGTGTCTTGCGTGCTGTAAATATCGTTGTGGTAATCACTTCTGTGACGAGCTATTGACTCATCAGAGTAGCAGCAAATCTAACAAATGACCTCACTGGCAATTGTGCAACAAGAAGGCAGAAATAGAAGAGAGGGGCATGAATTTTCCCAACCCTCACATGGAGAAAATTCTTAAACGTAGGCGGTTTGAGTGGAAAATTGACCTTGCTGTGTACGATTCATCTGCATACGCTCAAAGTGGGAAAGTATCTTGACAGGGTGAAGATTTGGGAACCCTAATCAGAGGTCGCCGCTCACTTTCCACTGGGTGGTGGAACAGTTTATGGCACATGGCAGAAGGAGCTGCTCTGTCATACAAAAGTATTGGAACAGTGAGGCCTATTCTATTATTTTTAGATTTATCTGACACGGTAGCACATAGATTTTATGTCCACTCACATTTTGGCATCTACCGTACTTGTACTGGGACCAGTGCAGCCAAGAGACATGCTAAGTCTGTTTGGAATAAATTGAGACAATGTTCCGGAATAAATCAGAGACTTTGGGTTGGAAATGCAGGTGATTAATTCTGACGGTAGTTGATGTGTTGTTGGACATCACCCTCTCAATATGCAAATTGAGGCTTGAGCACAACCACGTATTGACCTCTAGATGTCTCTGTTCGCTTTCCCTGCGCTTTTTCACTGTACTGAAAACAACCGGAGGTGGTGGTGGTGGTGGTGGTGTGAAGAGAGGCTCTGCTCGAGTAGATGGATGACTCACCTTGTGAATGGGCTGCAACATGTGCTTACCACTGCAAAGATGCTTGACACAAGGACGATTTTTTTCCTCATTTAATCCCGATTGCCATGTCTGCTCTCGGTCCTCAGAAAGTCCTCGACCATGACTCCAGCCCCGGTAGTCAAATAAAATCAATTTAATATTCCACCGAGTGCCATTCATGGGATTAACAAATGGAGAGTCTAAATTAAGTGTGTTTTAATGGGAGGCTGAGAGGACAAGTCTGTTTGGAATAAATTGAGACAATGTTACGGAATAAATCAGAGACTTTGGGTTGGAAATGCAGGTGATTAATTCTGACGGTAGTTGATGTGTTGTTGGACATCACCCTCTCAATATGCAAATTGAGGCTTGAGCACAACCACGTATTGACCTCTAGATGTCTCTGTTCGCTTTCCCTGCGCTTTTTCACTGTACTGAAAACAACCGGAGGTGGTGGTGGTGGTGGTGGTGTGAAGAGAGGCTCTGCTCGAGTAGATGGATGACTCACCTTGTGAATGGGCTGCAACATGTGCTTACCACTGCAAAGATGCTTGACACAAGGACGATTTTTTTCCTCATTTAATCCCGATTGCCATGTCTGCTCTCGGTCCTCAGAAAGTCCTCGACCATGACTCCAGCCCCAGTAGTCAAATAAAAACCAATTTAATATTCCACCGAGTGCCATTCATAGGATTAACAAATGGAGAGTCTAAATTAAGTGTGTTTTAATGGGAGGCTGAGAGGACCAGGAGGCTGTACAGTATTGTATAAATAGCGATGAATATTACAGGAGTGGCAAATTAGGGAAATGCAGTTTGGTAGAGTATAACATGGTGGTCATTGTGTTTCCGGGGCCAATTTTGCTGCTTGTCATAATAATCGCTTGAGTAGAATAACTTTATTCCTGCCTTTATTGTGGGTAATTTATGACCTCATTTTCCGAAAGGGAGAATTATCCTGCGGAACAGAGCGCGCATGAGAACGACACACGAGTTACTGCAGTCGCTTGTTAAATTTGAACTCGAGGGACAATTCCGCAAGCTTATACAACGTTTTTTTCCAGGAATAACAATCTTCATTTCTCGTGCACGCCTGTCTCCCAATTCACCTGCGGACCTGACGTCACATCCGCCAACTCAAACCAATTTTCTTGCTCACGACGACGCTTTGTGCACTCGCGCCACCCGCTCACCTGTCATGGTGACCGCTTTCGTTCAACGTGGAAATTGTCCGTTCAATTCAAATGCCACAAAAATAAAAGTGAATCACATGCAGTAAAACACGCCGCCGATCATTCCACAACACTACATCGTCTTCAGGCGCCATTTTGTCGCCATCTCCTGGTCAGTATGAGAAATGCTTTCGGTGACCATGTATAATCAGGTGTTATTTTTAATGACCATGTATAGTAAGGAGGTTTATCTCTTAATTTTGGATTTAAACGACAATAATTAGGACCACAAGTGAATAGGCACCTATCCAAGCTGACATTGAGCGAGAGTCAATAATGGACCAAGAAAAGATTCTACCACAATATGGCTTTCAACCGACAGGATACCACTTGAGTGTTTATAAACAAATTTTTACTCATACTGTTCAGAAGATTGATACATCAAAGTAAAGCTACCGTAATGCACATACCAATGGACCAAAAGTCTGAATGGGCACTAGATGGATTATAATAAATAGTTGAACACAACATTTGTACAGATAAACATTGCCCATAATCCATAGAAATGTACACATACCGGTATGACAATTATAATTCAATAAATTTACAAATGAAAGATGGTAAAAAAAAAAAAAAAAAAGTGATATCCTCCATTGCTATACCACTTCTAATTTGGTGTGTGCGTGCGTGTGTGTGCGCCTGCGTGTGTGCGTGTGTGTGTGTGTGTGTGTGTGTGTGTGTGTGTTCATTAACACAAGCAACTACTTAATTTAGATAAAATTATGTACAGGTTCCTAAACAAGAAACTCCATAAAGGCACAATTATCTATACAACATGTACAAAAACATTTTCTGGAGCTGACAAAAATAGAAAATAAAATGATTGGTCGTCATTACAATTGCCATATGATTGCACGTACAATGTGAGTGTCAGCATCTGTGCTTTGAAAGGCGATTTGTACAGAAACAAACCCCTGAAGAAGTGTTCTCAGTCTTAAAGTGACTACAATTACGTACAAAATCAACAACGGGAAAGCCTTTCAGGTGGCGATGACCAGTCTGTCTTCATCATCACTGGAAACCTCGTTGAAGTCATCAATGACCTTCTGCCAGCTGGCCACCGGTGCCGCTCTCTTCGGTGCATCATCACCACCTTGCTTAGGGGATGCCACACTATGTGCTGGACTTTGTGGGGCTGCATGCTGCTGTGAGGATTTCTCCCTTTGCGCCTTCTCCAAAGTCTGTGTCAGCCCTGCAACGGTGCCCGGCCCGCTGCCTGAATTCAGTTCTGGAGAAGTGCTGACTGGCAAGGACGCCGGCCGCGGAGTGGCCGCGCAAGCTGAGGGACTTTGCGTTTGAGATGATTGTGCCCCCAGGGTGTCGGGGCTCCCTTGCCTGTCGGACGACCACGGTAGGGGACTACGGCATGGTAGCGGGCTGAGAGAGGGAATGATGGCAGGCAGGGCAATGTTCACTATCTGGAGGCCCGGCATGTGTGTCTGGGTGGTGGTGCTGGTTTGGGAGGTGGGGCTCGCAGCCAAAACCTGCAGGGCGACCCCTTGCTGGGGAAGCATTTGGCTGGATGCTAGCCCCGTGTTGGTCAGGCCCATTAGGCTGAGCGTCGGCTGCAAGGTCTGACCCTGCAAGTCGGTCACTTGACGTATCGGGAAGCAGGGCACCACGTTGCTGATTGGTTCCTGGATCACAAGCGGCTGGGTCTGCACGCTGTCCGGCCGGGGCGAAGAGTCGGGCGCCGTCGACGGGCTCGTGTTTCTGTGGATAACGCTCACGGCCGGGATGGTGAGCTGAACGGGGCCGGCTTGAATTGGCACAAAGGTGGAATAAGCTGCCAATCCGGCAGGCACCAGTTGGATGCCGCCAACAGGAACCATACTATAAGGCGAGCGGAAAGGTTGCTGGGAGTGCAGAGGCAGGTGACTGAACAAGTGGGTCTGTGTCTCCATTATTGGGGCTTGAGAGAGACCCTGCAGGGGAGCGCGCGTCGGACTTTGTGACGTTGACGTCTGTGTGCTTCGATCAACTGGTATGCCAGACTCGTTTTTTCCCCAAGGATGAGTGGCGGATGACGGTTCCTATTGGAAACCCCCCCCAAAAAAAAGAACGTGAGTCCATTGCAGTTAACACCTGCTACAGTGGGGTGCATCATTCTGGCCGCTGCTATAATTGCAATTTTTTCATTTTTGAACAGATTTTTCTAGTTTAATAGCCACGGTTCCCTCAAAAAGAGAAGATATGCCTATGAGCATTGCTATTTACCGCTTGAATGTGTCTGTGTGTGTTAAACGAGCAGCTGTTGAAAGGTTTACAATTACCATCATATCGATGCGAATTTAGTGAGGCCTGTCTGTGGCCTTTTGCATTAAGCTCGTGAACTTGCATGAGAGGAACTTTTATGGTTTGGTTGAACATTTTGAACATTTTCCTCTGGTCTCTATTGCGAGTTTTATCCAATCGCAGGAGGGTCTGGAACGGACCGCTCCCAAAAAAACAGCGTAATTTAAGGCCACCGTAGTTCCCTTGAAGGGATAAGCAGTGTGGAAAATGGAAGGATTATGATGGAAAGAAATGACTCAAAGCTGTTTGGGTTTGTGTCTGTTGACATGGCTGAGATTTCTATTGGCATCCCGCCTACACACCTTGTGGCAGAAACTGAAGTGTGATTCGGGTTTACCATTTCCAAAACCACAAAATGGAAAAATAAACCAAAACTTGGAACTGCTTGGTGGAAATGAGGTGAAAGTATATTGGATTCAGAGTCAGGGCATGACATTTTTCCGAATGTGAACGATGGGCGGCTGGGCACTTCTGAGTGGCAGAAAGCGAACGAATACTCGAATGAATTGACTGAGTGTCATAAATAGTTGTACAGACAACAAGACAAGACTAACTAGTTCCTAGTGTGGAGCTAACGTCACCCAGAAGGATGACATCATTGTGGACCTCACCTTGCATGGTCTAAAGCCTGTCCCTGTCACCGGGGGACTCGGTGGAACCTCACAGTCAGGGTAGTCAATGGACATCTGCCTGCATGGCGATACCGGGCTCATCATGTGCACCGACTCCGTATCGGAGAAATTGGACTCGGTGGCGGCGGCGACAGGGGGCAGAGAGCTACAAAGGGGCGCCAAGCTCGGGCAGTAGCCAGAGATTGAGTACTGCTTACTCAGCGACAAAGGGTTCATGATGAGGACAGAGTCTGATGCGTGGGGTTCGGGAGCTTGCGGCTGCGCCAGGGAACTGATCGACATCTGGGCCAGGAGGGCACTCGGAGGGACCTCGTTGTCTTTCGACGGAATATGCTGCGGGCTGGCGGACACGGAAGGGTTTGTGGACAGGCCAGACTCCACTTGGCTGTCCTCCTCTTCCTCATCGTTGTCCTCGTTCTCTTCCTCGTCAGGGCCGTCGGAGTCGTCGCCGTCTGAGTCTGGGCGGTCGGCGCTACTCACTTGACTGCGGTCTCCTGAAGATACAAAAGTACGTTTCTTGTATTGAATCGGGTACTAGAACAATGTTGGTCATTAAAAATAATTCCCTCGTCGATTTATTTGAGTGAAATGCACTCGTAAGAGGATAAGTCGGCGATGTCTTGCGCCTGTAGCGGTAGGGGAGTTTTCCCTTCAGACCGTCGTGCACCTCTCAGCTCCAGCACTTGCAGAGGTGGAAAAACAAATATGCTCTTAGAGACTGGGACCATAGAATGCTTTCAGGCAGCTTGTCTCCCTTTTTTTTTCCCTTTTCTAAAATTAGATGCAGCAATTTCCTCTTTGTAAATGTTGTGCTTGCCGCCCACATGCACTTGGAGTTAACAGAGGATGAAGCTTGCATTTAGAAAGTCTAATTAGACCACAGCAAAGCCCCCTGACATAGCAACAGAGCACCAGTCCTGACGTTGGGTTTTTTTTTTGGTGTTTTTTTTACATCTTATACAATGAGGGACACGTTTATAACGTGAAATATTAAAAAAACAGTGAAATACGCAAAACGCTGAAATGCAAAGTTCAGAATCGGACCTGAATCCTCTGCATCCTGATCGTCAGTGAGTCCATTGGACACCCCCATCTCCATGCATTTCTTACTGTGCGCTTTGGACTTCATATGCTTGGTGAGATTTCCTGCAGGGAGCAGAAAAGGTGTTATGGGTGGGTAGCGGTCGAACTGTATCACAGGATACACTTACGTAAGGCAAGAGTCCCCGGGCGAGCCGCACGTAAAGGGTGAGTAACAGATAAAGACATTTTTAAATGGACGTGGGTTGTTCTGACAAAGTCCTGTTCCGCAGCGTTGCGTGGGAAGTCGGCAAGTTTGATAACGAACGGAGAATCACACTTGATTCATTAAAGCGATGCTGAAACCTCATTTTTTTTAATACCAATTAGAGGACTGGAACAACAGCAAAGTAAACTTTCAATTGTATTTATGCTAATGTAGATTCTTTGTGTATGCCAAATCGTTTCAACGTCATACTTTTTGTGGATTTGTGCCTTGAAATACAGTACCGGACAACACCGAAAGCGCTCACCTTTGGTCTTGAAGGAGAAGTTGCAGTGGGTGCAGTGGTACGGCCGAACGTCAGAGTGGGTGCGAATATGTTTGCGTAACATGCTGGGCTTCTTACAGCGGATCCCGCATTCCTCACAGATGTATTTACCGCGCCCTCGCCCACGTACGTAAACATAGTCTTCATTAGATTTGTATCTGTGGGGTTGCAACACATCAGGGAACATGAGATAAGAGACAAAGAACCATGTCGGACTGAAATAATACTCGAAAACCGTACCCGCCATCAAAGATTTTGATTCGTCTTGGCTCTGTTTTTGATGTTAGCTCCTTGTCTGACTCATTGCTGGAATGAGTTTCTGTTTGCGCTTTCGTTTTGGCTTCCGCTGATCTGGTCTTCTGGGTCACCGGCACCTATAACGGCATGCCTTTGTTTTACTCGTTTTATATATTCATGTGTTCCAACAAAACAATGCATGAAGAAACGACACAACAAAAAGAGGTTTGTTTGAAAATGTGTTCTTACCTGTGGCATGACATCTTTCAGCTTGCCAGAGTAAGACAAGATATCCGATTTTCCAGATGTTTTTATCGCCGAGGTGTAGCGGATTTTCTTCGAGCTCTGTTTGGAGTCGAGGAGAGACATGACCACCTTGGTGGGCAAGCCCAGTGGGTTTGGATTGTTTGGGTTGACGGTCCAAGCAGCATATGCCGACGTTTTCAGATCCGTTTGGAGAGTGTGAAGTTGTTTTCTCCTCATCAGGAAGCACCACGTAAAAGTGGTGGTCGTCTTCAGGCTGGGGAAAGACAGGCGATGACTGTCCTTTGTGTTCACCACGGAAACAGATGTGGGCAGTTTCACTTGACCGCCATGGAAACTTGATGGTCTTATGGGCGATTTTATGGGATTCCACCGATGTTCTTCCACTTTCTCTTGAGGCTTGAGGGAGTGACTGGCTGGCAACGAGGCACCCTGGCGATCAGGGGCAGTAGTATTTAGGGCAGGGCGAGGATCTTCAGGAATAACCGTGCTTGCCCCTTTGTCCAGGCCGGTACTGTCAGGTGACATTGGCTTCACATCGTCAAGATCCTTTTCTGAATCGGTTTTAACATGCGGCAAAGGAGGGGCCTCTGTCTCAATCGGACTGTCAACGGGTTCCGTTGTGCACACCTGCCGGACCAGCGTTAGTTTCCGCTGTCTGGTCACTTCCGACAAAGTGGAGTTCAAATAATTGACCGACCTGCCGTCGGTCAGGCAGGCCACACCGTTTTCATCCTTAGCGCGTTTCTGATGCTTTTCCATGTAGATATCCAAACTGTTGGCGGGTGACAGCATTCTTTTACTCGACGCAATGGGCTCCTGTTGCGGGCAAAGAGTGACTGACGCAAGTTTCTGAGTGCAGTGCAAAGAACCCAGGGATGACGGCCTTTCGGCTGTTTTATTGTGAAGGCTAACGATTTTAGTCCAATCCTTTGGTGAAGCATGAGTTTCAGCATCTACGATATGAGCGGGCCGAAGGGTACTTTTGTTTGAGACAGTGGGAGCAGTGTGCATCAGCTCATGTGTTATGAGGATCTGTGGCAACGGAACACCACCTGCCTGGGTCTGAACATTTGAGTCTCTTTGCTGTTCGACAGCCAAAACATCAGACTTTGTCTCAACGTCTGAATAAGGACATGGCTGATTCGTACAGATGTTCTGGAGTACGTCTGATGATTGGGAAACACTCAAAATGGGATGGGCAGCGGGCATTTTTAAAACTGGTAAATTTAGCTGAGATTCCTGCGTGCCGGAGAATGAAAATGTTTGACCTGGCCTTTGTGTCGGACATTGCAGCTGGTATTTGGGCACAAGGCATTTATTGTCTTCCAAATCAGCTGGTTTGTTGAGGGTGTTCTCACTTCCGACTAAAATCTGGCTCACGGGTTTCTGTGCCTTTTGGCATACTTGAACTCGGGATGTTTGATGCCAAGGGTGAGGAAGGCCATGGACTTGGGGCTGCTGCGTAGGGCTCCCCAGATGTATACTTTGGACCATTTGTTCGTTTCTTTGCAGGGGTGATTCTCCAGAATGGACAATGAAAGGCTGGGCCACATTCAATCTGTTGACAATTTGAAGTTGGGCTCTGTTTGGGTTTACAGAGTTTACATTTGTAATTGGAGCTTTGTCAAGATTTATGACGGCTTTCCGAACAGACTGCTGATTATCTGGGCATATCTTTAGAGACATTTGGCGGACTAAAGGCCCCCGCCTCCTTTCAATAAGCGGAACCTGGGCACCTTGGGTGACTGGTCCACTTTTAGGATGATCGACGGGTGATTGACCTCTTCTGGGAGAGACATTGCCACAGTCAAAAGACTTGCTGCGGTAGTCACATGAAATTTCTACCGAGGGTTGAGTACAAGTGATCTGTTCGGATGCTGCACGCCTCATCACTGCCGGTACACCGAGTGTGCTGAAGACTTTTGGCTGATCTTGTGGCTCAGGAATTCTGCTGACGCAGTCGGCTCCTGAAGGACTCTCTGACCTCGACGGTTCTTCCCTGTCAAAAGAGGTTGAAATGCTGGAACAGTGCGAGAGAGTACTGTCTCTGCTCAGGCTTCGCGAGAGGCTCGACTCCAAGCTGGAGTCACCTGACGAGTGGTCCATTTGAGCAAGACGAATTCGTTTCTTTTTGGGTGGAAGTTTCTCTGCTGGCAGCTTCGACAAACTCTCACTTCTTTGTGGCCAGCTGAATTGATCTACGGGCTTTTCCGCCTGCTCGGAAGGCTGCGTTTCGTGTTCTCTGTCGGGCTCTTCGGTGACCAAAATTTCAGGGACCTGGATGTTGTTTTGACGCACTAGACGACACTGTTGGGCAGGAGCGGAGGTTTCTCCTGCGACTGCCACGGTACGATCAGTGCATTGATCCATTTTTTGAGGACTGGAATCTGCTTCTGTAGTTTTGTCCGGTAACTTTTCATGGTAGACGTCAGCTGCTCTTACATCTGCTTTGGAATTCGTCGGGTCTTTTTCTCGACTATCCAGCGGAGAACTCCTATCTGTCGATTCGGTCTCAAATGAACTCGGCCTACTGAGAGAGTTGGTGTGTCGAATGACTGAAGTACCGCAGCTTTGCCTCTGCATTTCTGCTTGAGCAGAGGTGCTGATCTGAGTCTCTCGGATTGGTGACAGTCTTGAATCTGAAGCACATGTACCGCGTGCGACGAGTTGAATTTGTGGTAGCTTGGGCTGGCTGGTTTTGGGTTGTATGTCGACCATGACGGTATGCTGAGGAAAAATTGGATTTCCAAAGCTTTTCAGTAACTGACAGGAATCAAAACTAACCGAGCAAGGGGGATTTGTGTCGGTTGGCGATTGATCATCCTCATCGCCGACGCTTTTCATTTTCCTTCTCTTTCTGAATGATGTCTGCTGTTCAACGAATCCTGGGCCGCCTGTTGACCTCGAAACTAAATTGGTTTGCATGTTGACGTGAAAGACGTCTTGATCTGTTTCTTTCACGACGACTGGCTTGTTTTTTGGCCCATGAAGTTCCGAGCAGTAAAATTTCTTGTGCGTTTCAAAATTCTCTAGCTTTCTGTACCGGTTTCGACAAGTTTCACACTCATACATCGTGCCTTTATTTTGCTGAAGTTTTCTTTGTCTGTCCTGACTGTGCTCAAAAGATCGACTTCTCTGCATAAGTTCCATGCTATTATTTGCGCTGTGATATCCGTCATCCATCGAGCGAACGGTAGGAAGTCTCTGCCCCTCACTGGTAGAAAAATCCTCCACTGCGGCTTGTCTGACCAAGGTCCGAGAATGTATTGCCGGATTGGGGGTCGATGGCGCAGACGAAAATACATCATCATTGATTGAACTTTTCTCATCAAACGAATGAGAAATTCGCAAAGGGTGGGGCAGGTGGGCAATATTGAGCGGAAGAGCGGAGTGCCCTGGCGTGGTAGGCATCGAGTTGCTCCTTGTGATCGGCAAACAATCCATTGAGTATTGAGAAGGTACAGAGAGAAGGAAAACTGGCTTCGATTTGTCTGTGGGAGTGAACGGAGACTTGGGGATGTCGGAACTTGAACTTGACCTCCTTCCAATTGGTTTCAGGTCAAACTGAAAAGAATCTTTAAATATATAGGATTTTGGAGAGTCGATGCTTCCTCTCCTTGACAGAGATGTTCGCCTTGGTTTAACGCTGTCCAGTTGCTTGTTGTCCACCACCGCCTCATTGTCGGATATCAGCTTTGAAATTCTTTCCTCAAGAGAAAGGGCTTTTGTTTCTAACGGGGGGCGCATCTGTCCCTCTTTTGCTTGTGACAAATTCTCCACTGCGACATGCATTACCGTCGAAACAACAGGAGGGAGATGAGAAGTATCCTTTTTGGAGACGTCCATTTCAGCTGGTGGCGTTATCTTTACAAATGGACTCGGTGGACTCATTGCCTGGTCGGCACTTTCGGAGCGAGAGAAGTAGCCAGAATCTGTACTTCCCAAACTACGAGGACTAAGGAGACACTTGGCTTGTTGCTGCTGAGAAAAGTCTGTCGCTTGTTGCCTCTGGAGCTGAGCGTGCCCACTTAAGAGTGGAGACTTGCACTGTTGGTCTTCATCCTCGCTCACTGTATCTAGTGAGGGACTTGTACTCACTACCTCTTTCAGAGACGACAGGGCCGTGATGTTCGATCTCAGATTAACATTTGGAAACTCTCGTTGCCGTTGCGAAGCAGCTTGTTCAGGTGCGGCGCCGGTCACTCGAGGGCTATCTGCCCTCAGAGGTGAAACGTTAACTGGATAGACGACAACTTTTGGGAGCACAGCTGTCACTTTGTGCTCATGACCTCTTTGGGCGAGAGCCGGTTTCATTGAGTCGAACACAGCCGTTGAGTCCATTTCTCCGTAGCTTGCTTGGTTTGTACCAGCGCTTTGGAGGCTGTTTTCTGACAAGGCCGCTGCACTACTTTGCGATGATTCCGGATCCAGATCGACGGTGCTTCCGTCGTCGTCACTGTCTCCGCTCTCATCTACCTCTGAATGTGTTCCGAGGGCTTTGTCAGAGTCGTGTGATTGCAGTGCCCCTCCCGATTCGGAGCGCGCAATGAGACCGAGTTTGATCGCATGAGCGTGTGATTTCTTGTGCTTGTACAAGTTGCTCTTGGTTTTGAAGGAAAACCCGCAAGTTACGCAAGGGTATGGTCTTTCGCCGGTGTGAGACCTGATATGTTTGAGCAGCACGCTGGGTTTTGCACACGCCCGGTTGCAGTATTCACAAACATATTTTCCCGGCTTCTTCTGCTTTTGGTCCTTGGAAACCTGCTCTGACCCAAAGTTCATTAAAGTTGTAATCTGAACATGGTTGTTTCCGGGTGTAACTGGGACCTGAATGGTGCTGGGCACACTTGCTGAGAGCGACTGGCAGGTGTGCACAATTGGGGGTTGGCTTTTTGGCAAAGCATTTGAGCCCGAGGGAGCCGGCGCATGAGTGATCGTAGACAGTCCGGTATTAAAACTCATGTGAATTCTGGGCTTTTCCGGATTAGATACAACAGGAATAAAATGTTGATTTGCAAAAGATAATGGCTGCAAAGGGTCACCCTGTGTTGATGCCTGTACACCTTCCTGCAATGGTGCTGCAATGCCAATGAAATTACCCTGTTTGTCGATATAATACGTCTGCAAAGGAGACGAGTGAGTATGGAGACCGATATTAACAGCCGTCATGCTGGACAATTCACTCGTGGCTTGAGATTGAAGGTTAGAAGTCGGTTCCGCGGCGGCCGTGACTTGGAAGGTCTGTTTCCTGTCAGTAAGTGTAAGCATGTCGGGCTCCATCGCCTTCAGTAGGACATCGAGCGGCGCACTGGTGTGGTAAGGATCCTTATCAAAGCTGCGGGCTTGGGTATTACCGTCCTTGGGTGGAGCCGCTTTTAGAGAACCGTCATCATCATTGGTTGGTCCGTGGGACGGCAGCATTGACTTGGCGTTCTCTTGCGTTAGCCTTTCATGGTCAGTGACAGAGTCCCCTTTGTCAGGGGATGGTTCAACAGGTTGCGCATCTTGTGATTCTCCTTCCTCGCTCAGTGATGTTGAGGGATGATGGGAGGGACTGCCGGAAGCAGGGGAGCAAGGTCCGTTCTCCTTGGGGGTTCCTCCTTCGACAGTTTCGGGAGTTTTCAGCTGCGGTGGTTTCTTCGCCGGGGATTTTGGAATTTTCTTTTGCTTGTTCTCTGCCACAACCTTTTTCCTCTTCAAACCTTTGATGTTATCTTCAATTCGGCGATTGCTTTCAGATATGCCTGTGGACAAACCAGGAAAGAAACCGTCAGACAAACGTTTTCAATATCTGTGGTCCTTTTGGCAAAATAAAGCACCATGACCCACATGCGTTTTCAGTCACTGGCAGCTGGAATGTACCCCAGCTGCCTTTAGGCAAACTAAAGACTAAACCAGGCGAGTGAATTACTCCACTCCAAAGGACACGCAATAAATAAATAAATGAAAGTGAGATAATGTTTGCACACTTGCGATCACTTTATTTGTTTTCATCTCCCATTTGAGAGCATTCCTGAATTAGGTACAACACAAGATATGAACTGTTCCGATGGGTAAACTGTTTTGCTGCAGTTAATCGAAACCAGGGCGGTCAACATGAATGTTTTTCGAAGACATGAAAGCAAATTCCCGGTCACATCATCGATGTGTCACATGGCCCCTTGGGGTGCGTATATCACTTTACTTAACACTGCAACTTTAGCGTTGTTTCTCAACGCGTACTGGTGTTTTAAGTGGTTTGCGCATCCGAGCATTTTGCTCCATTGAGTCCATTCTTTTTAATTAACATCGTTAGTGTTCTCACTTGACAAACAAATATGCCTTTCCTCCAAAACACAATAGCGTGTACGGGTAATTGTAATAACAAATAGATTTGCATAGGGCAAGTTAATTTGTCCATTCATCTGTTCGTAAGTGCACTCCGGGGTGTTTTGGAGAGGCAGCTGATTGTACAGTTAGCATAATTACCATTCGAAAGCTAACAGCCAGCATCCAAACTGGGAGTTGCCTTTTTAAATTAGCTATTAATTGTGCAGCCGATGTAAAACTAAATGGGAAACGTCGTCATACGTTTTACAATCCATGCTTATAAAGTCATAATGTCAAAAGGCTTGTAGCAGTCTTTTAAACTGTCACTTGTGTCAAGGACAAACAGAATTCCTGTGCAGATGGAGTTTTTTTTTGTTTGTTTTTAAACCCCTCTTCATTCTATTCCAGTGTTGAGCTTTTCTTGTACAAATAATTACAAAAGGCACATCGGTACAAATCGGCACGCTGGGCTCTCGATCATCATTTTGTCGCCTTTGAAAAAGTGACTCAGCATATAGTTACATAAACCTCATCGTGACCTGTCACAGTTTACCGCATTTCAAAGGTATTTCGTTTCTCCCGGGTATTTGGCATAATTAGACGAGGGAACGCCCTGTCCTTGTTAATCCATTCTCCATGAAAAGCATACAGCATTACATTTAAAAAAAAAAAAAAAAAAAGGTCAAATAAAAGCCAAAATAAATGTTGATTTAATGACACATCCAATGCTCAGAGACTGGCTCTAATCAGGTTTTCGATTGTAAGAATTCGGACGCGTCATGTACGAAAAGTGCATGTCACAGAAAAAGTGTCGTCGCTATTTGACTGGCACGCATGGACAAGAATACAAGTAGTTATTTATATCTTGTCCACTTAGCTTCTCCACACAAGCTGCTCCCAGTCTTGTTAAGAACGATAAGTCCATCAAGGCTCTCATGACCTGCAAGCGACTTGGATTTTTTTTTTCTTTCTTTTCCATGACTCAGAAGTTGGTCATGTGACATTCACCCAAAAATAAACAAATTATCATCAGCACTGTCTTTGCATTAGCACACATTATATATATATTATATGAATAATAATATATTGTCGGACTTATAAGATTATTGGATATTTTTTACATTTGTTTGGCACTCTCGTAAACCACTTTACAAATGATTGTGAGGGTAGTCGAGCGGTCACTTGTTGAAACCTTATTTGTCCTTGATATAACAACTTGAAAAAGAAATGTCTCTTACCTTTCCGTGAGCCCGTGGGTTCTTTCAGCTCTTTCTGGGCCTCTTCGATTTTATCTGCAACACAAAGAAAAGGTGCATTTTCAGCAGGCGGCAAGCGCCAGCACGTACATGCCCACGTACCGTACGCAACTGTGAACGGATGGCAGCATGCAAGTAATGTTACGAGGGATTCCTCCCACACGGCCCATGCGGGATGATGTCTGTTAAATGAAAAACAGATATTCTTCCAGAGCCGAGAGAGTGCACCGTTCCATGATGGAAACTACGGTCATCATTGAGGCAGCGCGCTTGCGTAATGCGACCGTATAGCCGCACGTTTTAAAAAACAACGCGGATACGCGTTAGGTACGGGTTAGGATTTCAAACACGACATTAAAAATGGCACGCAGCGACTCCCGATGCTGGACGATGCTCGAACAAGAATGCGCCGGAACTTCTCGGAGGATTTCTGGTGAACCGGTGTGCGCGCTTCTTTTCTCACAGGCAGCCGGCGGAGACAGGAGGCTGGCTACTAAAAGCCCGTCAGGTTTGAATTTAGAAACATGTTTCGATAAAATGTGCTTAGTGCATTTTTTTCCCCTGCTACCGCAGCTTCCTCCCACACCCAAACACATGCATGTTAGTTTAATTGGGGAAAAAAAAAAAAAAAGCTGAAATGCCCTAAGGTGTGAATGCGAGTGTGAAAGCTTTTTTGTCTATTATACCTTTTTTTTTTTTTTGTACCACCTATAAAAATATTTAGCTTTCCAAGTAGTGCACAAAGGATAATGATACAGTGACTGGTTTGGTCTGTAACATGATTCAACACAAGGATAATCAGTCCAAGTTCATTAATCAGTATGTCTTACTGCTGAAATTCTGAACGTTTGGACAGTTTTAGATGGGGAAAAAAAAGACATATTCCTATTCCACAGATCCAATATTAAACAGACTGCCGTGTTTAGGGGCCAGAACATACTATTTTGTCAAGACATTTTTTGAGTTGACTTTTGAAAAACGTACTGCCGAAAATGTCACTATGATATTAGGCAAAGTTTGAACATATAATTGAGTGACTGTTTTGCATACCACTGGGGGGTGGGGGGGGGAGGCGCAATGAGTCTCGAGTGTACCCCGTCTCTCGTCCAAAGTCAGCTGGCATACACGGTTCAACCACGATCCAAATGAGGACAGGCAACGTAGGAAACTGATGGTTGGATGGATGTTTTGACCCTTTCAGGCACAGCGGCTACTACAGTGGACAGCTTATCATGCTATCAGGTTACAAGGGTGCATGAAATGGTTCAGATGAGGTAATAGGAAAGCTTCTCATATGAAATATTACTTGGTGGCTCTATGCAGGGGGGGGAAAAAAAAGCACATTTCAGATCATCCGGATTTTACCAAAGACTATGCTTCTTATTCATATATTAGGGGAAAAGTAGGAGCTTTCCTCCCATGACCGTGAAACTGAATGGAAACATAAATCCATCATAGCTTTTCTGCTTCATATATGACATCATGATTCGAGACAAGTCCCAGAGGACCAATTGCAGCAATTTCATTTTCGACCACCACAAATGTTATTGGAGGACAAAAAAAAAAGGATGTCCTTCCGTCGTTGCCAAAATCACAGTAATTCCATGCCGGGAATCCGCAGTGAGGAGGATATGAGCGGCTGGTGCAAGAGGTCAGTGGATTATGTCATTGTGTGTGTTACAAGTCACACCCCATCTCCGTCGCTCTCCTACCCCAAGCACACGCCACAGATTACATAATGTGTTCCCATCCCGAGCTGCTGCGGAGCAAAACAAAGGCGCCCTGCCAGCAGAAACACAGCAACAGAGGGCAGCGCATTTGTTTTCGTGCATCTGTCCGTCAAAGACAGGAATGTATTCAAATGCTCCACAGAGATTGTGGATTCCCTTGCCCTCCGATGTACTCTCCCGGCATCGGAGCCCCGGCCGTGCTATTCCACAAAGCGGGGACTCTCAAAGCTTCCCTCGGGTGAATTGCCAGCAGGCTGCAAGGCTTCCTCAAGTCAACGATGACGGCCGGTGCAATTTTTGGCTTGGATAGCGGTTAAGGTGATTTGGCTCTTCATTGTTTGAACAGCTCGCCTTATTACCGAACGTCTCGGGTGAGACCGCACCGCCAAACCGTGACATCGGTGATTACCGCCCAACGTACGGCGTATTTGCGCCGGTGTAAGAATCCGATTGCTCTCTCTTTACATAACCAACCACAAACAAGACGCCTCATGCTGAAAGGCATCCAATGAAGTCATGCTCAGAACGCAGGAAACAATGAGTCGAAAGGGACAAGGCAGCAGTCCCTTCATCCCTCACCCTTAATAAGGACAAAAGATTCCATCCACGCAGGCCAAGTTGTTAAGACAGAAGGGAATGATTATACGGTTCAAATTTCCCTCATTATCTGCGCTTGGGTTTGCCGGAGTGGTCTCCATGATGGTCAAATATTTCACGACGGGGGCTTTGAGACATTCATCTTGCCATCTGCAAAGCATGCGGCCGCAAGAAAACGCGAAAAGGCAGAACGTCAATGTTGCAGCGTTGCCTCTGATGAAAACCAGAGCAAGTAATGGAAGGCGTCCAGATTTTTAGGCAGGGTGAGAACGATCGACCAATCTCGATTACAATAGAACAGGAGACAGAGAAGGCCGACCCTTTTGGTTAAGACGCTAAAAGCTCAGTCAAAAGAGACGCATGACATTGATCATTGTTTCTTTTTCCCCCCCTTCGTATCTCGTGGACAACAGAAAGCCTCGATTACACTCAAAGGCAACGGGACGGTGGAAGGTGTTGACAGG
The DNA here is from genome assembly GCF_001891065.2 of Hippocampus comes. Taxonomy (NCBI): domain Eukaryota; kingdom Metazoa; phylum Chordata; class Actinopteri; order Syngnathiformes; family Syngnathidae; genus Hippocampus; species Hippocampus comes. The sequence continues at coordinate 50,916 of NW_017805122.1, read as the reverse complement.
TTTTTGAATCATGCATCATAAATGCTCGGCGATGATTTGGCCGGGGCAGGCCAGCGAGCACGGCTGCCTCGATCCTTTCGGTTGCTGTCATGACAACCTCACATCTTGAATCCTTCGCGGAACACCTCCCGACATGACCGTGCTGGGCTGACTGGGATTCGGGGGGGGGGGCAGAGTGTGTGAATTAGTAGCGCACCAAAGGCCGGATGGCTGCATAGACAAAAAAAAAGTACAAAATGATGACAGCATGACCTCCTCCTGGAGCATCACAAGTGTCATTCTTGGGCACCGTTTACCTCAGCCTGCGGGCCAACAACCCAACACCAGGCTCAACAAGCATTCCCGCCTCGCGGGTCCTCAAAATACACATTTTGCTCAACCGTCTGCACCGTTAGGCCTCACCACGCCGAACGGACGCCATCAGCCGCATCGTGGCAGCTTCTCAAGGCGGCGCAAAGACTCCATATGCACAATGTTTACTCGTCTCAGGCTGCTTTTTTTTTTCTCCGTCAAGCTGCTGCTCCCCCTGCTAGCATCAAAGATACACGCTCTAGTTGTTTTGATATAACAGCGGCATCTGCACGGTTGTGATATCATTAGTATGCACGACGCCACGCCATATCTGTGTGCTCTTGAAACAGAGAGTGTGAGCAGATGGTCCATGTGCAAAAAAAAAAAAAAAAAAAGGACGAGTCAAAGGTGAACGGCATTTTTCTGTTTGGACTGACGGCGCGTGCGTCTGTGTGTGCGCGCATGCGTCACACGACGCAACGGGGAGGCTGCGGTTTCAAAATCGGGATGGAAGAGATCTTGAGGGAGGTTACACACTGCAGCATCCAAATTCAACAGAGAGGAAGAGACGAAGCGGGATGAAGATGACGAGATGGTAGCCGGCAGCTGCCCCCTTCTTCCTTGTCACAGCGCAGAGGAGGGATTATGTAACTCGAGCACCTTCACCGGAATTCTGTCCACGCCCGGCTTTGTGCGAAACGCACACATGGTGGCACACACGCACTCTGGCGGAGGCTGCGTTCTTTGAACAGTCAAGGGCATTTACAGACACTAAGACAGTGTGCAGGTGCACCTCACACTTGGTTCCAATCTTCAAGCGTCTTCAAAGTTTGGTCCAGCTTCCCAAAATTGCACCCGATACTATTTAGCGTCAGTCGAAACACCTTATGATCCGTTGCTTTGCTTTCGTGTGCGCTCGTCATACCGTTGATTGCATTGATTCGAAGTATGAATATCTTTCCCGTCATCCCTCTTCCGCCGGCAGATGTGCGAGCTATGCAAAATCCTTTGCCAACTTGAAAGGAAGTCTGCTGATCATATCTCAGCATTTTTCCTGTCGCGTGTGGAGAAGACCCCAGTCAGTTTTGCAGCCCTCAGCTGCTGACCCACGCAATAAGCGGCCATAACAGTTTCCGTCAGCTCCAGACAAATTCTTTTATCTTTGCAGACATGCCTGAGAGAAAAAAAAAAAGAGAGAGAGACTCCCCATGCTCGGGACGGTAATAAATCAATCTGAGAGTAGAGCTTAAGACTGATGAAGTTTTCTCTCTCCGTGACTGCGGTCAAACAATGATGGGGGAGCGAAGGAAATCCCAACCCGGAGCAGGAGTGTCCCATTACGTTGTAGTACATCATCATCATCATCATCATCATCAGTCGGTGTATCTTGGAATTTTTCATATTATCTCGGTTGGGTGGGAGCTGGAATGACTCACTGCTTAATCTACCGGACACAAAAAGGAGTGACGGAATGATTAAGGGATGAAAGACTGTGTGCGTCTGTTTGGAGATGACTACATCAAGTTGTGTGTTGGCTTTTGACAAAACCACTCTAATCTCCGTTCTTAGACGTGACACAAAGATCATTTTTCATCAAACTTAAGAGATATGGAGCCGTATCCCAAGTCAAGTCGTCTTTTCCCAGCCAGTCATTGCGACATCCCAAATTTGCATCGATATCAGGCCAGTCAGAGGCGCAGTATGCCCAAGTAAGCCGTGCTTGAGATTGCGGGAACAGAAATAGAGTCAACGGGTTACATCAGTGGTTCGGAACCTCGTTGGAGGTACCGAACCGGTTACATGCATGATATTGGCAGGTAAACTGCAAGATCTTCCTTTGCGGATGATGTAGTTGGCCGTGCGTGTGACGCGGGGAATTTGAGAGCGCCTTGCATCGTGTGTCACAGTGTGATCAAAAGAGTGACGGAGGTGCTTTTAAAATATATTTAACATGAAAATGTCATAAAATTAATTGATATCTACCATCATTCGATGATTGTCTGTTGTCCAACAATGTAAATCTGCATATTTGCGATAGCATCCAGTATTAATCTATAAAAATTAGCAAAAATGTCTGACGTAGAGAACACTTTCTCAGTTTGGTTTCAGAGAAGAGACAGAAAAGGAAGAATACGTCTGCGCACGAACACCCACTTCCTTGTTTGCAACAAGTTAGAAAAAGGCCCTGAAACAAACTGCGCATCGAATCCCATCCGGTGAGAATTTCAAGTTCCCTCTTGGTTGTGCTCAGTGACATCAAAATAACAGACGACATTGGCGATTCCCCTTCACTGAGATCAGCGAGTGACGGCCAGCGCGTCGCCAAGCGATGCGTTGGACAGGAAGCATGCGTCAGTGTGCTTCAGCGCGAAAACAAATTGTGCACGTAACTGTCTGCTTTGTAGGTATGATAAGGAATGCGGTGCCACATCAGACCAGGTTGACAAAATGTCTGGCAGACATTTTTGGTGTTGTTTTTGGAATTATCCAAGTCAGTCAGCTTGTCTACCTTTAAGGTAAACTGCACTTTA
>NW_017805122.1:40831-48084 GCF_001891065.2 Hippocampus comes | reverse complement strand
GGGGGGGGGTTGCTTACTGTTGCTTCAAGCACACCACAACATTTTAATCAATCAAGCAAACGCTCCAATTCCGATCAAACCCAACACGAGATCTGAAGAGCAAAACGGAAAATGAAACTTTGAAAAGTACGCAGGATGCCTCACGCTTGACTCTTGAGCGCTGAACAATCGCGGCTGGTAAAAATGTCACCGCAGTCGGTCCCATCTCAGCCGAGATGTTCCTCGCTAAGGCAGCGATACCCGCGCTGTGCGTTCAGGACGGAAGCAAAGCTGAAATGCGACGACCTACAGTAAATCTGACCTTGCACAACACAAATCAGACGCCGTGCGCTTTACAAATAGGACAAAATGTTCGTTTCTTACCGCGCGCTTGGCTCACGTGTCATGGAAATAAACAATCGAGTGTGTCCTTTTGTTCGTGACCAAGAAAAGTCAGTCCATACATGCCTCTCTGTCAAAACAGTCACAGCTGTGTTTCCGCCCTATCAGCTGGTGGAGCGCTGCAGTGGTTTTGGGGCGTTGCCAGCGGTTTCCTCAGAATAATGTGACGAGGAGGGGAATTCCTGTAAGGCCTCGGAAAAGAGGAGGTGGAGCGAGGAGGTGAAAGGGGGAGGGATTGGAATGCGGGCGGGATGGAGGAGGGGTTTGCTTGAACATAGCAGGCCGGGTGACGTCACTAAAACCGGCTTTGGCACCCTCCAGGGTATCCTTTCGCTTGGCCTCCCTCCCGCCTTGTTTGTCCTGACGAGGGCGGGACTTAATGTTCCCCGCCAAATGCCGGTTGCCCAACAGTTTACTCAGTGGGTATGAGGAGGCTGGCGAGTTTTCTCTTCCCTTTTTTTATTATGACTTGGTCGTTCTAGTCCCCACTTTGTGCATCTTGTCCGACCTAAAAAAACAAAAAACGAGGGGTTTCTTTGAAATATCCTATGCTTAAAAAACCCATCTTAAAATTGACGCTCGGTGACCACTTCATTAGGTACACCTTCAGAGAAGTATCGAACAGCAGTCCGCCAGTGAGATGTTTCTCAAATATTTTGTTTAAATACTACAGTATTATACAAAACCATATTTTACATTTTTTTTCTTAACCCTTTAAAACTGATAACATGATAAGCTGTCCACTGTAGTAACCGCTGTCCCTTAAAGGGTTAAATAGACTATATTAGGTGTATGGCCACCGAGTTAAAAATATTTTTGTTTGATATTTAAAAACATTTTTCTCTCTGGCCACCCCATCGTTGCTTGAAGAAAAAAGGAAAAGAAGAAAGCGCGGCCCAAAGTAGGCGAGACGTCACACACCCGTCCGTCTCTGTGTGCGCTTTGGCCCAATGACAGATGAAGCGTGTCCTGAAAACAACATGGCACAGCTTTCCGTGTCTAAACTGGTCATGGAAATGCAAAATGGTGTGGAAAGAGTTGACTCAGGGAAGACTGAAAATACAAACGGAAAAGCCCATTAGGTCACTTTTTGATGGCTGGCCATTAGCTTTTAAAGGTAAAGTACAAGGTCCGTATTTCAAGTACTGTATGGTGCTCATGTGTTTCCCTTTAATGGTTTGGAAATCTTTTTTTTTTTTTTTGCTTTTGCTGCGTGTCAAATTGACCTTCCCGTTAAGCTGGAGTAGCCAATGACAAGGTTGGACTTGGAGTGGTGTTGCAATATTGTTAGTCTGAGCCCAAGTCAGTTATTGACCTCTCCAGTTGAACTCCCACAACTATGCCGAGTGTCTCCAAAAAAAAAAGAGGAAGAACCCTTCGCTTTATTTTCAGATTAGTTATGTGAAATTGTGCGGCTTTCACAAGCAGCCCGCAAGAAGAGCTTCACAAACATTTTCTCAGCCTAGCGTCAAAACAACATTGGTGTTTTGCCGTATCATTGCTAGGAAATCCATGTTCATGAAAAAAAAACCCAAAAAAAAAAATGTCAGGAGCAACATTTCGCTCTGTAATTATGTTGGTCCGAGCAAGAACATCAAGTTTTTGTTGGCAAACAGAAAGTACAAACAAACGGTGACTCAGAGTTTACAATAAAAGGAATTTCTGCAGCCTTTCGGCAAGGAGCAGAAAAAGTGCAATGGGAACGTCTGCGTTCATTGTATGAGCACACTTGTTGGGGTCTTGCCAGGTACAAAAAAAAAAAAACAAAAAACCCCAGTCCCTGACAGGGCTTGCTTTTGCAAATCCGAAGGCCTCAACAGCGAGTGTGCGCAGCTTGAGGTACTGTGTGACTGGTGGCTTTCCAAAAATAAACTTGCCTAATAACACACATAAGAAAAGCACCAAGTGGCACGCAGACCAAACTCCTGCGGGGAACTTCTAACCTGAGCCAATGCAGGGGAAAGAATGCATTTAACTACTGGCTAGCCACCCGGTTAAAATGTCTGCTGAGACAACTCAGCGGAGAGCCGAACCAACCTCTGCCCAAGTCCCGTTAACTGTTTTCGGAAAATGTGTCAGTGCCTGAACGTGTCGTGTTCAGGACGTTCGCTGAATTCTGCCGTTTTGATTAAAAGAAAAATGTCAAAAAAATTGAATGGGTTCTACATTGGACCCTGCTTCGGGCCTTTTTTTGCGGTCATGCAGCTTTTGCATTACCAACAAACAGACCATCAAAACCCAAATTTCCAAACGCCTTGAGTTCAAGAATACTGGAATATTGCGCGGAGAATAGACAGAAACTATTCCGACAAGGAAATTGGAACATTTTTTGCACACTTCCTGAAGAAGAAGAAAAAAAACGCACCTCATTTGTCCATTGGATCGGAGTCTGACTGTTCTCCGAAATGAAATCTCAAAGCACACTTTGAAAGCTGGCAACCGCGGGCCAACAGTGGATGACGGTAATTTGTCAGTGACGGATGCAGAATTCCCAAGCGTTGACATAACGGCGTATGATCCAAGCGACGCATTGTCGTCAACGCCGAAGCGATTTCTCCGGTTGTCAGATCCGCCTCTGATCTCGGAATCTAATCGCGGTGCCATCTTCGCAATGGAAGAAAAGAACTATTTCAGCGAGAGAACTCTTAATTAGATCGGGGGCTTATGAGGCTCAGCGGCGGTGAGAATAAGACGAGGTAATGAGGCTACACAGGAAATAAGGATCTAAATGTTGCGAGGTCATTGATCAAGTTACAAAGCCGACGTCAGATCCTGCTCAGGTTCAATCTCCGGCATCTTGGCCCCCCAGCTTCTCCCCCAAACCGCCACCGCCGCCACCTCCGCTTCCTCCTCCTCCAGTGTTTAGATTACAAAATGAGACTCTCTCAACCATCAAACTTTTGTCCGTCGGCCCCCTCCCGCTACCCGCCATGGGAGGGAGGGGGGGGGGGTGAAGATGTTGATCAGAGCTGTTGTGTGCGGAAACGTGTGCGACACGTCAACAGCGCAAACCCCGCCTAGGGTTTAATTTCAAGCAAATGTCCCTTTATTCCTTCTCCTTCCATCGACTGAAAAAAAAAAAAAAAGTATGTCCTCATTTTATGACAGTAGTTAGATTTGACTGTCATGTCTACCGTGTGTCATTGAAAGTAGTATTGATTAGTACGGCTTGAATGGGCTGCAAGCGTTGTTTCCAAATCAATGGAAAGAACGACGCAAGCGCATGTATAACGGGGAAAAAAAATCCGACGCTCTGAGTAACCGGTGCCATACTTCATCCCTCTGTTCTGCATTAACGCTCCCAGTTTGTAACATAGCTTAATGTTACCGATAACAGCCTCAAACAACAACAACTCCGATGACATCACGATTACATCAACAGCCCCGCCCCAAGCAAATCAAGTGCAACTTGAGCGGCAATGTTTTCAGAACATATGGCCACACGATCCTTAAAAATACTCTATTGTCCAATGAACCGGCAAACTTTTCACTGACAAGAAAGCTGACAGATTATTTTGCAAGAGAGAGCGAAGAGGCAAAAAACACGCGGACGCTTTTGAAGTGACTTTGTTGCAATACATGGTTAGCCCGTCCGTCCTATGTTTCATGACAGTGTTGCTGTCATCCTGTCTACAGACACCCGCGGGCGGCTCAACAGACCCCCGCCAGGTTTTCCCGGCACCGCTCGTAGGCTCCCACCGGTTTGTGTCTCCGGGGATGCCATCGCACAAGCTCCATCGGAGCTCTGACAAATGCTGAAGTGACAGCAGCCGAAGCCGTCAGGAAGGTAAGAGATTTTCTTTTTCTGGCTCATTGGCATTGTGCTCACTCATTGTGGGGGGGGGGGGGGGGGATGTATCGATGTGACCCGAGACAACATTTGTAACATGTCAAAATGACCAAAACTGTCCTGCGCATTGGGAAGCAAACAAAAAAAAAATTAAAAAAAATAAAAAGGCAGGTGGGAAAATGGGGGAATGAGAGGTCAAGTTGTTGCTGGTTTGTTCGATGAGGTGCCCCAACAGCCAATCACTGGCAGGATTTGTTTGACAGGTAACAAAATGACGTCATGAAATGAAGCAAATGCTCCTTTTTATATTTTAAAGTATGTGATGTTATAAATGAATGCCAATGAAAAATGTTTTAAAATCGACTTCTTTTGTAAGCGAATGTAATTCGTCGCAGAGGGGCGCCACATTGGCTCGGGTGAGCCTGGATAAAGCAGGGAAAAAAAAAAACAACAACAAAAAAAAGTCAATCTTGACCTTTGCTCTGTTCCTCTCGGGTACCTCATCTTCCTCCAGTGATGATGTTCCCGCCCACCTCCGCGCCACTCTCCGTAGCTACTCTGCCGTTGCCAGTGGGCATGAGGTAACATGACATAACGGCGTCGTCGAGCCCAGAGAGAGAGAGACATGGCGTTCCCTCACCGTCTTCGTTTTGCCTCCCACTCTTTTGCTCATTTTCATCACCCCTCATTTTCCACCTTGTTCCATTCCTCCCACCCCCTCACTCAATGTCTCGCATCCTGCCTCCTGCGCTCCGCTGACCGCTCTTCTCTTTGGGACATCAGATGTGCTGATACAGGATCACGCCTTTGACAATACCGCGATGAGAACGCAAATTCATTCAGTTTGGGGGGGAAAAAAAATTGACAAGTGTCAGCCATGAGTCTTTTGTTTGACTTCATCTTACTTCCCTCAATTGTACAATCGAAGTCTATTCTGATATTAAGCCACTCAGCAGGGAGTTGCTAAGTCAGCCTCATGACCTCATGGAATATGGACAAAGTCAGAAGTGTCTAAGTTCGGATCTGCTCTATCTCTGGACCGAGCTGTTGCATAATGCCGACAGCTCATCTCGAGCCGCTGCAGCGCGCGGGCTCATCCCGTCCTCCCCGCTCACGTCGTACGTCAGCCGCAGCTGCCCGGCCCGAGACGAGAGGAACGCGCCGCAGAGACCCAGACGGGTTAGCGAGCCGGCCGTAGCCGTCAGCCCGCCGGCTGACATTATTGCTACACGGGGGGGGGGGATGAGGCAAGAGGAAGGATGCGCGAGGAGGGGTCATTTCCTGTCTGATGAATGTCATGGTTTCTCAACAAGACGCTTCATAAACGTTGACATTTCGTGATGTACTTTTGGATTGCCCGTTTGAGTCCAAATACTCGACGGCAAGAATCTAAATGTACAGCCGAAGTGGAAAGCAAATACTGTATCACAAATGTTGACGACTATTAAGTTTGGGTTACTCATTAAAAAAAAAAAACTACAATCTGCGGGTAAAATATTTTTAAAAATAAACTGTAACAATAACATTTAGTTTGTGTAGCACTTTTGATACATTTTAAAAAAAGCAACTCTTTTTAAAGATGAAAATTTGAAAACAACAGTGAGGACTTAACCACAACGAGTCCAAGAAATCGCAAACTACAGCAAAAGATGAAGTGGGAAAAAAAATGACCAACTGCAGCATATTCATCAGCTAAATGGCTGCGATGCTGCACATGAAGCGCCTGACGCCAAACTGAGAGAAGCTCGCTGATGACGAGCCGCACAGAGAGAAGTTCCACACCATACCTGTTGTTCAGCAGTGCGCCAAAGTCGTCTGGCGGCTCCTCGACAGCGACCGACGGGCAAGCCGGCTGGCGGCGGTCCCTCGCAAAGTCAAACGTGCTCACACGGGGCGAACACCTGACATTCCTGACCATTTCCTGGACCGAAAATCTCTTGACATTCCCGGGGCCTGCTCTGTCTTCCGCCAAAAGAATGGATATCGTTAAAAAAAAAAAAGTGTCAATCTGTAAATTAAGGAGAGGAGCTAAAATGCCACAAGAGAGGCGAGCGTCTGGATGCCGTCTGCCACGAGAGACAAACACTCACTAATACGCAGCTGCGCGTCTGAGCCGAGATTTCACTCCTCACTTCTGCCTACTGTCACCACAGCGAACCGCACTTCTTTCTCCTCCCTGCCTGCCTGTCTGCCTTTGTGTTCCTCCTCAGCCCTCTCCTCCTCTCCTCTCCTTGACCCTTTTTTTTTTTTTAAATCACTTCCCAAAAATGAGGGAAAGCCCTGCCTGCCTGTTCACAGACTTCCCCAAGCTGTGAAGCGATGATGCCTTCCTCCCTTTAAAAAAAAAAAAAAATTCAAAAAGGTGGAGGGAAGCTCTAAAAATAAAATCAAAATTTCTCAAATATGAATAACTGGCTCTCACCCACTGTCAACATCAGATTAGCCACTAACCTACTTGTTGCCCACAACCTCCCACGCCCTCGCGGCGGCTATAAATACTCATCTATCCCTGCGCATTGATCCCTCTCGTGTAAGGCAAGCGAGGAATGCTGGGGGTGTGGGGTGTGGGGGGGCCGCAATGAGCGCGTTGGGACTAATACAAGAAAGAATTAGAGGAAGAAATTGAAAGACAAATGATCGATAGAGTCAGACAAGAGTGTAGGAGGTGTCATGGACCGCCTCCACATCAACACCGGACAGCAGTTGACATGACTGTGAGGTTTCACAGCATCAGGCGAGGCTTCCATTTTGACAACCTAAGCCAACAGGGGAGACGTAACGAAAATAGGAGATTGTTGTCACATGTTCTAAATCTCCAGAACTTCCTTCAGTGTTGCCATCAGAAGAATCTGGGTCTCTTTTGGCTAATTCAATGAATCACTGGTTGATTTATTTATCTTTTTCCCCCCCCGACATTAGCGCAAGTGTCATTCACGACATCGCGGTAGCAAACGCCTGCACAAAGTAATGATGACACTTCACACCCCCCCCCCCCCCCCCCCCCTCTCTCTCTCTCTCTCTCTCTCTCTCTCTCTCTCTCTCTCTCTCTCTCTCTCTCTCTCTCTCTCTCTCTCTCTCTCTC
>NW_017805122.1:20364-40759 GCF_001891065.2 Hippocampus comes | reverse complement strand
ACATATCTTGAGAGTTTAGCAATGTGACTAGAGGACAATTGGGGGAAAGCATGCGCCTTACTATTAGCATTGCGCCAAATGCTGTGACTGTTCTCACACACAAAATGCGCTGACGCAAAATGCCAAGTCTGAGCTTGCAGCTTGACGGCTTGCATAAAAGCTTGGGTTCAATTGTTGCGGCATGTCCGGGGAGTTCCCTTTTCCATAGTCATCAGCGCAATTAGCTTGATTGCTTAAATGAAGTGGCTAGCGAGAGGTGCGCGTGATGAAATGATGCAGCACTCCGGTCTTGGGTCCATTGTTTTCAAATGGAAAAAAGCGTTGTTTACTATTTCCAAACAACCTTTAGGTGTGTGTGTGTGTGTGTGCGTAGCGCAATTAGCTTGATTGCTTAAATGAAGTGGCTAGCGAGAGGTGCGCGTGATGAAATGATGCAGCAGTCCGGTCTTGGGCCCATTGTTTTCAAATGGAAAAAGCGTTGTTTATTATTTCCAAACAACCTTTAGGTGAGTGTGTGTGTGTGCGCGTGTGTGAGTCAGACCTTATTTCCCGGACAAACTGGCAACTTGAAATCCCCAAGAGCCTTCCCCTCTCATTTGCAGCAGCTGAAGGAAGAGATGACCAACGGTGTGCAACTTTTTTAAAATTTATTTATTTTTTTTAGCTTTTGTTCTTTTTTTTTTTGCATCACCCATAAACCTCCTACTGTAAGTTCCCGTTCCTAAAATGATAGGTAGTATCCGTTTTCCGTTCAAAACAGCGTTTGCGCCTTTGTCTGACATCATTCGTGATACCTTTTGACGCTGCATCCCCTCCGTCGCCGCCATCCACCCCCTTTTTTTTGTTCCCTCACATGCACTTGTTTTTCTTGGCTGTTGACAGAGGCGGCGGGCAGTTGTCTTTATACATGGTTGCAGACAGAAGCTCTGCGTTGCTCGCAAAGTGCCCTCTTTGAGGTTTCCACTCTCAGCCGACACGCCAGAAATGCGACTTGGAATAAATCGGATTCAGTAGGGTTATTCCGGTTTTGGAATTATCGTTCTTTCGTTTTGTTTTTAAAATGTAGTTCGTTTTAATTCATCTTCAGGGCAACATTGTTAGTTTTGATTCGTTTTGTTTTGGGTGTTTTTAGTTTTAGTGTTAGTTTTTCTTTTGTGCAAGATTTAAAAAAAAAAAAATCACAATGTTATTGTGTAACACAAATTAACCACTTGAGGGACAACGGTCACTACAGTGGACAGCCTATCAGGTTATAGGCTGCACGAAAGCGTTAAAACAAATTTTACATTGATACATTTTGATAATACAGGCTACAGCTCAGCAGTCCACAGACTGAATTAGAATAAGCGTTAGTGCATACTAACACTGCTTCTAAAGTTAAAACGCGTACCTCATTAAAACTCATTCAGTACCAGCCAATTCTGGACCAAGTCTGAAAAGACGTTTAATAACGTCTTTGGGAGTGAATGAGTTAATTGAAGTGAGTTTGCCCCCCTCCCCCCACCCCAAAAAAATAAATAAATCAAACTTGCTGGTGGAACGTGTGTACTGGATCCTTGGGGGTGATCACTCCACCAGACAAGGGGGGGAAAAGAGCACAAGTTTCCCATCGTAAAGCCATTGTCGGACAATCCATCATGTTCGCCCACCTGACTGGCCAGCATCACTGCTGTCGCCACTCCTGAGCGGCTAAGATGACGACTGCACCTCTTGACCCCTGCTCTAAATATGCCTACGCTGACTGCGAGTATGTCTTTAAAATATTGACCCAACCTCTCTGACCCTACTCTGCAATCCTGGTTAACTTTTGTTCTCTCGGGGGGGTGGGGGGGTTCCCAGTGGTCCACTATCGACCTGCTCGATTCAGCTAGGTCTGGACAACCCCAGACCCTCCTCACCCCTCCCGTCGCTTTGCATTGATACTGACCCTTGGTGGCACACACACACACACACACACACACACACACACACACACACACACACACACACAGACATTCACTCCCTCCCACTCCTCCACCTCCTCGTTCAGTCAATAACACACCAATTGCACAGACGAAACAACAGATTTCCTTCTGATGGCAACGAGCCTACACAAAGAGAGAGGAAATAATCACAACAAAGAGTTTGTGAATGGCCATGCGGGGGCCTCGTAATGCATTTTTTGTTTTTCAAATGCATTATAAAGTTGTGCCTGGTCGGGAAAGTCATAGCAGAACGACAACAACTAGTTGCAAGTTTTTTTTGTTTTTTTTTGTCCGTGAGCCCGTCAAAAGAGTTTTGCAGCATCGTGAAAACTGGAGCAAGTGGGGAGTCCCATTTTTCTAACATCTAGCTGCGTGTCATCAAAATAAAGGGGGTTGAACGTCAGTAAAACAAAAACTCTCGTCGTCTCGTAGTCCACAAACAAATGCAAAGAATTTTTTTCACTGCTCTCCGCTCTTCTTCGTTGAAGTCATTGTCTGTCGGGGTGGTATGAGATCATTATTTACGTAGCTGGCAAAGCTGGGGCCACTCCACCTGCACGACTCGCGATGGAAACCAGATTTGGGATTACCATGGTAAACTGTGCCACGGCAACGTAGACCGTAACGCTCTTGTGTAAAATGCACAGCCTGATGAATCAACGTATGATGCGTGTGAGGACAGAAAAAGGGGATTAACAGCCAGGCGTGTGTCTGAACCAACTGGGAATGTCTGAATGTACTTCTGGGCTTGTCACTCCCGCTGTGGTTGACGGGACAAAAGCGGGAATAAGGTGGTTTCCCCCCCCCCCTCCCATCTGAACTTGACATGGCCACATTCAGAAATCGTTCCAGAGCAGCCTCGGCCAAAGCCCAGACCTCAACTGCGCCGCTCTGGGCCAGCCTTTGTGTCCTGAATTGACAATATTGTTGTTGCCTCCATGAGCGTTTCTTGGTCTCTTGCCGCAACGCCAAACGCATCATCCAATGAATCCGTGGAAATTTTCTGGCTTTGCACGCGCTCGGTGCGTACGCATCTCAAACAGTCGCCACATTTTTTATGCGGTATGACTGCCACAATTTGCCTAGAACTAATTTTCGCTCATTGCGCCCCCCCACCCCAACGCCTTCACTCATCTTTTAAACCCTCACTCTCGCCTCCCCGACTCGTAGGAGGTTCCAGCAGTAGGACACAAGGAACGGCACCTGCAGCCCGAGACTCATGCTGCTCTGTTTCCCTGGCAACCCCTTCATTGGGCTTTGCTTGTGCAAGCCATTAAGCAATGCCAGCTCTGTATACACACACATGCACCGACACACACGCACAAAAGCGCCCCCACACAATCACCCTTTTAAGGGTTTCCGGTGCTAGCTTTACTGCACTTTTTATTTTTTTTGGGGGGGGGGGGCGATTTGAAACTTTTTTTTTTTTTAAACCTCTATCCAATTCGGCTCACATTTTCCCCTCAATCACACAAAAATGGCCACCTGTATTTAGCCGCATCAATCGAACATACAAAGTTTCTCTGGACGTGACATACAGTATGAGCGCGAGTGTGTATGAGCGCGAGTGATGTGTGAGCTCTGCACCCGCCTCAAATGTGTCATGCACACATCTCCAAATAACGCGACATCCAGTCCCCGGCATGGCACCGCGGGGAGATTTTCTTCCACTACTCTCGGCCGCTTTGCTGACGTCAGCGCGGACAAATCCTGTTTGGCTCCGAACTCGATTTTCCCCTCATCATTCCAACTCCTACGCTCGCGCTCACCTTTCCCAGTTGCCAACATCAATGCGGCTCAACTGAGTTTCCAGGAAGTGGCTCTCCAGGCGGGAGCAGCTCACCTGGGGTGTGTGGGGGGGAGAGAAGGTGCATGCGTGTCCAAACTGAGGCATTCGAGACTAACAAGAATGAGAAGGTCACTGTTCGTTAGCTCCAATTTGACTCAGCTCACCCTGAGCCCTTCACTAATGCTTCACTTTGAAAAGTTTAAGCCTAATAATTTGACTGAATGGGCTGAAGTGCTTTGTTACTCACCCACGAGGAAGCCAAGGACACATATACACACACGCTGACCTGACAGGTCATCTCACTCCTTTAATGCCTGAGAGGACAAACTCGCTCTTTCTTGAATAATGCTTAAAAAAAAAAAAGGCCTCCGTTTTCAAACTCGGCAAACACACATGCAATACCTGATATGCTCGAGCAGGAACGTGGTTTGGATTTGGTATTGGTCACCAGAGTTCGATACATAAACAGTCGTTCAAGTCGCGCAGGAGTGGCAGGCGGAAGACAACGTCAATAAGGTGGCCGAGATGGAATTCAATCAAGAGAAATTGTTGGTTGCGTAATGAAAAGTAATTATCTGGACATTAGTGGTTTTATTTGAAGCATCATGTGGTGTTTGTTGCACAATGAAAGCCACTAACTGTTTAAAGTAGTATGTAAAAAAATAAATCTGGCTTTATTGACCCTTTCAGCGACAGCGGTTAGTACAGTGGACAGCTTATCGTGTTATCGGGTTACAGGGTGCTTGAAAGGGTATTAAAACAGTATTATTTTTTTTTGATTGAGCAGCTGTAACTTATTTTTGTGGCCCGTGAGTGTGGCAGGTGTTTTGAGTTCAATAATGTTCATGTGATTAATTCAGTGATGAAAGTCCTCCGGATTTTCCCGGAATTCCGGATTTTCAAATTTTCATGAAAATTTCTCTGGAAAATTTGCCTAAAATTAATCCGGATATTAGTTGACAACATAGAACGAACACGCGTTTGAGTTTGTTGTTTTGCTTTCACGAGCGTAGCCATGCTGAGGCACTAACACTCGTGACAGTATAGAGATTTTCGTCTCTTTATAAACACTCTTGCTAAACCCAAGTGGAACGAATAAAAGACGCCGTGGCCATTTGCGTTGTTGTTGTAAAAAAATATATTTGGACAAAAAGGGAAACACACAGATTGGCAGAAAAACGTGTCCGTCCGACTTCGAGCGTCGCGTCGTCTCGGCTAGCTTAGCTTAACTGTTGTCGTATGTCGTGTGTGGCGTCGGTGCTGATTGGTTGAAACCAAAAGACGCGCGCGTGCGTACATGTTTGCGCTGAACACTTTTTTCCCCCCCGGAATTTTCAGAAAAGTCCACTTTCATCTCTGTTAGTTTAATGTACGGTTAAGTCGACACGCACTCGCATACCTTTTAAAACTATCCATCTTGACCTTTGTCAAGAAAGTTTTCAATACAGTCGAATGTTGTGGCTGGCGGTGAGGTACAAATAGTCAGCCGAGCTCAAGTGAGCGCACACGATGGAATGAAAACTTGCCCAGCTATTCGAAATATGTGCCAAGTGGAAAAGTGACAAATGAGTTTCCTCGAAACCAGATGTCACCAGGTGTTAGGGAGGTTCTCTCGCTCACCTGCGTCGGCAAGTTACCCTCGGGGCTGGTCGGGAACTCCCATTTGCAAGTCAGAACTGTTTGACAAAATAAATAAAATCGCGAGGGGTGGCTTTGAGCTCAAAGCCGTTCCACAACAATCATCATTTCATCAATCAGAAATGGATGTCGTTCCGTGTATGAAGTCCATGAGCTGACGTGCCGTTTTCAAGCTCTGCGCGCGGTGCAAAGTGGCCGCAAAGTACTTTGCGAGAATGAGGGGACATGAAACCCCATTTCAGAGCGGCAGCCTTCACGTTTTTTTAATTTTTATTTTTTCCACCGCGCTCAGTTTCATGTCCTCATCAG
This sequence comes from Hippocampus comes, assembly GCF_001891065.2. NCBI lineage: Eukaryota > Metazoa > Chordata > Actinopteri > Syngnathiformes > Syngnathidae > Hippocampus > Hippocampus comes. The sequence continues at coordinate 35,059 of NW_017805122.1, read as the reverse complement.
TATGGCCGTCTAAATTCCAGCCTCCCTGCCCTCGCCCTGCGCTTCAGTCAAAGTGAAAGCCTTTTGTGAGGGTTCTACCTCCGCTCAGAGCAGACTTCCCCCAAACTGGTTTCTGCCCGACTGTTGTAGTTACTGTTGCTAAAACGCTGGTTTATTCCTGCCTCTGGGAGAGAACTTCCCTTTTGTGTGAATCTCGCTGCGTTCCGCACGCTGTAATTTGAAGGGCCCGTACGGAAACACTGGTTTGGCTGCCTGAGCGTGACCCAACAAGCAAAAATCCATTCAACGAAGCCAGGATGTTAACTCTTTCACGTCCCGTGCTGAGGGCATTGACCTAATGTTTGCTTACTTGCTGGAATGACCTAACTTGTTGCGCTAAAAAGGAAAAAAAAAAAAAAAAAGAGCAGATTAAAGTTTGCGTCTTTAAATTGGACACTCAAAAACGGGCAGCCGTGGACTGAGCAGCAAACTGTCAGGCCATCACATGACAGCTCTGATGAATCGCGGTGGTTAAAATTCAGTTGAATGCTGCCAAAGTTGTTCAATTTGGCAATTGAGCAAATTCATAAGTTCTTACTATGATCATGTGATATGTTAGCATGTCGCGCAGGTTCAACAAAAAAAAATTGAGGGCACCTTTATGGCATTTTAGGAACAATTATCATATATACCACTACAAAATGATTGATTGTATCATTGTTATATTTTAGATTGGCTAAGTGGAGGCAGAAGCTAATCCATAAGGACTTCCTGGCAATAAATGAATAAAACGGTAGCTTGCTGGAGAGATCTTTGTCTGCGTTTCCTTAAACAGGGGGCAAACCCCCTCAAGCTTGAGTTTTCCAATGACAGGAGGATCATAATCAGCATAACAAATTTAAAAAAAAATCATGTTTTATTGGGGGTTTTGTGATTATTGTATCATTAACTTATTTTTACACTTGCGAGTGTCATAAGATGCGATAAAAAAAAATTGCCTGCACCCTTTGTAAAGGGTTTATGTTGATAATTTCACCCGATTTTTTTTTTCTTTTTGAATAATAAAAGCATTTTTATCTAAAACAAATCCCATAATGGGCTGCGGTTCAACTTCAGATGTTCCGCGGGAGTCGACGTAAATGCTGATTGAGCCACGGTCAGCAAAACGTTAATCATTAACAGCAGAAGTTGCTGAAAATTACTGAGCCAGAACCTTATCGGTGAAAATCTGCCCTGTTTTCAAGATAGTTGCCACCATGGAAAGCATTCAAGATTCCACAGTAAAAGTAAATCATGGCTCTTCGCATTAAGCGTAATCAGATCCGTAAAGTTAAACGCAATTTGCCTCCATAAATACTTTTCAGCGTCTGTGTGCGTTTGGCTCCACATGGTGAACGTTTTTCCACCTTGTTTAAATACAGCCCCTTTCTCAACAGTTGTTGAGCATTCATCATGCGGCGTGCTTCCCCGCTAAAGCCGCGGGGGCCCGACCTGTCGGGCAAGAAGACGCTTTTGATACGCCGAGCGGAACGCACGTTTCGTTCCATAAACAATTCAGGCCACTTGGGCTGTAGACAAAAAAACAAATATTGCACAGACACACGGCAAACACCGCGGAGTCGATGTTTTGAAGTATCACGTGGCGTCAGCCGAGTCAAAAATTAAGTTCCGCCTTCACTTGGAAATGCTGTACAAAATGTGCGACTCAAACAAACTATTACATTTTTTATCCTTCATTCAGCTTGCAAAAAAATAAAAAATGAAAAATCTAAAGCGCTGTCCACATCCACCTGCCTCCCCAACTTTTGTGACGACAACCACCAGCCAGAGATGGTGCGGGTCCTAACTTAAGACTTTTTCCAGAATGAGAGGAGCATTCAAGACTGGGAAAACACAGACCACCCAAGCTGACCTGAACCACATGCCCACCGGCATTTGGGTCGCAGGCTCAAGTCAGAATGTGACCGGAGGTGTCTGCTTTTTTTTTTTTAAGGATCACATCCCTAAAACGAACTTTGCATGAATCCTTTTGTCTACTACTTGGTCAGTTAAAGCAACTATTTCATTTCAGACACGCATGACTCTGCTCACTAGATAAAATGAAGCCATTGAATTTGTCGTGAAATCAGATACTGCCATCGGAAGGCCCGTTCAAAATCACACAGGGCAGTTCGACACTTTGCCCGTCCAGAAGATCATTTCTTCTTTTGTGACAGCTGTCACCGTCCCCCAAAATTTAAAAAAAAAAACAAAAAAAAAAAACAAAAAAAACAATGGAAACGCCCCCTTTACAAATTGACAGCTGCATCTGCGCGTTTCTTTACAAAGCTGATAATATCGCAATAATGCTAATGCGACATGGCTACAATTGTGATTGGAGTTTGCAGTTGTGGAACAACTTCCCTGCATTCTACTGAGCGGCGCGATCTCAATGTGAGATGTATTTTTTTACTTATTCATGTATTTATTTGTGCTGACCAACCTATTAAACCCGCCTCTCATTATGACGCTGCACAGCTGTAATCCACCGCAAACCACAATCACAACAACAAAAACGTTTATAGCCGTTTAAATTGTTGCCAGACAGGTCAACAAACTCGGGGCGCCGAGACGTGCGGCACATACGTAATGCTAATGTTCTGCAGTCAAGAAATCTTCAAAATTTCCTCCCGCTAAACCACATAGAAATTAAAAACAAATAAAATGAAATTTAAAAAAAAAAAAGCTTGCGGGCCAATTTTGGTAGGGTTTGTCACTTTAAGTAAACTGGAATTTCGTTGAAGGGTCTGAGTGATTGTTGTGCTTGTCTTTTTTGGGTGGGGGGAACACTTATTTCAGCCGCTTAATGTTTGCCTGCCAGCCATGAGCTAAGTGTCACTGCTAATGTCGAGAGAGAGAGAGAGAGAGAGAGAGAGAGAGAGAGAGAGAGAGAGAGAGAGAGAGAGAGAGAGAGAGAGAGAGAGAGAGAGAGAGAAAAGAAAAAGATTCTGTCTGAGGGGAGAAACCACTGGGTGTTTGGCTTGAGCTGCTTGGAGACCAGCTGTTTGACAAAAGTAAACACAAGAAAGCAGAGAAAGAGAGAGAGAGAGACGGGGGGGGCTGCAGGAGTTCCGAAATTTCTGCATTGTTACCCGCAAAGTACGTCATAGAGGAAAAGTACACACAGCAGGGAACATGGATCGTAACATGGAGTTGCTGTGAAAATGGAAGCGTTGTTACATCTGCTGATTGACTTGTGAAATTCTTTGAAAGACTCAATGCAAAATGGGTCGGAAGTCCTAAAAATAAATAAATACAATTTTTAAAAAATTAAATTAAAAAAAATTGTACTGGATTGTTTTCACTAAAACGAGTGTGAGAATGACTCACTTTAAAAAGAGTGCACAAAAAAAAGGCAAAGCATTAAAATCCTTTTTTTCCCTTTTTTTTTTTTTTTGCCAAATGACTAACCTATTATTCCCGAAATTGAAAGTAGCATGTTGAAGGATGTCATTCTCATCAAAAATAAATAAATAGCAAAGAAACACAAAAGTACTACTGTATATCTGTCCGGCAAACAATAATACCGTACAACTACGATCCGTACTATTAATTGGACGGTGCGATTTTGAAACCGCTCTAGTTGTTCATCTTTGCATTGTTGAACTGCTCCGTCCGTGAATGACTCTCTTTCTCTCTCTCAACTTGCTACGGATTCTAAATGAATCCTTTTGTTGCCTGTGACGAGCATTTTCCTTCCTTAGGAAAGCAAAAACGAAACATAAGAATGCGCCGTCAAACTCGGTGGACAATTCCCTCCCCTGGCTGGTGTTTACAGTGTGCGATGGCTTATTATGATTTGGTCAGAAATACAGCCAGGAACGCTCTTGCTAAAGTAACCACAGGATTCATCATAAACAACACACACAAACCTTCCATCCGATCTGCCAGTCGTGCACCGACCGGTCAGTAACTCAAAGTGCGCAAATCTTGCGCCAGGGCCAATGGCCTGCTACCTCGAGGTCAACCAAAGAATGAAAAATGCTTGTTTACAATTCAAAACAACACACACACACCAACCAGAAGTTATTGCCTAATGAAACGAAAAGAGCAGCTGTTGCATAACTTTCTCAGTGACGCGGATCTGCAGCAGATAGGTTCCAAGTAGGAAAGAGCTGTCATAAGATGATTTGTTTTTTTCGTAGAAGGGCAACTTTTAATTTCGGTGGTCGGGTCGATGGTGTGACCCCTGTGGTTTACGAAACCACTTGCCAGCCCTCAGACTCAGCAGGACTTGTCCTCTAACTAGGAACTGGCATGCTCACTCAGTGGTGGAGCGACCATTGGTAGACTGGAAGTCGGGGCCGCTGAGACGTAGTGGGAGGTGGCGGCGATTTATACATACCCGGAAAAAGTGTGTGTGTGTGTGTGTGTGTGTGTGTGTGTGTGTCTGTTGGGGGAGGGGGGGCAGGGAACTGACCAAGGAAGAGCTGCTGCAACCTCACAGCAACTCGGGTCACTTTTAGTTGTGTGCTGCATTTGCTGGTTTAAATTCCAAAATGAGTCACGATGTTTTTTTTTTGTTTGTTTTTGTTTTTTTTGTGCTTCCAGTAAGAATCTTATGCCTCTACATGGATATTATAGAAATGGCTCGTTGTTCTAATTAGACATTCCCTTGCATTTATGTCTAATTTAAGAAAAATCCAGGCGGGATGAAGTGTCGAAATATATATATAAGTAATTCACACACACACACACACACACACACACACACACACACACACACACACACACACACACACACACACACACATGGGTGGTTCTTTTCCACCGGTCAACTTTCTCCCTCCAAAATAGTATTTTTCAAAACATTTAAAGGATTGACTTTTTGTATGGTCACCCCCTCCACCATCCCACAGAGTTCGTTTTTGTGTTGGTCAAAGTAAGGTCAGTTTGTTCTTCAAACATGGGGACAGAATCATGTGACGTCTATCGTGGGAGTTTGAGGTACATTCTGAGCGTGTCCAGGCAAAGACATTTTTCACAGATGAGTTTGCGCATGGGGCGGCCCTGTGGGCGACTTTGTTAGCACATCTGCCTCACAGTGCAGAGGTGCAGGGTTCGATTCCGGGCCCCTGTGTGAGATTGCATGTTCTCCCCTTGCCTGTGTGGGTTTTCTCCGGGTACTCCGGTTTCCTCCCACATTCTAAAAACATGCGTGGCAGGTTAATGGAACGCAAAGGTTCCATTAACCTGAAGACTTTCAGAGTCTGGAGGGGGTCCGTCTTGATCAAATGACTGTCAAACAAACATCTTTCCGCATCCAGATGAATCACCACCAAATGCAAAAACGACAAGACACTCTGGCAACTGTCGTGTCCCCGCCTCTTGCGTTCGAAAACACGGGACAAACTGACATTAAAATAACATCAAGTGCAAGTTGGCCGCCAATTCCTTCGTCTGGTGCCGCTCTACATCATCATCGTTTCCATTGTTTTGACCAAGTGTCTGCGCTTAGGACAAATCAACAAGAGGGCGCTCGGAGGCATAAGGGAAATTCGCCGCGCAGATCCGCTGTCGGGGAACGGCGACGGTGCATACTTTCACACCCAGCGTGTAAACGCTACAAATTCCCAGATCTGCGAACTGCAAACGTCTGTTGACACATGAATCTGTCAGTTCACAACATAACGCGCGAGGCCTTTCAGCCAATGGGGTGGCAAGCTGCTGACACTTCCATATGCTCCATCAGACATATCTTTGGCATACGATACTGCCGCTGCTGCGGGCCCGTAAGCGTGGAATCATCAGATTTATACTCCCCATACATTGTTACATAACGATAACAACCAGCAGGGTGTGGCCCTGAAAACGGTGACATCTCATTTAAATGGAGCACTAAAGTGCAAAGGAAGCAAGAAACGATGGCGAACCGGAGAGTCAAACAGCACATTAACCTGGCGACCAAGAAATGGGCCCAAATTAATTGAATGACTGTCAAGAAGAACTTGGTAGATTGCGTGACATCGATTTTGGATTCGACACGGCGAAATAGCGCGACTTGGTTGCAACCATTTAGAGTGCTGTGAATGAAGTTTGAGTGAGTTCTAATTCTAATTCAGTCAAAGAGCAACCTAACGAGATGTCATTGACGGGGAGTTAACCTACTAGCACAGCTGAAAAAATATCGCCAGTGGCAAAATTTTGCAGGGGGGTACAAGACGAAAACTCAGGTGAGGGGGAGAACAAGTTCGCAAAGGCCAATTGGAATCAAACCCCAAATCGCACAAGTTTGGAGCAGATGTGCAAAGTCTGCCATGCTGCCCCCCTAAAAACAGCAACAAGTGATGACAATGTCAAAAGTCCACCCCCCCATAACACTATGGAAGTCATTAGTGAAGTTATCAGATATTACTATGGTGATAGAAAAAAATTTCCATCAGCTTTTTTCCCTTTAATATTGAACCCAATAGTTACACAAATACAGTATACTATTTAAAAAAACAAAACTGTACATTTGACTAATTTCATGTCTCCTGCTCCACAAGGCAGAGAGACATTTCCAAAATTCCCAATGGCTGCAAACTCACCTTTTAGATTTTTGGGGTTGTTCTGCTTGGTACGCGGCATCTTTCCTCCTCAGTTCACAAGAGCATCTTGGGAAAACTGGACGCTACCGTCGGAGCTTGAGAGCAGTTGCGACCTGTGGCGGAGTCGTCTGCATACATCTGCAACAACAAAAAAAAAAAACACGAGTCCGAATGAGTTGAGCAGAAAGGCTACACTATGCTGGCCTTGTAGTCTGTCACTTGGCAGCTGTGTGCTGGTTTTAGGACAGAGCTGCTGATTGAGGTTCGTCCTCAAACAGGTGCCCAGCTTCTCAGTGGTCCTCTGTGGTAGCGTGCAGTGTCGCTCGGGACACTGTCACATCGAGGTGTGTGTCTACCACCTTGTATCTGCATCAGATGCAACCTGCCCTTCCAAGGTTGTGTTTTTTTTTTTTTTTTTTTTAGGGGGGGCTGATTGACATGTGTGTTGCTGCTCTGCAACTGATGAAAGATGCGGACAATAAAAGCTCTATGAGCTTTACAGGAACGAATGCTCAGGGGTGACTCAGAGGACAACCATCATCACGTGTCGCCCTGTTTAAGTTGGATACAACTTGAAAATATGAGAAAATTAAGTTACGTAAAAAGGGTAAGGTTTCATGCAAATTCAGATTTGGGGGGGGGGGTAAAAATAATGGATAGAAATGGCAGAAAAGAGAAATTTGCATGTTAAGCCCATAGAGCTGCAAAAATGGGATGCCACGCATGCCTGCACAAGAAGTATCGTGGCAAAAGAAATATGGGCATAGAAAATTGTAAGAAAAATAATAATGATAAATGCATGTTGCTGTTCTCTTTCCCTTGCTTCACCCCGACCAAGTCCGATCGAGACATATCAACACCTGCCCATTGCAGTGAGCGGCATTGCTTTTGGACCCATCCTTTGTTTGCCCTCCGCCGTTATTACATAACACTTACTACAAGTGGATGCTTTTTCCTCCATACACTTGCTACATGTGGCGCTAGAGCAATGACATCATCGGAGGGAGAACAACACTGTTGGCTGCATCATCTGTCTGCATGCGGCCACGTTTATTGAGAAGTGCCACCACCATGCATGCCACGCGACGAGCCTCTCACCTGGACGCACTCTTGGGATTCTCCACAGCAGGTTCGACGACGTTGGCGAGGCGGAGGAGAGAGACGTGCACGCCTGTCAGTCTTTCTGTCTGCAAGCCTATCTTACCCCCTCTCTCTCTCTCTCTCTCTCTCTCTCTCTCTCTCTCTCTCTCTCTCTCTCTCTCTCTCTCGCACTCTCTCTCTCCCCTCCGGGCGTGTGTTTGAGGAAACACCCCGATGCTACCCCGAGAAAAACACCACTACTGCTGCAATGGCCGAACGCTCGTGTTTGGGAAAACACCTGACTAATGAGGCATTTCCACGCATACCCGTGGTCCCATCGTATCCATTACGTAAAATAAGGCCATGTGCAATTGTGCGCACTGCGATGGATGAGCGTGCGCGTCAATTTGGAGACGAATCTCGTTTCAAAGGAAGTTGGGGGGGAATACAGTTTGTTTTTTCTTTTTCAGCTAAAATCCAGCATGGGGGTGAGGATGAGGCGAACCAGCGCGATGCATGGGCAAAACGCGCATTTTGTTGCAACACGTGAACGCCCTGCAAGAGAGGGAGGAGCCTGGGAAAACCCCTCGCCGTCGCTCTGCAACAGCGAAATGGAACACTTCCCTTCAGACAACAAAACCACGGTGCGCATTGCACGCTGAGCACAACATCGGCATAGGCAGCCCCGCACATGCACGCAGATCGGGGGGAATAGCGAGGGGCTTACCTGCAATTGGCGAAAAAGGCAACCGAACACAATAAAGAGTTGCTGTAATGGTCAACCACGCGCTAGTAAATTACATCCGCCGTGTCGGACACCCTGAACAGCCTCGCTTCCACGAAAACTTTAATGTGGGTGACACGCATGATGAGATCACGAACGAAAGTAGCTTTTAGGGAGTAAAGCGACTTGCAACGAGAGCGTAGAAACCCACTAGATCAGCGTCCCTCACGGGTGGGAGCGCAACACACGCAGGAAAACAAAACAAGCTCACCCCGAGTTGGTTTCTTGATACTCGCGGGAGTTGTTTAGCTAATGGCCTTTGTAACGCACCTTTAAAGCGACGAAAGAGGTTGTTCAGCTCCGTATTTCTGCCTTCACCTTCTCCCCTCACTTTCTATTGCAGGAAACAGACAGGCCCACTGACGTCACCGGGGGGTCCCTTCTCCGCCTCCCAGCCACGGGGTGTCCGCCGGAGCCAGCGGGAGGTTCGTGATGGCCGCAGCGCCCGTGACTTGGGCTCATTCGCCCAAGCTAATGCTCAGCCATGTTTCTTTCTGTCTCAGATTAGGTGAAAGACACAAGAAACGTTACATATGAGCCATAGAATAGCTTGTCTATCGTCCTAGCGTGGCACTACAGTGACATGTCGTTGTACGTACACCCCCTTGGCGGAGCCTCGTCCTCTCTCTCTCTCGCTCTCTCTCTCTCCTCGGCGCATAGTTTAGGATTGACGGTTTTCCCGGAGGTTCCTTGTTGTCAGGTCACGTTGTGCCCCTCCGCCACCACCGCCCGGGCTTTCCCATGCACTAACCCGCAGCAGGGAACCGACGGCGGGCCTTTCTGCCTGGATTGTCTGGAAGGAAACACTTGCCGTCGCTCGCAAACAAGCACTCGCGTTTAATAATGGCGTTTGACTGGTGAAAGAAAACAACATAGCAACGGTGCGCCTGAGTTGTCTTGGTGTGCTTCCGCCATAAGATTAAACTACGGCATCTCGTATGGATTTTAAAATCAATATTCAGTCCTTTGTATCGTTTACAGCAGCGATGCCCAATACGTCGATGCGATCGGCCGGTAGCGAGGTGCAGTGGGACCCCCTCCCACCCCCCAAGAAAAGGAAAAAAAAACATTGTGTCTGTGTGCGTGTTATTAACATGATATAATTTTGTGTTAGTGCACATTGCACGCTTAGCATCCTATCAGTCTCACTTTCACAAAAAGTATTAAAAATAACGTTAAAAAAACAGGTCACCTTTAACCTACGGTAGCGCGTGACCTGCATCACCAGAAGTTGTTAGCGGTCAGCAGTTGCAGCTCGCGATCAATGCTGTTGCGCTGTATCTTTTATTGTTATTCTCATTCAGGGTATGTTTCATGTACAGTTCACTGAGCGCACTGGCAAAAATGGGAACTGGAGTACCGGGAGAAGCATTTTAAAACGGTACACGTGAACTATTAACACGCTGCAAAAGTGCTCATCAGTGCGTGCGTGTGCAAGCGTGTGTAGTAAATGGGTCGATCGCGGCAGGGTGGTTGATCGAAAAGTCGATCTTTGATCAAAAAAGGTTGGGCACCTCTGGTTTCGAATTTTAAATGAACATGCTCATTTCTATAACCAGATAGATAGATAGAGTCCTCCATAATTACTCATACCCCTGATTAAAAGCCTGAAAAAAATTTCAAATTTTCTCGCAGAAGCATACCCTCCTCCCAAGCTCCTCCCATGGCCACCTCAGTCCCCAGACCTCAACCCCGTTGAAAACCTGCAGAATGAGCAAAAGAGGTGACTGCATTATTTGAGAAGATTAGGTGCAGTTTTGTCGGGGTTTTCCAAAAAGGCATTAACATCAGGGGTGCTATCAATTGTGGCACACGTGATTTGATGTGAAAGATTTAAACCTGTCAACCTCTCAAAAGCGAGGTGGGCGTGTATGAATCCAAACCCCTAAATAATAACATTTTGTAACACAACAATGAATTGACCGAGCAAACTTTGGGAGGACATGCAAACACTACCTTATCCACACAAACCTCCCCAAATAGAAAGCGAGTCCGGGCCAGGACTTAACACTGGACTGCTGTGCTCCAACCCCCCACCCCCCTTTTTTTTTTTGCATCATGACGTAATGTTTTTATTTTCATCTCCCCGTATTCCTTGCTTTATGCCCACCATGAGTTGGCCCAGCTATGACACATCACAGAATCGTAAAGGTCAGGCTATTTTTTGCTCGACAGTATGGGCTCTTGTGAAATGGCCGTTCATATCGTAACAACTATATTTCACCGAGGCACAATGCTTTCTTTCATTTAGCGGCTGGTTCTAGTTTGTGTGTCATAACACTTGATGATTCAAGTGAAGAGTTTGGGCTACATGTAACATGATGAGACAATATTGTTCAAATGAAGATCATTTGAGACGTATTAATTGATTTCGTTTAATTGCATTGATTGTACCAAGTTGTGAAAAATACAAATGCAAAGCAAGGGTACTGCAGTAAGGCGTTACCATTAATAAGTGATTGTGTGACAGCCACCCACTGTCGCATTACAGGCTTCCTGCAGACTGCAGAGTGGGACTCCTGGCTCACTTTGCACTTTATGACTCACCTGCTTCAGCTAGTACGACTTGAAAATAGCTCATTTGAATGGAGAAACTTTTTATTTTGATATTTTACGAGTGTTCGAACAAGGCTGTCTTTGTACTCTGAGATCCACACATGGATGCTGATTTCATTATGCAAGTCCTAACGAGGGACGTCAATGACTTTATGAGTGTGACTCGGCCTATCTCAGATGCAATCAAATATAATCATCTAAACCGACAACGGTTGTTGCAGAGGTTTGTCACAGATGACAAATGTGTTTCTTTTTTTTTCCTCCCCCACCCTCATGCTGTCTGCACGCCCACATCATAACGGCGATAGTTTTATCATTTACAGTGCGGGAAGAAAAAGCACCGCAAGGAGGGGGAGAGAAGAGTGCAACGTATAATGCGGAAAAAGACGAATAGAACCACAATTTTGTAATACTAGAACACAATTGGGTTGAGCGAATGCATTAACTTTTGTGAGGAGAAACTTCTAGCATGATTGACGTAGCTTAGTCGGACATCCAGGGTGACTATTTTTGAAAGCATTTTGACTGTATAGTATTTTTTGGTACACTCCATAAATTGTTGTGGTTGCAGTGTTGGATAATTGCAGTTTATCTCCTGTGAAGACAATAGGTAGACAAAAGCTCATTGTTATATTAACTATCTCACTGTCAGTGAGTTTAATGCATTTAGTTGCTTACTTCTGAGCTCTTGGGCGAGATGCTGACGTTATGCATGTCTGCGGTTTGAACTTGAAAGTTTTGCTCGACCTTCTTGTTGGAGGTTAATCACAACAAAAATATTATTTTTTAAATACAGTACTGCAAATCTGCTGGTCCACTTGCAGAGGAAAAGATGTCGGGCGGTTCACATATTTTCCTTTCTTCCCAGAGTCGAATCATGGAAAACATTCTCTTGACCCAAAAACTCCTGAACTTGAATAAGCTTGGTGTCAATGCAGTCATATCATCAGCGTGAAGTCATTTTTAAAGACGGGGGAATTTCTGCCGCATCACAATCAAGTGAATGACAGTCATGCTAATAATATCCCGAACAACGTAAGCACAGCTGCCCAGCAGAACAAACGGCCGCTTGTGCGGAGGGAAGGCACTTGTGATCATGTTCATGGATGCAGTCTTCATTAAGGTTCTGGCACTTTTTGTTAAAAAAAAAAAAAAAAAAAAAAAATCTGCTGTCCACTGTAGTAACTGCTGTCCCTCAACGGGTTAATCACCACTCAAACGCAGTATTCCAAACAGAATGCTTGTGTCCTGATTCTCTTGGCGCATATTTGGGGGTTTGGATAAAGTCTGATGTTGCAGTGTTCCTAAGGTGGAGTTCTTAATATCCGTCCGTTTCCTCGAGAACGGCAGTAAACACCTGATGTAAAACAAAGCAAGAGACTGCAATTTAAAAAAAAAAAAAGAAAAAGTCCAATCAATGGTACTATTTCTGATGATTATCGTGGATTTGTTAGGCTACGTCGACTGTTCTTATTGCAATCTGTCGTCATAAAGAATGATTCTATGAGCTCATGAGAGGAACAACACTGAAACTGATTGCAGGTTTAAATTGAACTGAAGCGTTACAGCCAATTGTTTTTTTTTTTTTTGTTTCCGTCCACGCTGTGGGGAACACATTGCTGAATGCCTTGTTTCCACAACACCATATGATGTTACATAACTGAGGCTGTTGCCTTGGTAATGCTCAGACTCCTCCCCCGGGTCAACCCCTCTCAAACACACACACACGCGCACACACACGCGCGCACACACATTTTGATGCTCAGGCATCAGTACATTTATAAAGAAGAAAGTGATATTGCAAAAATTATGGATTATGGCGGATGGATTTTAGCATAGCTTGGATGCTTAAATCGTCGCAGGATGCTAAATGGCGGATGGCGCGGTATGTAAGATGACTAGGAGGACAGATGATGGAAAGATATTGTGTTGAAGCATATTCCCAATTAAAAAGCCGAGATTGAAAACGTGGCTGCCATTGAGGCAGTCAAGCTTTAAATGGCTGAAAACGTCGCACCGATTTATGCAGTTGTTTTTCAAATGAGATGGGCTTGGCTGAACGGGGGGGGGGGGGAGCTGTCTCAACAAAAGTAGACAAATGCAATACCTGATCTCAGTGTCTTTTAAAAGATGACAATTGTGTCAATTTCCGGTTTAGCATTGAAAGCTACACGATCCGAATGCACGTTAAGAGCACCTTCAGTCGTCGTGCTCGAATGAGTCGAGCAGAAATGGAAGCGATTTAATGACGAGACCAAATGGAAGAATCAAGTGCCCAAAACAAAGAAAATCACCCCCCAACCCCCACCCCCCCAATGCCATACTTAAATGCAGTATACTGTATCTCGGAAAAAATGGAGCTGAGGTAATTCCATTTTACCCAAGTGGTTCACTCCAGACATTCAAAATATGCTTTTAGGAAAAAAATGTAGTGCCTTTATTTCAGCGTCCTCAGTTGACCCACATCCGTCTATTCATGTTCTATGGCGCTTTGCCTCATTCGGGTGACAGGTAAGCTGGAGCCGAACCCAGCTGACTGCGGGAAAGAGCCAGGATACACCATTGGACTGGTTACCTGCCAACTGCGGAGCATGTATAAATAAACCAATCACACTCAGATTCACACCCAGGGACAATTTAGAGTCGAAAAGGAACCGAACATACATGTGCTTGAAGTGTGAGCTGAGTTTTCAACCAAGCACTGTTTTGTTTTGTTTTGCTTTTTAAGAGCAGCCCGATTCAGTGTCAACATTTCCAGTGATGTGACCACGGGGAGGAAAATTCCTGCTGTTGCAAAGGCCTGGCTTTGCTAATAAGGGAAAATGCTTATGTGACAAGAGCCTGTTGGCACGCCATTTTGAAATGAGTGGAAGGAACACACACACACACACACACACACACACACACACACACACACACACACACACACACACACACACAGTCACTCTTGCATTATTAGATTCTAAGGGTGTTCCTAATGAAGCGTCCAGAGAGTTTCAACACAGCCCATTAAGTCCGTTAATGTCAAGTCTTCATATAAGCATCAACTCTATCTGCTTGTTTATACTTGAAATGCCTGGAAAACATTTGCAGGAATTGGGGGGGCGGGGGAACACAAGGAAAAATCTCGTCAGCTGCATTGTTTCTACTTTTAAGACCTTCAACTGGAAAAAGAAAAAAGGAGGAGGGAAGCGAAAGGAAAAAGAAAAAAAAAAAACACTGGGTTTGTTGGAAAAATACCGTACTAGTCCGGGAGTAGAGGAGAGGAGCCAGGGACAATTTAGAGTCGAAAAGGAACCGAACATACATGTGCTTGAAGTGTGAGCTGAGTTTTCAACCAAGCACTGTTTTGTTTTGTTTTGCTTTTTAAGAGCAGCCCGATTCAGTGTCAACATTTCCAGTGATGTGACCACGGGGAGGAAAATTCCTGCTGTTGCAAAGGCCTGGCTTTGCTAATAAGGGAAAATGCTTATGTGACAAGAGCCTGTTGGCACGCCATTTTGAAATGAGTGGAAGGAGCAAAAAGGAAATCATTTGAGTCCAATTGGGGGGGGAAAAAAAAATCAAGTTGTATTTCATGTGCGCAGCGATGGTCTTGATGTTTTGGAGTTTTACTGAGCTGAGAGGTGCATTTTTAAAAAAAGCATCTTGATAATAAAACACAAAATTAGGGGTGCGCATCAATGAGGCTGCGCTAAAAATATGCATAGAGCTATATATATATATA
>NW_017805122.1:1123-20248 GCF_001891065.2 Hippocampus comes | reverse complement strand
AAAAAAAAAAAACACTGGGTTTGTTGGAAAAATACCGTACTAGTCCGGGAGTAGAGGAGAGGAGGACTCGGAAGTCGCTCCCCTGGTGCTTCATCCATCAGCTGATTTATGAGTTACGCGAAGCACTTAATAACCTTCTCTTGTCCTTGTGTGCTCAGGCTCTGGGGAATGTCATGGCGGTGCACCACCCGAGGCTGAGAGAAGACCCGAGGCCATCTTAGAGAAAAAGAAAAAGCCTCTTGCAGCCGCTACATACCATGACATGTCTCGGTGTGCCATGCCTCATTGTTCTTGGGTGCTGCAAAAGAAAACACAAATAAGTGAGTTGGAGAACATTGACATTATTCATGGTCTTTATGGGGTTGACCATCACATCTGCGTTGGTTATGTACATCATTTGAATTTCAATTACACCGTTGCAGAGCATCCCCCCCCCCCCAATTGGGCAGCATTGTCTTACCCGCCCATGTGTTTTCTTTAGTGCTTCTCCTCAAAGGGTGACGGGCGAACCGGAGCCTTCCCCAGCTGACTTTGGACAAGAGGTAAGGTTCACCCTGGACCGGTTGCAAAGCAATCAAAGGGCACATTCACACTTATGAGTAATTTAGAGTCATCAAATAACTTATTATGGACGTTTCTGGAATGTGAGAGGAAGCTCGAGAAAACACAAGCATGGCGGAGCTTTGAGGAACATGCGAACCACTCGTTCATCGTGCTTCCATCGATTAAAGAATTATGAAATCATTATTTTTGGTCTCAAAACTAACCATTGAAACTGTTTACCCATAAAAAAAAAAATCCACATTACTGCCGTTCTGCATTGCCTGTACATTTCACTATTTACATATGTACATGTCAAGATATCCCACATAAGAACATTATGGACATTGTTCAAAACACGTTTGCGCCCCCTGTGGACAAAAGGGGAACATACTTGACCACGCACCTGCTGCAGTATTGTTCTCTACCCGAGAATTGTCTTGCTAGCAGCAGAGAAAACTCATTACAATGCATGACTTTTACATTGCTACCAAATATTTGCTGCCGACATCGATCCATTAATGCACCGAGCGCCATGTTTGAAATCAATTGAAAGTTAGACAGCTCAGTGCCGTCAAGTTTCTGGATGACCTGGAACCTCACACTTCCCCATTCCACCTCACAGATTGAACACTCCAGAACGGCGATGAAAATCCCACCCCAAAATATGAAGGGATGACTTTAGGGGCTTGCTGTGGTACAAGACCTACCCCCTGAGTTCAGTCCCACGTCCATGAATTATACATGGCTCGCGTCACACCTCCCACGCAGGCTTATGTAATGTCATCCACGCGTGTGGAAGCGTATGCATGTGCGCGCGTCTACGTGGATTTATTTATAACCAGACTGGGATTGAGGGGAGGGTGACTCATTCTGTTTGCTCTTTATTTTTACCCCACTATCTTGCCACCCACACTCGCATCCTATCGCTGGGTAGAAAAAAAAATGGACTTTCACCGATGTACAAAGTTGGTTTACAAATTGAGATGATGCCTAAATCTATAGATTCCGTCCAGTATCGATCAATGATTCCGAGTGGGCTTTGGCTGCCTCACAGGAAAACTGCAGTTCTCTTTGTCTTATTTGCTCTTTTACTTGCATTGCAACGTAGTAAACGACACAGATCTGCGCATTCCTGATTAAATCTTGACAATTGCAACACTTTTAATTCGCCAGCAGGTGCAACAACCTAAACCAATTGAATTGCTTTGGGTTCTGTTGCAAGGCAAAGTTTGTGCTGTTTTTAAAGGACATCAGGGGAAAGGTCTCCAAAGTGCCGCGCAGCAGAAAATGGATGGGAAGAGGCGGCGACGTTGTTTTTGTCGTGCTGCAACAATCATTAAGAAACTAATGATCGCTTTTGAAATGAACTGCTTCCCCATAAACGAGTTTAAGAATACCGCTTAGGACAGCCGGGTGCTTTTTGCTCATTTGCTGGCACAGTTCCCCCAAATAAGGGCCAAGCGTGTTTGCTTCAAGCTGGCATTAGTCACTCCCAGTTGAAGTTGACTGTTTAAACTATCAGATTAAACAAAATGGAATTAGACTTTGTCCATTCGATTTAAACACTCAAATCATATCATATTTTCCGCTAAGTCCACTATCTTAATATGACCGCAACGCCATTGAGTGGCTAACGGATATTAGAATGGATGTTACAGTAATTACAAACCTTCAACTGCTATTTAACGCATATACTCACGGGCTGATACTGCACAGTATATTCCCTCTGTTTTGTCGTCACAACACCGGAACTCACTTGAGGACCGTGTCTCTCTCTCCTTCTGACTACTTAAATTGCGCTGCATCTCTTCCAGTAGACCGCAGTGTTGCGGCACAATGTTACTACGCCTAATTCAATTGCTATTAGCGTGAATAATTCACTAATCAATGCATCAAAAAGAATAGCTTTTCAACCCGCGATATGGCTCCAGCACAAACGATGAACCGCTACTTTCGTAGCTAAAACTGTGTTAAGTTTTATTACGTAATCCTACACCTGCCTTCGGGGCTCTTTGCTCGGCGACCTGTAGACTCTGCCGGCCATCGTTGTCACATTCTTGCTCACTAGAACTTAGCTAAGCGTTTGAGGAAAGGTCACCGCCGCCAGCGAGCAGAGTGAAAGCAACGGCTGAGATGAAAGTGCCCGCCGTATCCATCACCTGGTTCACCGAAAGCCGCGGGACGGCTGCCGCTGCTCAAATGAGCGGCGACGTCTCAGCGGTGGCTTGTTACCGCCACAGACCCCGGTGTACTCCATCAAAATGTCAGGGCCCAGGCAGGGCAGGAACGCCGGGATCGGGGGCCGCCAGGTCTGCGGGGGGCCGAATACAGAGCCGTCATTGTCTCCCCACCCCGTTTTGAAAAAGGCCAGCGTGCCTTTCTGTTGCATTTAGCCTGACATCCAAGCATTATGTAACTGTTCTAGTGGAGTACGTCGACTTTTGACGTGTGCACTGTGAATCCATTATTGATGAACAAGAAGTTGTTTTTTTTTTTTTTTCCCCCTCAACATCACAACTCATCTGGATCAAGAAAGCCCCAGACGCCTCACAGTTACAACTGACACAAACACATTACGTAAGAGCGCAGCAGAGTGCGCAGAGGAGGAAATCCTCTGGACCCGTAACTTTTAAAGTAGTCCACAACTCTCTGAAGGCGGCGTGATGCTATCTGAGCTCTGACACCAGGCCAGTCTTATCGCTCCAATGTTAAAATGTGTCTGCAGCACCCTCCGTGACTCAGATCGAAGATTCTTATCACAGAATCGTGGTACTTTCATCCCTCGAAAAGGGAAATGGGAAGCGTTTGACAGAGAGGGGAACGAACAAAAGGAAAAGCAATCCATTCTCGAGACACAAAGGGGCACTTCTCCAGCATTTTTACCCAAGTCTGACAAGTTAGAGACTCAAAGTTAATGCACAAGCATTCAGGATTTATAGTATTTTGTTATCGACGGTAGTTAAGGATCGTTATAGATTTGTATTTATTTATTGTGTTTTCATCACTGCATTGACAGCCCGCATGAGAGAGGCCTGGATTATTATTATTTTTTTGTCATTGGCACGCCATTGGAAACACTGCCATTCTTATTTTTGTTTTTTTGTTGTTTTTTTTTTTTTTTAAAGAAGGCATTGTTAATTTAGTGGTTCACATAGTTGACTTTCATGCTGCTGCCATGGGATCAGTTCTCACAGCACTCATCAGATAAATATCTTGTGACCAAGTGGAAACCACCCTGGGTGTGTTGCAATCCCAACATGACCCTCAACACAAGTAAAGCATTTCAGAAAATGGATGGAATTATGCAAGCAAGGGCTTATCAGACTGCATAAAAACAGCTCATTGTCCAAAGCATGGAGTTGACTCTAAATTCTATTTAAAACAGCAACAAGCCGTCACTTTCATCTCGAGTTTATCTCGTTGGTGTCAGTGCTGTGCAGCTCCAGATGAGAGCAGCCCACGACACCTTCCGTGCCTCAGGTGAAGATATGTGACTCATGTCTCGATTTAGAGGAGATCATCACCTGCTTGCAACGGATATTGACTGTCAAAGTGAGTGATGGGATCTCTCCGTCCGACAATTGCCGCAGGCTGGATTCGCCGCGGGCCTCCTCGCTTAGGGGCGCACAGCCAGCAGCATCGGTGAAAGGGGAGATGCTGACCTCTAGTGGCTGTTGTCGAGAACAACATTTTAAAACGCTTTTACCGTCCATCACCAACACAGCGACGCAATTGATGAAATACGAACGATTATCACCGCGGTTACTCTTATTTCTTCCCACAATACAAAAATTTATTTAAAAAATACATCTCTGGCTAGTACCTGGGGCTTGGCGTGGGCTTTAGCAAACTTAATTCACCTCGTAACTTCATGACGATGCAGAAATTCAATTGCAGAAACGATCAATAACATTGGTCAACGGCAAATTTTAATCAGAGATGGTTTTATGTGTCCGCTGGGAATAATTCGTGGAACAAATTACAATTTAGGAAGTAAATGTAGGTCAGTGTATCTGATAATGAACATCACTGGGTTAATGCAGATTCCAAATGACCTTTCATCTCTGTGAGGAAAAAGTGGTCAATAAATGTCTCCTTTTCGGTCTCATCCTGGAGACAGTGAGTATTTTTTTTTAATCATCACTTGATGATGTTGGTCTTACTGTCTCTTTGCACGTGATTGCAGCTCAAGACAAGGGTCCCTGGTCGCTCGCTAGTCATCGATAAAGGAGGAACGCCGTTGACTGCCAGAACCTTTCATTGTATCAATCAGAGCGAAACACCTACTCAATAGAACAAAATTGTCCAATCTAAATTTGGAGCAAAGGAAAACAAGGCCGTGTTTGGCCTTCATTTGATCACTCCTCTCCGGCTTTACTCCGATTTCATTGTGTTGCTGTCACTGCGGGAAAATGTGTCGGACATTCCAGGCCGGGAGGGCCGGGATGGAGGTTTGCTCCCAAAGTAAACGCAGACACAGAGATCAGAGCGAGGTCCAGACAGCCGGCGCTGCTCTGACAGTGGGGCCGGGTCTCAGATGGAGCCCGGCCTCGTGGACTGTTTGTCTGTTGTCTGCTCTTTATATACTGTACATGTTGAGCGACTGGAATCAAACCACAGAGCACAAAGGCAAAGTCAATAATGTGAAGTGATCTGCTGGGTCAAAAGACTTGGCCTGCTTCCAGTCATTGTTGACGGGGTGTTTTTGTACAAAGCAGGCATGCAGTCCCCTTGTCTGCACTCACGCTAAACTTTTGAGTATTTCCTGAGACGGAAATAATAAGACAATAGCAGCGAGTGGCCCAGCGGTCAGTAAGAGTGAGATGTGTGTGTGTGTGTGGGGGGGGGGGGTGATACCATCAAGTCTAGCTCCTCTACTTTATAATTTGAATATGCAAAGCAGCAGAGCGGCTGTAAAGCAGATTCGGTGTGATCAGATTTATTATCAATGGAAGGATGCAAATTATCAATCCCAGATTTTTGCTGGTTATGAAACTACCGCCAGCATAGTTTGAGTGCAAACCAGACGTCCAGTCGCACAGGTTAAAGACAAAAAAATATATATATATATAAAAAGTCAATCCTCAGCTGTACTAATTAAATTCAATCGCATTCATTCAAACCCTCGTCAGCTTCTCGGTGCTGTAATGTCATCACGTCGCATTGCGGAAGGTTTGGATGCCCAAGAAAGAAAAGGGAAAGAAAAAAAAATAAATCATATCCTGTCTGAGAAAGTTCACCCCACGGCTGGAATAGCAACAAAATGTCAAAAGTTACAAGACAAAACAATTGTGCGTGGTTAGCAATTGTGTTTCGTTCAGCCATGGAGTCTGGGGTACAATCAAAATGTTTAGGGAGGGGAATGGGAGGCCCCGTCCGCCTGTCATCACAATGTTGATCACGTATTGGGATTTTTTTTTTTCAGTCTCATGCCACCAAATAAAAACATCCAATTTCCTTTCACCCGATGAAGACAAAGCACAACTTTTCTTTTTCTCTAAAAATGGTCTGCTTTGGAGGCGGGTGGGCACGTAGACCTAATTTAGGAGCCAAGAGGTCGGGGCCTGATGAAAATGGTTGGGTTCATGTCTGCACGTCAGCCTCAGAGCTGCCAACAAAAAGCTGCGTACTTATATGTCTACTCGATAGGTGCGGTATGATTGGCTGGCTAACGGTCCAGGATGCACCCTGCCTCTCACGCAGTGAACTACAGTACTATCGTTGAAAACAGACATGGACGTGGCCGAGGAAAAATAATAGTATCATGTGCATGTCAGGTTCCAGATGGAAATAAGATCAGAGAAATATGAATGAGATGTTGAGTAGGATGGATGGCCAAGAAAGACACCGCCTTTGTTTTCTGACAGGGTGACAGCTGCTGGCAAGGCAGTGGGGGGCCTTGTTGTTACTTCCATTACTGAGCATGCGCACTAGTATCTCCCACCTGGCACTGACAGAACACAGCGGCTGTGTCCAAACTTGCAGGCTCCGTCCGGAAGTGACGAAATGCGGTCTTTGGAGGACCCAGCCGGTGAATTCGGATACAGTCAAGGTGTTGCACTTCAACCTTTTGGAAGAAAACAGCATCATACTAAGCTGTTGGCAAATCGTGTTTGTTCGAGGAAAAGAATCACAAGCGGACAAGGCGAAAGTTGTTTGCTAATTGTTGTTGTCATTTATTAAGTTTTTTTAATGGAAAAAGAAATCATGTTTACATAGTGCGTGCCTTCCATGTGTTTTTGTGCGTTTGCTGTGTTGTGATTGACAGGCGGAGGGCGCGTGCATATGCAACGGCCGGAAAGAGTGAAAAACCTGCCGACCACGCCGCCGTGCAACGAGCTGAAGCCCGTCGCAACCTGCGCCAACCCTGCCAAAGCTGCTCGCACGCTTTGGGTGTGTTGGCCGAACACAAACCCGTCTTTTTTATTTATAGATCAATCGCGTGAGCCAACTGGAGCGTGTCCCTGAGGACGAGATCAATCGTCTGCTGTGTATGGTGCTGGACGTGGAGTACTTGGACGCGTGCGTGCACCAGGAGGACGACGCCGACACCAAGCAGGTAAAGTAAGCGTGTAAATTGTGACGTCACTCAAGCGCGCCCGCTTTTGACAAGAGTTGTGGCATGTGTTTTGGGGGAAAGATTTGAGACCGATGTCAAG
Organism: Hippocampus comes; assembly: GCF_001891065.2. Lineage (NCBI taxonomy): Eukaryota > Metazoa > Chordata > Actinopteri > Syngnathiformes > Syngnathidae > Hippocampus > Hippocampus comes. The sequence goes on along the minus strand of NW_017805122.1, from coordinate 13,046 downwards.
TTAGATAAAAAAAAAAAAGGCAAATAGCAATTTAACTTAATGGGTGGATTGTAGCATCAAGCGGAGTTTTTTTTTAAGTGCTTTAGTTGCTCCTGCATATACAGCACTGTAATGCTGAGGTTGCGTTAGTGGAATGCGTCAATCAAATTTGCTGAATTAATCTACGTGTATTAGACATGTTAAAAGGTCCCTCGGCATATTTTCTCAATCATCGGACTAGAAGAGGTTTTATTGGAAGAGAACCGAAGCTTCGATGTTCACATCGTACAGTGGTGCCCTAATCCGTTTAAGATTCACAAACTCCTCAAGACGTGTGCGTAATGTGTTTAACAATGAACATAGCACTCTGATATTGTACTAAAAAAAATTTAATAATAACTGATGCTATTCGTTAGCCTGTCTGCAGCATTTTGCATTCTTTGATAGCATTTGGTGAAATGGATTGTAATGAGGCAAAAATTTGCGGTTGTTATGAATACAGAACACGTAACTCTTTGTTTTTATGTTTAGTTTGACGGATAACTTCAACCGGGAGTGGCAATCAACAGCTTGAAGCCACTTTGAAAAATTGTTCACTATCTGACGAAATCTAAAAAAAAAAAACAAAAAACGTTTACATCAAGTCACTTGTATCTCAAGGCACCACTGGACAAATAGCATACTTGATTGTGTGACTCGTTCCACAAAAATAAAACACCACTCCACACAGTTTTGTATTCGAAAAAGATTTTTATTTCAACTAAGAGTTGATATTTACAAGGAACAATTTGTCCAGAAATAAGCCATTGTTATAAATATCAGTTGCTTGGCTGGTACAAAACGTTGATTTAAAAAACAAACAAACAAACAAAAAAAAACATTGTACATGATCTACAAGTGCCACTTTGGGTTTCGGCCCACATCGTCTCTCGTTAACGATTATCCGGAGTCCATTCACACGTCAGCGCACGGCACATGCAATCGCTCTTCATCATAATATTATGGGGCAACATCGCCCTCCTGTACGTGCAGCTCAGGGTGAATACATTGGCTCGCACCTTTGCCACAAAAGCAAAATTTATGCAACCCCGCATGGCTCCGAATCAATGCTTTTTTCTTTGGGCCAGTGATTCCCAAACACTGTGCTCCGAGAGACCATCAGTTTGATTTGGTCAGGTTAATTGTTCCCTAAGTGACAGGCAGACTATGTAAATGGTCTTCCACTAGATGGCAGTAGGTAGACTTAACCTGCGCGTCCAACCCTGTTGCCATTCATACAACAAAATAAGAGCTTTGCGTATCACAGCTCTCACGCCGAGACAAGATCGTCCTTATTTTTGTAAATAGACTTGTTGTGGCACATTTGGATGGCGGTGTGCAGTGACATTCTTCCAACATAGTCAAATAAGTGCCTTGGCTCAATAAAGGTTGTGGAAACACTGCTTGAGGGCACCGTTTAAAACTGCTAATTACCTCTTGGGATTCAAGCACAGCACATAAATAAATAGAACGTTGTTGGTAGCAATCATGCGCACTGCAACAGCACCGTTAAAAATCACCCATATATGAGGAAATTTGCACACGGAAAAATGCAAATAAATAGATTAAAAATTCTGTGCCAACACAGCAGGTGAGTCACTCGCAACTCGACATTGGTCTTTGAAATAATTAGGAAAAAAAGACGTTGTCGATTCAAATGGCGGGTTTGATTAGGCTTTCCAATTATAGTTTTACAGTTCTGAATTCATGGCAAACAATGACAGAGAAAACGTCTCATTTGTCATCGCCACACTTCAATTCTTTCAATTCAATGCGATGACGCCCTCTTGTGTCCCACACTGGTAGTGAAGGTGAGCCATGTCAGTTACATAACTCTTCTGAATAGATGGTGTTTACGAAAGGCACACCAAAAAAAAGTATTTAAAACACTGACTCATATCAGTCATGACATTTTGGTACCAATCTTGAAGCAGCAGTTCATCCCCAACCCCAAAAAAACAAAAATTTACATCACTGCAATGAGACAGAAGAAATAAAGCTAATATATCAGTGATACTTTGGCATAAAATAAACACCCATCTACTTCATACTTTTGGGTTTGGTGCCATGTGCCTTTTTGAATTTTAGGCCAGCAGTAAATTAATTAGGAAACCAGTTAACCTTTTTTTTTTTAACCCAGTGACACGAACTGTTATTTTGCCTACTTGAGCTAAAACAGTATCATTCAAGCACATCTTTTAAGCATCATCTCAAGACTGGAAAAAAAAGGATGCTATCACTCCCTAAAAGAAGAAGGCAAGAGTAAATTCAGTGCAAAATGCAAAGTTAAAGAGTCCATTTGTAAACCCCCCGAATAAGCCAGTGTCAATTCACCTGACCTTGAAATCACTTTTGTGTGTTCAAGAACAAGCAGCAAGAGCGAGTGGCGTCAATTCAAATTTGAATTCGTTTCACTTCAGCTAAAGCTAAGGAAGTTAGCATCTTTCTTTGACAGTGCCGTGGGATCACGCTGCCCTCCTTCGCGTCTGGGATGAAACGTGACGAGCTAGCTTGTTCGGGATTTGACAAATCAAACCTTTAGATCTTAATTAAGGGACATGGGTTTTTGAAAAAAGTAAAAAAAAAAAAACCCGAGAGAGAACGGCAGCAGAAGGGCTTAGGCTGAGGACTCTCAAACAAACTAGGTACTCTCCGTCCGGGTGGTTCGGAGCCGACTGTCAAACAGCAAACTTAAAGAGTAAGGACTGCAAAGGTGTAGTTTCCAACTTTTGAAAATTCCCACAATTTCCCAAACTCAACATGTTTCTTCTTGCGTTTGTTACCAAGGGCCCCAACAGGCAGTTCATTTTTTATTCAAAGGTATTTTCATTGTAAACAATAAATAAATATATAAATAAAAAGGCGCACGCAACCCACCGTAATGTCTGCACTGTAAAAAGTGATGAGCAGACAGCTGTAGCGGTGCTCCCAAACTTTCCATTCCCAAGCAATTTTTGGCACTGATACTTGTTTTCGTGTTTGCCGAATTCATCCCTCACTTTTCTGCTCGCTGCGATTGGAGAATGCAGCATTGAAGTTGTGTACGGAAGAGGAATGACAACGAGAATCTGTGAACGGTGGCGTAAAACCTTGGTGGGGATGAGGAACACTTTATAGCTGCTAACAGCTGTTTGGGTCATCAGCGCTCAACTTTTTGTTCAACAGGCAAGAGTCGAAAAAGGGGAAGCCACAGTAGTTTTGACGCTTTGATCATTTCCCATTCATCCCGAATAAGAGGACCCCCTCAAGGGTCACTGTCCACTAAAGGCATGCGGGACATCCCAGAGAAGCTCGTTGGCACAAAGTTACCTCCGGAAACACCCCCAACATGGCTTTCAGTCCACAAGCTGAGGATGGCGGGCGGCGTTTGTCTTGCGCCGAATCGAGTTCCCTCTGAATTTTGCCAATAAAGTGCGCTCGCAGTTGTGCCAGTATGGTAACAAAACGGAGACTTTTGGAACCCAATCCCAAACGGTCCAGAGGGCCAATTTAAAGTCTCCCAATTGGCTGCCGTTCATAAAGTCTGCGTCCTTCAAGATTTACCTTCGTTTCATAGTGTGGCCAGGATGCGTGAGAAGGAGATAATGACGGAGAGGCTGGTCTGGCCCACACCTAGAAGCAGAGCCTCCAGCGGCGCCATGTCCTTCCCCGCCACGCGGTACACACCCGCTATCGCCGCGCCTGGTGGCGAGAAAAGGCGCCACGAGCAGGAACCAATTAAACGCAGTTGCCGACAAAGGTGATCACATTTTACATTCCAGCTCAAGTTTACGATATGCATCTTCGTTCGGGATGTGGCTAATAACCGATTTGTCAGTTGGTGGGAATTCTGATCTGTCGAGACGAGCGCAATGAGTTTGCTGCCTGAAAAACAACAGCTTGACATGACTTAAAAAGTGACGATAGAAGGTCGACACACACGCGTTCAAATGCAGAAGTGGTCTGGAATTGGTTCTCTCGCCGACCTCAACGCGGACCTCCACCACGGAATTCCAGTTGGATCTAAATAAGACCATTTCCTTCACCTCTACTTTAGTTACCTTTTCCCATTTGACATTCTGCTGAGTGTATGCGCACATTAAGAGTATGTGTAGGTGCAGACGGTCAATAGTCAGCACTTCCTTATTGCTAAACATGAATAATATATTGTCTTGTCTATTTTAGGAGCCGAGCTTGGATCAGTGACGGCGAGTGAATCTTTCGGTGAACAACTACGCATTTTGATTCAGCCGTCAGAGACAATGCAGTGCGTCTGAAAAGGTAAACGGAGAGAGAGAGAGAGAGAGAGAGAGAGTGACTAAACAAAGATGAGAGAGGATTTCAGTCGGGCTGCACGAGCCGCAAATTTTGGTACACCACCGCGAGAACAGATGAATGCAATAATCTAAAATAGTAATGCTCATTTTTGATTATTTCAAGACTACGACTACAAACTACAGCCGTAATAGTAAACATGACTGAATTGAACCAACTGCGTTACTTTATCTTCTGAAGTGTCAAGTCGCTTTTTAAATCAGATGTGGAAAAATTGAAATGAATAGTTTGGTCTCTGGTGTGTCTACCCACCCATCTCATGTGAAATTAAGCAACCAAGTAAATTTTATTACCCGCCTATTTTTCAAAGATGTGCTTGTGCGGGGTTGCTCGGAGTTTTGCGTATCGGGACGGCACAATTCCACAAATTGACATCAAAGCCCCATTCGACAGGAACAGGCAGAGGCACGATCAAGTTTAGGCTAAATGGTAAGCAGAGCTGCAAGGTTAGGGGCGCGAACAGTGTTACCGGCATTTGCTTCAGATAAACGGCACATACGCGAATGTTCGACTTTTCGACATGATCGATCTCATCACGCTGAGGTGAAATTTAGAATAAAACGTATTTTATGTTTTCATTCGTCCTAATTTGTTTGGTGTCAACAAACCACCCAAAAATGCTGAGGCGGCCTAAAAACCGAATGACTATCACAAGCAGCTGCGCCTGTGCCCATGTCAGCTGCACCTGTGGCTGACGTAAGCGGGCAAATACCATCAACTGTCATCTCCGCGCTGAACGGATGCTAATAAACTGGGGGGGGGGGGGGGGGGGGGGGGGGGGGCGGCTGAACAGAGCACAGAAAATAATGCTTACAACAACAACTTACTGGTGATGACGCCTCCGGAGAGCGAGGCCAGGAAACCCACGCTGACCAGCACGACGGTGATGAGACGGCCCCTCTTGTGGCGTTGCAGCATGATGAACATGAGCAGCCCCACCACCCCGTGGACGAAGAGTGAGGAGAAGAGGCACCACAGGAACACCCAGTACCACATCTCTGACGGGGGGGGGGGATAATAACCAGGATGAACGACGAGCCCCAAAAACACACGCAAGTGTCCATTTAAATTCAGATTAGCATTAGCAACGGTAATAATGAGGGTACCAGAGTTCAAACCCAAAGTGCAATTTTTTTGCATATCCGTTAAACCTAACCGTTCTAGTTTCCCGAGCGACGATGTCTACATTTATGGATCAATTGGCGGTCGGACCGAGCAGCGAGATGTGCGCTGTCCTGCACGGATGCACAAGTGACTCTTTGTCCCATGCGGCAGCTCTACCGGACTCGGCCAGACAGGAGGCCAACGTCCGAGACGGGACGGAGAGAACAAGTACAAATCAGACGGCGCTTCCAAGATGTATAGAGAGAGGCATTCTGTCATGCTCCATTGGGATCCTTCGTCTCGATCCGGTTGCACAGGCGTCCAATTGAGTCCGGATGGATTTTCGCAAAGCTCTTTTTGAGAGTGCCAGGAACCACGGGAGGATCAGGACCACCATCGGCTCGACTGGCGTTGGCCTTCCTTTTAGCCATACCCTTTCAGAACCAAATGGCTGCAAAACCCAATTTGGTTTTAACGTCTGTGCCACGAAGACATCCACGAAAAGAGCTGTCAGAAGGTATCAACGCAGTTATTTAACAAAAGGCCTAAAACTCCTGTCGCGGATCGCATTACAATGTGCAGGTGTAACGCTGAGTGCACATGGCTGACATTTCCCTGCACACACATTCTCGCTGTGACCCTATTTCAGGTCTCAGTAGGTCATTTTTCACCAGATTGGATTGGTAAAGGCGGGGTGGGGTGGTGAGGGGGGTGTCAGGTGGCAGTATTCTACTCCCCTGTGTTGTGCTTCTGCTTCCACGCAGCTCGACAAGCGCTCAAGCTTCCTGCCGACTCAGCATCCCCCGACTACCTCTTTTTCGCTCATGCCCGACACGTTGCTCAACGCGCAGGATGTGACGCAAGCGGCTCGAATGGTTGCAGTGCTGCAATCGGAAATTACCACATGTCCGGTTCTTTTAATATTCTGCATAGAGAGGTTCAACGAAATATTTGTGTGAGAAAAATTCTCGTTTCCCGAATGCAGAGCGGAATCTGGCATTGCTGTAATTTGGGTGAAACCTGTTCGCACAGGGCAAGTAAAATGCTCTGTTGATTCACGAAAACAGATTTTAATTTATTATTAGATATTTTTTTAATCAAATGCTCTTCCACGAGATAGCAATGAACATGTGTACCCAATTTTAGAACCACATAGATGTTTGAATAACTCTCGTTCGTGGCATGTCGCAAAACTGTCACTCTTGTGAGGACAAACGCTGTACAAGATGGATGGATGGATCTTTTTTTAATTTTTTTTTTTAATAGAGTACGTTTGTATTTATTAGACATATGTCAGATTTGACCGCTTACCGAGCCGTATCTCTAATTTATTAATTTAAGTGAAGCCGGTTTGTGCAGGGAAAGTAAAAATCCTCAAATTTCCCATTTCTTTCTTTTTTTTCATTTGATACTGGCAGTACAGACGATTGAGTCTTTTGAAACTTCACCTGACAGTTTCATGGCAAGCAACGACCGTCTTGGCTTGATCGTAAATTGCCAGAATATGAATTCATACACAATAAAAGCAGTGAAAATGACACGGAGAAAGGCATCGATTTTTCAAGCCTTCTCGCTCATGGCAAGCTAGACAAAGGGGGATGCACATCATTCAGTCCACAGAAGGGTGCACCCACGTCACAAAAAATACAAATTGGCTAGAAATAACATTTCTCATGGAGCCCGCTGCCTGACCAGGCGTCATTCGCTCTTCTGTGAGAGTAATGCGTGGTCGTGGGTCAGCATGTGAGCACAAATATCACCTTACGCCGCTTTAAATGACACTCGCGCGTCCACGGCTGAATCACGGATGGCACCTCTCGTCCGGCATGCATACCTGTGAAGTGCTGCAACGTCGTCCCTTGCACCCATAGACTCAGCACTTGCTGCACCGACAGATTAACGGAATAATCCCTATTTGTTGACATGTTTCTGCCACCGCCCGCGGTCGCACCCTCCTTTTATCGAGTAGCCGTACTTGGCTTGAAGCGAAGGCATGGGGGAGACCGGGGTGGCATTGGTTGTGAGGCGGCTCTCCCCGGCGCGGCTCGCCTCTACCGGTGCCTCTGTTTCGGCTTCGCGTCCGTCTCCGCGTCGGGAAGGGAAGGGTCGTGGGCTGTTCGCTTCATCCTCGGTTGCGGCGGCGGTGTGGAGGCCATGATGAGGATGGCAGCCGGAGCTCAGGCAGGAAGGCGCACGGTCACTCGTCCTACATCGAGTTGCCCAGCGACATAACCCTTAAAGGGACAGGCGCCCCTTTTTTTTTTTTTTTTTTTTTTTTTTTGAAAGAGACGCAAATTACGTGGACATATTTCGCATTAAAGCACCATTCCTGAATAAGAGACAGGGGTCAAAGGGTCGGTTTTTTGTTTTGTTTTTTTGCTACCGACTGTTCCTCTTAAAATATTGTGAAGCAGTGTACAAAGGTCTCGGTTTCAACCCCTGGAAAGTTGTTTTATCGATGCCGTTTGAAACTCCTGACAAGGACCGCCCTCTGCCGGGACGCGAAGTTAAGATTACTGACATTTTTACCGATGTTTTGCTCGGGTGGGACAGTTGTGGTCATTTGCTCAGCACAGCACTTCCAGCAAAACACAAATAGGCTTAATAAATGTGTTTTGCTCATGTGACGTCAGTGATATGTAACACCGTCAATTCCAATGTGACATGCCACAATAATATTGAAACGCAGAAACGTTTCTCGATTTAAAAAGCGCCAGTTACGAGAATATTTATTTCTGTTAAGGTGATCACATTCCGTGTCATTAATTTCACTGTCCTGTAGCTTGCTTGCCATACTTTGCCTCTGTGTGTTCGGTTTCAAGATATTTACAAAATATATGTGAATGTGAATAAATGTGTTGAAGAAAAATACAGTTTTAGTCCACCTTTTTCATTCCTCAGGATCTTTTTCTCTTAGGAGAGCGTGACGAATGAATGACGTTTTACAATGCTTTGAAATGATGTCTTTTACAACAACGTTGACGCGTCTTATCCACTAGAACTGATAAACATGGCACAAAGTGCACCTGCCGTTTTGTCACGTGAGGCTTAAAACGTATCTTTTGAGAAAGAAGACATTTCATCTGTGCTGTATGTTGCACATAATGCACATTTTACAATAAAGTTGTACTTGAATTGAAGGCAAAGCGTTGGACACACGGTGCATGCGCATAAATTACGTAGGACTCGAAAATACCCACGTGACTGTAACATATCAATTGAATTTACACATTCACAAATTAGAAAGTATATCATAAGTCGGTACAGACAATTGAAGAGACGTTCGTTTTTTTTCGGCACAGGCTTTGCAATTAAACCGAATGTAGCCAGTTTCCCGCTATTTTGGTCAAATCCGCAATGAATTCCGATTGATATGCTTTAGATGAGGAGTCGTGGATGCGGGCTCAGTTGAAGTGCGGAACTAGAGCACAAAATGAGACTGCGGTCAAGGCAGCCTCCACTCGCAAAACTGAAGTCAAGTCAGCCGCCACATTGTGAATAATGTGCGTTATGGTAATGTACCGCCAACGAGCGGCGTTGGCCACCTTCAAAATAAAATCTTACCCAACGAAGGCCTGCGCGTCAGGCCTGGTTTGGATTTTAAAAAAATGTGATGAAGTAATTTCTTGTCTGTCAGGCAACGATGGTTTCACCCAGGGATAAAAAAAAAAAAAAAAAAAAAACAGCCCCAAGAAGCGTTCTCATGTCTAGATGGAAAAAGGCAAAAGTAATTCGGCATCAATTTGACCTGATATTTAAAAAAAATAGCTATCATCTATCAGACAAGAAGGAGGACAAATTATGGCACCCCACGTACCCAACCAGACTACTGTACTCTCATTCAGATCGGATGGTCCCTTTCAAAATAAAACGCCTCTGAAATCTTATATGCTTGACCTTTTCAAGCCAATTCAAGCAAGAATAATAAAAGCAATTTTTGAAAGTTAGTGCGATTGGAGCGTTGGCCAGCAGGTGGTAGTATCCGTCCACGTTGCATTGCTTGTTTGTCCATCGGCCGAACCGACTGCAGCGACCAGGACACTCGAAACAAAAGTTTACACATTGTCCCCAATAAGCCACCATTTATTTTTCACAAAAGGAGGCATGTACCTGCATTTTCATACAGCTTTTTTAGTTATTGTTATCATTTGAGGCTTTGGCACGTATGTTGTCTGTCCACATTTGAAAAGTTAGTGATTGTTCATTTTCATGAGAGGTATTGCCTTTTTTCCCCCCTTCAAATGGGGATCACCTCATTGGATATTGGATAGAACCATTGTGGGGCTTTTTGAACCTTTTGAACTTTTGTATTTATTTATTTATTTTATGTTGAGCCTATTTTACGTTGATGTAACGCAGTGTTTCTCAAATAGTGGGGCGCCCCTCCCCCCCGGGGGCCGCGAGGCTCTGTCAAGGGGGGCGCGTTTGACCTCGGCTTTTTATTTTTTAGGTTTTTTTTTTACTGTCCAAGAATAAAGTGCAATTGCAACTCAACTACATTAGGGGGCAGTGACGCTCTCGTTGGTAGAGCGTGCGCAGGGAGCATTCGCTCGGTGTTTCGTTTGCACTGAGCACGAGCGCTTTGCACACGTCACTGAGGATGAGTAGACAGGAAGTGGACAGGCGGAGAGAGACTGAGGTCAGAGACAAACGCAAGTATCCGGAAAGCTAAGACGAAGCGTATGTAGCGCTTGGCTTCACTGTGACTACGGTGGGAGACGAAAGACCCGTGTCTAATTACGTCTAAATGTTGGCAGCGGACAGCATGAAGCCAAATAAATTAAGTCGTCTCTTAACGACATTACACCCCAATCACGCAGATAAGCCGCTTGAGTTTTTTTTCAGTGAAAACGTGCCGAATATTGCCAATAATCATCCCGCTTTGTGACTGCTACTGGTAGCCATTAATTCAGACATCATCTTTGATTTAAAAAAAATCACAAATTATTTGATATATTTTTGTTTTGCTGGTTAAAGTTGATTTAATATTGTGCTCTGAGATAATGTTGGTGATTAGTTTGAATGCATTAGTTACTGATTTTATGTGATTTTATTTTTCAGTATCCTATGGTTTGACATGGTCAGTCAAAAAATATTTTGATGGGTGGGGGCGAGATGTTTTCCTCTTCCTAGGGGTGGGGGGGCATGACAAAAAATAATTGAGAACCACTGCTTTAAAGTCACCACACGAGAGGCCCATGGTGTATATCGCGGCAGGATATGCTGGCATCCACCCACGAGAGTGGCGCGCGTAAAATATATTTGGCTCGCTCAAAATCCCCTAAAATCGCATTGCGCCACGCCACGACTTGGACCCGCTTGTAGCTGGGTCTACATCCTAGACGACTTTCTGTCGTAAAATTGTCAGGTGCGCTGGGGGCGTGTCAAAATACAATTTACCTTTGCTCTTTTTTTCAATGCAGACATCGTAGAAAGGCAGATCAACTAACCAGAAATAGTGCCGTGAAAAAGCTAAGGTGAAACAACCTCAACTGTGATCGAAAGGCGGACAAAATGTTCAGCATTTTTTTGCGACATGAGCCACATGATGACCTCGTTTTCTTAACATTGATTCATCAGAACCACACCATCCATGATATTTGAACAGCACACGAGCATATCAAAGTGTGATTTAAATTCATGTGACCGAAAAGGCTCATCAAACAAAAAGTGAATTACAAAGAAAAGTGCAATATTGCAGATCGTTTTTTTTTTTTTTTTTGCCGTGAACAAATCTTAGCCCTGAGGTGACGTTTCCTTAATAAGGGAGCCCAACCCGCCCACGGGCAACGGCGTGAAACAACTTGTCCTCTTTGTAATGATTCACCACTGAATATTTCAAAGCAGAAAGAAAGAAGACTTGTCGTTCACTGGAATTACATCACCTCGAGCAATACGGAGCTCGCGCTGGTTTCCCCACAATTAAAAAAAAAAAAAAAAAAAAAAGAGACATTGGCAATCACTGAGCAGGCAGATGAACAGCGAATACAATTTTCAGCGCGCTGGTTCACCTTTTGAACAGTTCAACTTTGACCTTGTCTGGTCGATTACTTCATTGGGTTTTTTTTAGGGGGGGTTAGACTGTAAGTAACAGGAATTAGAGTGGAAGGAATACACGGTAGAAGGATCGGGTTGCGTCACGAGGTTGTTATTGCCAAGCCTTTGACGTCTGTCTGTTTTTCATGCGGAGGTAAGTGCAAGATCAAACCCTCTCTTGTTCTCCTGACGTCGTGTGTTCCACTTATAATGCATTTGATTGTTCACGTTCTGATTGTCAGCACCTGCTTTGAGAGAGCCAGCATAGGTGAGGCGCAGTGACACTCACGGTACCTTCTTGTGCTTGAAAAGGGGGAATTCCCACATCAGTGAGCTCCATTTGAAAAGAAAGGAGGAAAAGGGATTTTTTTTCCCTTGGGTGACAGAGCATCATAGCATCATCCATCCATCCATTTTCCGATCTGCTTTATCCTCACAAGGGTCGCGGGGG
>NW_017805122.1:0-951 GCF_001891065.2 Hippocampus comes | reverse complement strand
AGCCTGCCATGCATGTTTTTGGAATGTGGGAGGAAACCGGAGTACCCGGAGAAAACCCACACAGGCCCGGGGAGAACATGCAAACTCCACACAGGGAGGCCGGAGCTGGAATTGAACCCGGTACCTCTGCACTCGACGCGCTAACCACTGGCCCACCCTCGTAGCATCATTCTGTCTTGAAATCGATTTAGAATCGCCATCTGTTGATGACTGGAGGGATCACTTGAGGGTGTTTCGGTCAGGATGTTAATCCGCCGACCCTGATGCAATCCTGCATGAGCATGATTGGCCAATAACAATTCCAATCACTCGGATGAGCTGCACATTTTTTCAAACCAGTATGGCTCGTTCTGCTGTTGTTAGGAACTTCCAGGGGTCAAGGGTGGCGCTGCCCCACACAGTCGAGACAAAATTGCTAAAGAGGGAACTTCACTTAACCCTGACAAGCGTTTTGAAAGCGCCGCTATTGATTTTGCATCCGTATTTTTCCATGTCACTTTGACGCCCACCACAGGCCAAACAAAACACAGTGATCACAGTGTTTGTGTCAATCATTTTAAATCCACCCCAAGGTCCTTCTGAATTTGTATTTTTCAGTTTGGCACAGTTGAGCGTTGGCTCGACTGCACCAGTTTTCTGAACTTAAGGCGTTTTTAGCCGAAAAAAACGACCATGTATATTAAGGCGTTTTAGCCGAAACTTTTAGCCCCAAAAAACGACCATGTATAGTAAGGCGTTTTTAGCCGAAAAAAACGACCATGTATAGAAAGGCGTTTTTTGCCGAAAAAAACGACCATGTATAGGAAGGCGTTTTTAACCCCAAAAAACAACCAGGTATAGTAAGGCGTTTTGAGCCGAGAAAAACGACCAAGTATATAGTAAGGCGTTTTTCGCTGAAAAAAACGACCACGTATAATAAGGCGTTTTTAACCCAAAAAAAACAACCATGTA
>NW_017805121.1:749132-750345 GCF_001891065.2 Hippocampus comes | reverse complement strand
TTGCACGGACTCTTTTCCTTGTCAAACACACACAAGAGTCAATCGATTGAAGTCTCCCGCGAAAACTGCGGTCTTCACGTGATGCCTTGTGCCTTTTGGGGGCGTGGCCTCGTGGGTGGTACCGGCTGCTCGGGCTCCGCTCAGTTTATTATTGGTATTTTTTTTTTATTTATTTTACGTACTGGCACGGTTGTGTGCCGTTATATTGCCTTTTTTTCATATTGATGGGGTGACGGATCGTGGTGGGAAAGGACGTTGTGTCACTCTGATACGTCTGGGTGGCACAACAAGAGTGACCTGAACTGAAAACGAACACAAATTGATGTTTTGTTTTTTGCCTTTGACTATGACGGCTAGCTCGCTAACATGCGCGCAGAAGCATGCTATCTATTGCGCTGTCCGAAGAGCTCGCCTGCAACCTTTAAACCGGCGGCGGAGGTGATTTTCTCTCACCTCCAAGTGAAGACAGACGGACATGAGGAACTTGTAGGTGTTGTCCCGGGCCAGGAAGGACACAAAGACGTACTGGAAAGAAGAAGAAGGAGCAAAGTCAAGGCGTGAGGGAATTCGGGAACGTCGCTAATCCAGATTTTCGCCCGCCTCACTCTGTCGTTGGCTGTGGCGATCACCACGGCGTTGGGCACCAAGAGAGCCGTCTTGGTCTTCTTGACGTGGGTCACCGATATGACCGGGATGGCAATCTGGCAGGAACGAGCATCGTTTTTTTTTTTGAAACATTTTATTTCGACCAAAGTGTCAGTGAATCGCGGTAACGATAACTGCACGACGGCAGCAAAATGGAACCGAACTCGTGACCGAATGACGGCAGACTTTTTTGGACGAGAAAATCTGACAATGGTCACAGAAATGAGGACAGGAATGGAATTTGCCAGCAAAGTTGCGATGCCGCCTAGCGGGAAGCACCTTGGTGTCTTTTCCAAAGACTTTGGAGTGGAAGCAGATCCAGTGGTCGGAGACGAACATGCGGCCCTGGTACAAGATGTCCTTCTGCAGAGCGCACGTGTAACCTGAAAACAGGACGGACGGGGACGCCCCAACACCCTCCTGAGCTTGCTGCGGTGTCGCGCCGGTCGCCGCGCACGCCAAGGTGAGCTCACTTTGCTTGAGTTGCTCCTCTTTGCTGATCTCCTTGAAGAGTTTATGGTACTGGGAGTTGCCCTTGGACAGCTGGATGACGACAAACCACGCAAGG
>NW_017805121.1:747931-749107 GCF_001891065.2 Hippocampus comes | reverse complement strand
AATGCGGGCGATGCATGAATGTGTCAAGCCGCGTGTGTGTGTGTGTGTGTGTGTGTGTGTGTGTGTGTGTGTGTGTCACCTACCTGACTGTAGGGAGACTTCTTCCTCTCCAGCTTTGAGTTCAGCTCGCTTTGCACGGGAGTCAGCTCGGACGCGTCAAACGTCTTTGACCTGGCGCGTACGCACACACACACGGCTGCATGTATCGTGTGTGTGTGCGTGTGATTGCGTTTTGTCATCGCTGTTGTTTACCTGGCCGGCGCTGCCCTCCTGCACGCCGACGCGTCCTGATGTGCTTGATTTGGGTTTTGCTGTTGGGGCGCATGTTGATTTTGTTGTTGATGCTCGACCTCGCAGTTGTGCAGACGCTCGCCGAGCGCGCGCGGTGGACTTCTTTGGCGCCTCTCGGACGCCGCGTCCGCCGCAGAACTGAACAAGACGCGTTGTCATTTCCTTTGACACGGACGTCCAACCTGCGTCGAAAACCATGTGAAGACGAAGACCGAGCTCTGACCTGCCCGGCGCGTGTTTGTCCTTGTTGTGCTCTCGGCAGTGCGTCCGCGAAGCCGTTCTGCCGCCGCCGTCTTCCTCCAACGCCGCGCCGGTGTCCGTCATCTCTTGCGCAGCGGTGGCCCCCAAAACTCGCCGCCAGCCACGCGCGCTCCTTCACCTGCTCGCTGGCTTGTCGCCCTGCCCCCCGCCCACTCACGCCACTGGATGTGTGTGTCTGTCGGCGCGTTTGCGGGTGCCGAGAGGGGAGAGGGGCTTAGCGACCTTCGACCCAGCCGCGCTGTGTGTTTTTTTTTTTGATTAAATAGAAGATAAAGAGAAGTTTTGGGACCGCTACTCAGGACAGCCCGCAGGAGGTCATACGACCCCGGGTGTGTGTGCGCGTGTGTGTGTGTGTGTGTGTGTGTGTGTGTGTGTGTGTGTGTGTGTGTGTCATACGATGCCACCAGAGGTGTGGGTGTGTGTCAGCATGCGACTGTGTTTACGTGGCTGGCGCATGTCGCTGTCTATTCACGCTTGTATGCGCACACTTGTGTGTGTATTTATATGGTGTGTGTGTGTGTGTGTGTGTGTGTGTGTGTGTGTGTGTGTGTGTGTGTGTGTGTGTGTGTGTGTGTGTGCGGGCGCCTGTTTCTGCCTGTGTGCACGATCGATCTTTACCTGTCA
>NW_017805121.1:743369-747722 GCF_001891065.2 Hippocampus comes | reverse complement strand
TTCCAGTAAATCACGTGGTTCCTAGTTGAAAACAGCAGAGTATTCATCGCATACTTCGGTAGTGTACAAGCAAGTTCTACAAGGAAACAAATATATCATTCATATTTCGTGGGTTTTTTTTCTGCCGTTATTTTGACATATAAAATGCTTTGGTATGTTATAAGGATTTTTTGCTCTTTATAAGGATTTTTTTGGTAGTTTATACAGGTTGGCGCTCCGAAAAGTTGACAGGTATGGATCTTGTTCGTTAATTTGCTCGCTATTCAGTGAATGGAGTCGTTAATAATAAGTAGTGCGTTAATTAGTTGGGTAGTTAGTAAACTATTTCAAGAAAAAAAAAAAGTTTCTTTTTGTGACAAGTTGTCCTCTTTAACGGACATGTTGTAGCCCCGCCCCCAACATTACATGACAATACAATAGATGCCGATTTACAGAGCGCTTTGTGAAAGCGCTTCACAGAACAGTTAACATCAAGTCAAATCATGAACTCAACACACAACATAAAAACACGGACAGCCGTGCAACCTTCACCACTTTTCCCTCAAACGCTTTGTTGTTTGAAGCAGTTCTCGAAGAAAGAGGAAAGAATCAAAGTCCTTTCACCAGTGCTCAAAATGTGCACACGTCGGCTACAAGCTAAGTTTCAAAGTAAACAAGCTGTAGCGTCCAACAACAAACACACACACACACACACACACACATACGCATGCACGCACAGCAGTTATTTGTTTGCGTGTCGAAGTCCGGGGCGGAATGTTTGACAAAGAGTCAAAAGTCAACAAGCTGACATTTTCCCCGAGTAAACAAACAAGCACCTGTAATTTCCACTCCATACCTGTAGGTGGTGCTAATGGCAAGAGAAAGCTTTTTTTTTTTTTTTCCCCTGCACATTTTCTGGAATTCATGCGTCATTGCCCCCACTTGAACTGGAACCAAAAGTCAAAATAGGAT
This sequence comes from Hippocampus comes, assembly GCF_001891065.2. Taxonomy (NCBI): domain Eukaryota; kingdom Metazoa; phylum Chordata; class Actinopteri; order Syngnathiformes; family Syngnathidae; genus Hippocampus; species Hippocampus comes. The sequence goes on along the minus strand of NW_017805121.1, from coordinate 746,771 downwards.
CTAAACTTCACATAGTGTAGTACTGTGCGTGTTTGTGTGTGTGTGCGTGCGCTAATTTTGAAGTGGGCGGCACGGTGCTCGACTGGTTAGCGTGTCCACTTCACAGTGCAGGGGGTTCGATTGCGGCTGCGGCCTTCCTGTGAGGACTTTGCAAGCTCTCCCCGGGCCCGCGTGGCTTTTTACTCCGGGTACTCCGCTTTCCTCTCACATTCTAAAAACATGCACGGCAGGTTGATTGGGCGCTCCCAAATTGTCCCAAGATCCAAACGTATTGAATGGCATTCTGACGTTGAACTCATCCTCACTAACTGGCTGACTTGCTAACTCGCCAAGGGGCTGAAGAGTGAACTGAGCAGCAGATGAAGTGACTTGAAGTCACTGAAATGACTGACTTACGTTCCAACCGACTAACTCGCCGACAAACCATGTCACTAATTGACTGACTGACTGAATTCGGAACCAACCAGCTGACTGACCAAATAATTTACAGACCGAACAACTCGCTAACTCCGACCGACTCACAAGCAAGCCGTGGGTGTCACTCATGAACTAAATCGCCAAGTGAAGCGCTAATTAAGCAACGATCCGGGCGACTGACTAACCGGGTCACTTGCGAACTGACTGAATGACTAACTCCCACCGGCCAACTGACTTACTAGCAAACCACGTAAGGAACTGAGCAACCAGATGACTTGACCGGACAAAGTCGCGGACTCACTGGCTGACCTCCGAACTGACTAACTGACAGACCAACCACTTTTCGAACTGGACAAAGGAAACTCGCCGCAATGACGAACGGAACGACTTACGAACGAGCCCAATGAACTCGCTCGTTTCGTGACATGACAAACTGAAGGAATGACTTAGCGCCATACACGCTAACGAATAAGCTGTGTCAAGAGCGAAGGAACTCGCTGTCGGACTTACGAGCCGAGTGAATGTTTGTGATGTTTAAAGTTGACATGATCAATAGGTCGACGTGTACATCATCAATCCCCCCCCACCCCCTTCCTGTCCCACTTGCCTTATCGGCCATCAGTCATTGACGACTGCGCACACACACACACACACACACACACACAAACACTCCAACTCACTTGAAAACGACGTTTCCTCTTAAACAGTGAGATGATTCGCACACACGGTCCACATTATGTGGATGTGGAATGAGCAAGATTTTTAATAAATATGTAAATAAAGAACTCGGAGTTGCCCTCCTTGTATTCGACGCCATCGCAAATAAAGTGAGCGGTAGCCGTATGATGTTGTACCGCGTATGGTCAACCCGGGCGACGCGGTGATCGGCGGTTTAGCGCGTCCGCCACACGGTGCGGCAGTTGCGGGTTCAATTCTCCGGTTTCACCCCCCCAAATTCCAAAAAACATGCACGGCAGGTTCGTGGAGCACTAAATTGTGTGATTTGCGGCTCAAATGAGGGATGAGAAACGCAGACGAACGCTCACGTGAGCGCTGCCTCAAAGGCCTCGGGCCGCTGACGTCACAGCCCTGCTCATGAATTAGTGACGCCGCAGCGACCCCCGGTGGCGGACAACCGCATACAGGATTGATTGTGCCTCACAGTCACGTGTTCAAAGATGTCAAAATAACATTGGTGCGATGCATTTATTCCGTGTTTGATTTATCATAAAAGAAGGCGCGTGACTTTTTTGACAAATAATTTTTTTTCTTATTATAGCTTACGATTGAAACACCTCATAGAAGACCGCGGTGACTCGGTGACTCGTGTCAAACGGGTCCTCGGTGAGCGACCAGACGACGCACGGCTCACAGACCCCTCGTGACGAACAACATTGGACAAGAAGAAAAAAAAAAAGATTTGATGAGACACGAAACAAACAACGGTCGTGTTTCCGCTTCATATCTGAAAATGTTACTCGCCGCCGCCATCGAATCCGGCTCTCATCGACTCCCGCCGTCTCGGCTGAGCTTGGTCCGGGAGTCTCCCTTTCGAAAGAGAGAAACCGTTTCAGCCTTCGCAGACGGCGAGATTTGCTTCCGTTTGCCAGACATGTTTGCGGATTGTTTGCGATCGCCTGCTCGGGACGGCGCCGCGCCTCCGAGAGTTACGGCAGGAAGTACAACAACGCACCGAGTCGATCGGTAGCGTTGCCAAGCAATGGAGCCGAATCCCGCGCCGAACATTTTGGTCGCGGCGGCGGTTCGCTTCCTGCGCTTCGTTGCCACCGAGGCCTTTTCAACTCTTTGGTCCTTCCAACAAAGTTTCCGTTTCTAAAAGCGTTCGTTTGAAGCAAACTCAGCAAATGAAAATGAAGGACCTGAAACCGGGACTACGCTATAGCGGCGAAAACGTCGTGAAAACCAGATTGGACTTTTCCGGTGTCGTCCAAGAGAACGCAGAGAAACTTGTGAGGAATGAGGACGAGCCCGCTGATGGGGGGCTCTCCTTCTCCTCCTCTTTCTCCCCCCTCCTCGTCGGTCTTGGTTTCTCCTCGCATCTCCCTCCTCGGCCGAAGCGAGCGCGCTGCTCTGAGAGCGTCTAGGGGGGGTGGGGGGGAGGAAAAAAAAAGATACACATACGAAGAAGAAGCAGGAGGAGGAGGAGGAGGAGGCGGAGGGGGGCCGGGGAAGCCGAAGCCGCACACCAGGACGCCCCGCACCTGCACGACGCCATCCATCCGATCGCCCCCCACTCCCCCCCCCCCCCCCCCCCCCCCCCCCCCCCCCCCCCGCGGCTCCCCAGCCATGATTTGTAGAATTTTAAGCTTGGATTCAAATTTACCTGCATGACTGCATCCTCATAGCATGGGGGCCGGCTTAAGTCAGACGAATGTGAGCTATTGAAGGAGACTTGGCACTTTTGGCCAACGTGACGAGGAGGGGGCAAAAATGACATCTACATGAAACAGGTGAAAAGTGACATTAGCTCTTAGCTGGAGTTTACCACCCGGGTGTCTTTTAGCTCGTGAGAAATGTGGGGGCCGGGGAAAGCCGAAGCCGCACACCAGGACGCCCCGCACCTGCACGACGCCATCCATCCGATCGCCCCCCACTCCCCACCCTCCCACCCCCCGTCCTTCCTTCCGTCCGCGGATTGCGGCTTTTCGGCGCTCGGACGGCCGCATGACGACGTCAGCCACGCGGCCAAGAAGCACCGAGGAGGAGCCCACACGGTCAGTATGAGGGAAGGAGGGAGCCTGAGCTCGGGAGGCTGTGAAGGCCACGGCGGAGGTGAGGCTTCCTCCTTCCTCCTTCCTCCTCCTCCTCCTCGTCGTCCTCATCACATGATGCTTGTGCTATTGTTGTTTGGCACGTGCGCGCTTTGTCTGCGAGAGGAGCCTGCGTGTCCTTCGCTCTCCTTCCACGCCGCCTTTTTGTTTGCCTCACTTGACATCCTCGCGTGACGTCACGGCTCCAAAAAAA
>NW_017805121.1:724725-743288 GCF_001891065.2 Hippocampus comes | reverse complement strand
GGAAAGGGGGGGGGGGGGGGGGGGGGGGGGATGGACGTCGTTCTTTTCATTCATTGACTGAGTGAAGAAGCAAAGATGGAGGAACACGCGTGGCGGGAATGACAAGTCGCGATTCGCGCAACAAACACGGGACGCGGAAGGAAATCGCGACAGGAGGACTTTATGGGATGGTGTCGCGGTGCTGTTCTGTGGCCGGCTGGGTCTCCGCTACACGTGTGAGCGCGCGTGCGTGCGTGTGTGTGTGTGTGTGTGTGTGTGTGTGTCCAGTGTACGGGAGTGTTGTTGTGCTACTGTTTGTTTGTGTCCAGCACAAGTTTGTTTGTGTGTGTCTCCGCCGTCTGCCAGTGGCGGAGGCAGACGTTTGTCATGCATGGGCTTTGGCCAAGGTGAAGCCACGGCGCAAATCGAGGTGGCCGGAAGGAAGTTCATACCCGAAATGGTCCCGAACGCCGACTGGTGGTGGTCTGCGCTCAAGAAACTTCCAGTTCTGCTTGTTGTCTACGTCGTCCGGGGACGTTACTCGGTTTCAAAAGAGCTCTCCGGCCTCTCGGCGGCCAAAAAGGCAAATGTCACTTCTCGATGCAGTCAGTCAGAAAGGAAAGCATGGAGTGAATGCCACAAAACAAACAAAACAGAAATCCAAGTTGATGGCAAACGACAAACAAGACCCGGACTTCTTTTGCCTTCTCCCTCACCTCACTGTCCCTCCTTTCAAGCACTTTTTTTTTGGGGGGCACTTGTCAAAGTCGGCGGCCATCTTTCTTTTCATGGAGCCTGGCAGGTAAAGAGAGCCTCAAAATACAAAAACCGCATGACTGAACTTGTGTTTGCTGTCTGCAGGGCAGAGATGAGCACTTGACCCAATTTTGCCAGTCCGTCCTCCGTCCGTCATCGTCCTCCGTCCCCGTCCGTCCTCGTCCTTTTAAAAGGCTTCATTTTAGACTTCCAAAGGGTTTTTTACGGCTCCCGTGGAGTTCAAATGCCTCTTGAGTTGCCGCCACAAATGTCACGCGTCCTTTCTCACTCGCCGTACAGTGATTCAACGTGACCGTCTCAACGTTTGCCACAACTGCGATCGACGGTCACCCAAATTTATCTTGCAGTCTTGACTTCATGCTCACGTGAAGCTCCGAACAGACGAGAGTGATCGGCCAAGTATTTGGGATTTTAGGGGCTCACCCCCCCTTCATAGAGGCGCTCCGCTCGCGACAAAGCTTCTGTCACTCGACGAGAAAAAAACGCGTCGTCCGTAAAATAGCGAACGCACGACACGTCTTGCCACGTGTCGCGTGATGCCGCACTTTGACAAAGGTGCGGGACTCTCGCATGGCGACGTGGGCGTATTCATCGCGTGTCTCCGCCTTCCTCCCCGACCGTATTTTCAGTCACGCCGGAATCGACAAAATGACATCGCCGTTTCTTTGTATTTTTAATGTCTTCCAGATCAGCAACATGAGTATTTCACAACAGAAAAAATCGCTCCTATGATCAAATCCAATCGTGATCATAAGAAGGTTACTTTTTCGAAATCATACAACACAGCCGGCTTTCTTTGCCGGCTGGAATGTGAAATGGGAGTCCGTCGCCACTTGATCTTCTCCGACTGCACACTTAAGGGGCAGTCTTGCTTTCAAAAATACCGTCGAGATGAAATAGCCCGTTCTGGAAATGCAGCGTTTGGCTCCACTCTGGCCGTGTTATTTTGCCTCCATCACCCGGTCGGGGACACACGAAATCCACTTGTGTCCTCGCTTCATCCGTCCTTTTTCAAAAGCCTCTCGTCCTCCGTGGCAAAAATGGCCGTCCGTTGTTGGACTACACACACGCAAGCGACTAAGGCAAGCAGAAAGCGGAGGCTGCCCTGGGCCTCTCCCAGCGCTATTCTGCTACCGCCGGACGACTGGGCCTGAACGGCTTCAAAATGAGGTCAAACGCAACAAATCCGGACCAGCAGGGGTTTCAAACCAGGACTGGGGTTTAAAGTAATCACGGAAAACCCAAACCAGACATGGTAAGGTGCCGTCACCGGTCCGGAACGTTGCGAAAGCTGTGCTCGGCTGCATTGCTGGCTCCTCCTGCGGTCGGTTGTACTCGTCCGTCCGTGAAATGGGTCCGTGTGGAAACGGCGGAACAAAAATTGCGCGACGTCCGACACCGAGCCGCGTTTGTCCATCATCTCCCGGTCACCGGCTGACGGGGGTTGGCCCAGGGGAGTGCTCGGTGGTGGCCGCGGCCACCTTTGGCCACCACGTAGCTCCGCCTGTGGTGTCCGGCGTTTTTATCTCGTGCCCGTGTGTTACCTCCACGTGTGTGTTGCGCTACGGGTGGGTTGTGTTAAGCGTGCCTTGCGTTCGCGGCAGCGCGTGGTGGTGGTGTCGTGGTTTTATTGCGGGTGCGTCGCGTGTATGAGTGCGTTCCAGTGGGACTCTTGGATTTGTTCTGATGATTGTTTGTTGTGACCGACGATGCCTTGCGTCAAGACTGTCGTGATTTCGCTCCGATGGCGGCGGGATTGCGTGTTTCCCGTTGTGCAATCGTGACCCTCATTAAGATGGCGTTCTACTCTTGTTTTGTGTTCTGTTCATTGCGTTACAGTGGCGATTGTGCACACATTTGAGGAGCTATTCCATCATCCCTTTTGTTGCGTTCAAAGTCATTTTCACTTGAGGAGGAAGGTGAATAGTGTATGCGCGCGTCTGCGTGTGTCTCATACCCACGAGAGGTGAACGCGGCTATAGAGGGAATACGCAAGAAAACACACACATTGTCGCTGTGTGTGGCTGATTGGTGCTGAGGTGAGGACGCGGAGATGCGGACACCTACTGATCATTGGCTGGAAATTACTATAGGGGGGGGGGGGGGGGGGGGGGGGGAGAAGGGAGGATGAGGAAGCTGAGGATTTGGGGCGCTGGGGGCTATCATGGATGCTGGAAGGGCAAACGTTGAGAGTGGGAAGAGGTTGATTGACAGGACAGGAAAGGCGATGAATGCAAACTGCAAGTGGATGAGAAAGACATCGCTGAGCTATTATGTTGCTATGGTTACCGGGGCGGTGGGAATCATGACATTCCGATAACAATCATTTGTAAACAGATCAACACCGATAGGCGACGCTCTTTTTTCTATGAATCTCTTCATATTTTCAAATGGTCACTCCTGCGACTTTCCGAGAAAATCACAATGTCCCGTCAACGGTGATAGCATTTTAACACTTAAATATCGCCAAATACTTGCCCGCACTTGGATATTGTGACGTTTTGATGTCATGGTCGCCTATGTCACAGTATTTTTGAATTGAGAATACTTTTAAGCAGTCATTTGCCTCAACGATTTTTTTTTTCGGTTATCACGATACAATGCTACCACCACTACATTTTGATATCATGATATGTGGATACCGCTATATTTGCTCTCATGATTTTGAATGGCACAATGGTTTGATATCATACTATTTTGCTCCAAGATAATTGCATTTTTACATTGTGATTTGATGTCTCCATACAAGCCCAGAAACATGAAAAATGATGGTTGATTGTCAGATTGAAAGTGATGCATTGAATATAATGTATCAGCATTTCATAGTATTATTTACAACACATAGTGAGTGACCCAGTACTATTGTCGAAACATCATGCATATGTTGCTGTGACCTGCAGGTGGAGTCCATGTTCACTCCACCTGGCGGGGCCCCCGCTCCGGGCCAAGCAGGGCCTGCCGGACCATCGCTGCCTTTGTCCACCACTTCCTTTCCACCCGCTGCGGCCCCGCCCATTTGTAACGCCGTGAGGACGCGCTCCGTCGGCACCAACACGCAGGAAGTGGTCCCTCCGTCCATGCCCAACTCGGACGCCGACTTCTTGGGCCCCTGCCAGCCGGGTACCAGCGTCAACCTGGAGGGCATCGTGTGGCACGAGACCCAAGAAGGTGAGGCAACCCGTGGAACATCAGTGCTTGGATACTGTCAATCAATCGATCAAACTTTATTTATATTGCACTCTTCATACATCACACCGTTTGAGCTCACAATACATTTTTTGGCATTATTTCTTGTCACTATAAATTGATATCACAACACATTGATATCATGACCTTTTGATACCACAAGAGCACAAAAGCTTCATCTCATGGTTTGATATCACGATATCTTGATTACTCGATTTCATGATCCTTTGTTATGATGACATTTCATATGGATGTACTTTGATATTTTATATCAATATTTGATATCATGATCCTTTGAGCTGACCACAATTTGATATCATGATACTTATACTCATATTGCAATACTTTGTGTGTGTGTGTGTGTGTGTGTGTGTGTGTGTGTCAGGCGTGTTGGTGGTCAACGTGACGTGGAGGAAGAGAACCTATGTGGGAACACTGTTGGACTGCACCAAACTCGACTGGGCTCCTCCCAGGTGATGATGTCACATGTTTGTCAAAATGAGGTCAATGATTTTTAAAAATGGTCTCCCAATACTTTTGTCCAAACTTCATGATCTGTTCTTTTAATTGCACGGGTCCCTTTTGTTCAGAGTCAATATTTTCTTTCTTTTCAGGTGTCCCTTTATTTTTGTCCACATTTTCTTTACTTCATTTACGCTCCAATACTTTTGGCCAAAATACACTTTTGGCCAAAATACCCCCCCCCCCCCCCCCCCACCGCCTCCTTTTTCACTTCCTGTAGGTGTCCACATCCTATTGTCCAGACATCACTTTCCTTTGGTGTCCCAATACTTTTGTCCAAAGTCCACACTAATTACTGTCACTATAATTGCCTTTGATTTGCGTTGACTGTGAGAAAGGTTAGTGTCTGATCTCAATTGCCACTGGTTGGCTGCAGCCTCCGGTCGGTGGCTGTTGCCATGGCGATGACAGATTCAGTGGTCTGAATTGCTTTGTGGACGTGCGTCACATAAATAGCATTACAACTCCACTTTGGTGATTGACGAGCACAATTAAAGTCGAGCACAATGTCGATGAAAACAAACAACACCGAGATAGGATGACACTCGTCGGCTGAACAACAGTTTCTGCTTCTGTAGGTAGGTCGGAAGGGGAGGAGTTTGTTGGTACAGTAGGTATGTCTGGCAGCTGGTCGTGTGGTCGACAAGTAGGTAGAATGAATGACGGAATCTTGATTTGAACAAAAAAAAAAAACAACAAAAAAGTTGGGAGTTATCTAGTTTATCCACTTTTGGTTTGGTCAGTAGGAAAAGTCGTTGGAGAATGAATGACGGAATCTTGATTTGAACAAAAAAAAGCAACAAAAAAGTTGGGAGTTAACTAGTTTTTCCACTTTTGGTTTGGTCAGTAGGAAAAGCCGTTGGGTCGTGTTGTACTGTAGGTAGCTACTGTAAGCCTGTAATCATCTGGGGAGTATCGAGAGGGTGGGTAGGTAGGAAGGTTAGGGGCATGGGTTGTATTGGTAACAGGTGGTAGTAAGGAAGTTTGGAAGGAAGGTAGATAGATTATGAGGCTGTCTGTCGGTAGTAGGTAAGTATGAAGGGGTTGGATAGGTTGGAGTTTGTAGAGAGGTACAATGTAGGTAGGTAGGAGTTGGGTAGTTATGTAAGTAGGAAGCTACATTTTGGTAGATTGGTAAACTGGTTGGTAGGAGTTGTCTAAATATGTAGCTTGAATTTGAAGAAATGGGTAGGTAGGTAGATATTATATCTAGGTAGTTGTTTGCATATGTCTAAAATAATATGATGATATACCTGTATATGTCCTCCTGTTTCTTCAGGTTCTGCGAGTCTCCGTCCAGTGACCCAGAGATGGCAGGTGGGCGTGGCCGGGGGAAAAGGTTGCGTCTTGCTTTAGCAGAGCGGCCCTGTGGGGATGCGCCACCGCCGGTCAAAGTGCGAGGCCTGCCGCAACACCGTAGCCGGGGCGGCGGCATAGGCATGGCAGCCTCACCAGTGCACAGCAAAGGTCGGCGTGGAAGCCTAAAACTCCTCGCCACCTGCAGAGCTTCGCCGCCGTTTTTCACCACCGAGGAAAGCAAACCTTCCAACCGAGCCTCCGTCCTCCCATCCGGCAAGCGGAAGAACAAACCGCCCGCTGACTTGGACCTCAGTCTCGTTTCCTCGGCGGACATTAAAAACGGGAATGGGAAGAGGATTCGAGCCAAATCCCGCAGCGCCCCGTGTACACCGCAGGGCAAGTCAGACCCCTCTTTCCTGGACCCAGGGGGTGGTTGCACCTCCCCACCTCCACAGATCCTCATTGACTGCCCTCACCCCAACTGCACCAAGCGCTACAAGCACATCAATGGCCTGCGCTACCACCAGACGCATGCCCACCTGGAGGCAGAGGAGCAGAGGAATCCCGACACCGAGGAGCGACTGTCAGAGTGCGAGGACGCCATCTATGACCTTGCGGAGTCCACCAACAATGGCACTGCTGCCAACCCCTCGTCCAAAAAAGCCGCCCCGTTGTACAAGGTGACGACGGTGGGTTCGCCCAAGAACCGGCGGCTTCTCCTCAGCACCAAAACCAGGAGGAGCTCCCTACTGAAGGACGGCCTGATGGACGACCTCAGCAACCTCCCCATCATCTCCAATATGACGGTGGTTCTGGAGAACTGCATGGTACCAGACCGGAGCACCACCGTGGAGATGCCCAAGCTGGAAGCCGAAGGTCTGATCGACAAGAAGATCCTCTCTGATAAGAGCAAAAAAGCCAATGGTAAGGTAGATAAGCTATCCAAGTCGCGGGCCAACCGGCTAATTGCTCCAGCCCCGACGCCACCGAAGCTTGTTGCCATACCCGGTGCGGCGTATCCGATGGACAGCGTCCCCTCACAACAGCCTTCCCCCGTGGCGGCTGTTGGCCTAACGAGCAAGAACTCGTCCTTGAAACCGATCAAGCCCAAGCTCAGCGCAGTCGTGCAACCCAGCCTGGTCAAAGCCACACTGCTGACCTGCAAAGAGACCCGCAAGAAAGAGAAGCGACGACTCAAGGACAAGCACAACCGCGACACAACCGCTCGGACGGCAAACGGTGACACCATTAAGGTGGAAGACGGTGCTTCTAAAACGGCCACCAAGGAGATTCCGGGTAGCCTCCTGAAGGAGCACCTGAGCAAGCAGGATGTGACGAATGGGCACAGTGAGAGCCAGGAAAGCAGAATGGCGAGTATCCGCGCCGAGGCCGACAAGGTCTACACCTTCACAGACAATGCCCCCAGCCCCTCCATAGGAAGTTCATCGCGGCTCGATGCCCCCGGCGGTTGTCTGCTGTTGGGGGACAGCAAGGACAACAGTCCCGCCTATTCCGACATCTCGGATGCGGGGGATGATGGCGTGTCCTCCGAAAATCGTCTGGATGGGCTCAGATCCAAGTCTGGCTCCTCCGTATCGTCTGAAGTCAACTTTAACGGTAACCATAGCAGCGCCAGGAAGACGCCACCCACGGTGCCCGCCCCGCCTTCTACAAAAGAGCCCCTGTCCCCGTACTATCACAGCTTTGAGCCATACTACCTGCCGGGTTGCGTGAAGGCGGACAGGCAGAACATATACCACAAAATTTCCTCTCATGATTCGAAAAGTAAAGATCGAAAGGAGGAGGCTCACGGTGATGTCGACTTTACGGACTGTAAGAAAGGTGACGGGCCGGTTGCACCTTCTCAACTGCAGCTTGCCATGAGTCAGACCCAGACCGCCTTAGCCCAGTCGCTGTATTATGGACAGTACTCACGAGGACTTTACCTGGACCAGAAACTCCTAATGGCCTCTAAATGCTGCGAGCTAAAGCAGCGTGCCGAACGGGGGCCAGTCGGGCGAGATAGTGACGGGGACATCAGACACGCCGGCGGGGCTAAAGGTCCAGAAGGTGCTAAAGCCTGCTGTCCCAAAGCCATCCTGTCCTACTTGGAGGAGAGGGGGGAAAGAGGGCTGGCTTTGAAGGTGGACCAGCACCATGTCTCGACCAAAGACTGTGAGGACATCAAGTCACCTTCCTCCTCCTCCTCCTCCTCCTCCTCCTCCTCCTCTTCTTCATCCTCATCACACCACAACCCCAACACTCAGACAGATCTGGACTCAAACATTTCCTATTCCAGCGTAAGTTTTTCCCTCTGTCTCTAACCGCCGCCCATACTGTTGTGCTTTCACGAGCAATCGTTCATTCGATGTGTGCAGACGCTCACGCCCAAGCTTGAGACTTACTAACTCGGCCGTTGTTTTGTTGCATGTGTCGTGTGATAACAGGTAAATGTCAAAGGGCAACTTTTCCACGTGTTGCCATGCGTTGCCTGTACAGATTCTTAAGCGTCCCTTTGGACGTACCAATGGGCACCCGCCATCATCCTCCTTGCGGCCAAAGCGCCTGACAGGTGGTCTCTGATCACGCAGTGTTTCCTCTATAGATCAATTCGAACAGTTTGTCACGGATAAATTCTAGGGTACTTCCAGATGGCAGACAAATGAGTGGCTACCGCTGACCTAATCTGACGTAAAAACAGCAAAACCTGTGGGGGAGGTGATAAATACAGTGGATAACAAAACTGTTTAAAAGATAACGACAAACAGGTCATCATACCAGAGTACATCACTAGACAGCCTTTACTTGGCCAGACCCTCCTTGATCCTATGTCTGTATTTACACCATGTCCATGTTTGATGAAGTATAAGTTACAGATGCTGTTCCGTCTCGCCTTCCGGCACTTTACCTCGAGAAACGTCTTTTGGCTGAGGCTTCACAGATTCAAACTAGAGCAATAAACCAGAAGGCAAAATCAAATCATCAGCGAAGCCATTTCCCCTGTTTTCCTAAAGGCTCTGCTTTGATCAAATGACATAAAGTACACGGTTTGGGTTTTTTTTTTTGTTGTTTTTTTGTACTTGTGGCGCTGTCGAGGCTATTGCCGCCTGGAATTACAGGTAACATTATCATGAAAAGGTCTATAGTAGTCATTCAGCAGAGGTGGGCAGAAAACCAGAGGTGCCAAAATCAGAACGTGATCCAAAAACATAGATTTCTGTCTGACCTTGATGAAGGTCTTTGGTATTTGGTTCGGCTCCTGGACAAACATGTGGACTGACCTCAAATGACTCCCGCCCACCATTGTTAAAGCAGACTTATAGGCTGGCACCAGCACCAACACTTGTCCCCATCAATTTAGCCCCCAGACGGCTCCCTGTGGCCCCACCGCCTGGCTCACAGCAAATTCTCAGAGCTGCAGAGTCCTCTCGGCGAGGCGGCCGATGAGGGTGACACGGAGAGGTCAAAGGAGTGGGGGAGTACTACCGAGTCAGCCGGGCCCAAAGTGACCTCAGTGGGAGGAGGCATCGCTCGCGATGCTAAAAAAGTCCACGGACCGCTCAACCTGCCGCCCGCCGCTGACCCAGACGACTCCGACGGCCTGGATGGGCTACAGGAGGAACCCATGAGGATCCTGTTGGGGGAGTCTCAAAGTGCACGTGCGGCGGTGTCCCCTCCAATGACCCCCCAGAAGCCCTACATGTACCAGCACTGCTCGTACCCGCCCTACCTGGCTATGTGTGAGAGCGGCGGGAGTTCCTACAGGGGGGCGTCACCCACCCTAGTCCACAACTACCCAGGTAAGGAACAAAACCGGACACGTCTGTCCATTTTCTTTCCGACCCAACTTGACCATTTTTCTGACATCCGGGGTCATGTCAAATGTATAATAAGAGTCAAGACGGTCAGGGTGAAGAGTTTAGTTCCCAGCACTCGTTTCTCCGACCCTGTTCTTGCTCTACTGTGTCAAAGACGCCAAGATCAACTTAGGGGTTGGAGTTGACCTGGCTTCGAAGGTAGTATAAGAGGTGCGATGGAGTCAATACGTCATCTGTGTGAAAGGGAATTTTGGAAGTTCGGGACTGGGACCAGGATTGCGGTTTAAAGTTGTAACACCTGACACTTAATTCTGAGGTCGCTGATTCATCTGAAAGACACCGACACCAAATTGGGGATGGTCGACTCTTGATTTTCCCGGCTTCCGAAGTGGTATCTCTGGTGTAACAGAGGCAGAAATGTTAACTGTGAGAAATGGAAAAGCTAGGCTGTGTCACGTTAAACACACAACACTTCCCTTTTCCCACCCTGTGGTGGCAGTCCTGTGTGAAAGGCATGATCCATTTTGGGTGGATGTGTACTGAACCTTGAAATGTGTCCCCGAAGGCTTCCACTACCCTTTGTACGGCAAGACGGCGGGCCGGGAGGAGTCCGAGGTAAGATGCTTGCTTTTTTTTTTTTTTTTTTTTTTTGGACACGGTCGTGGCAGAACTTGCTGTTGAAAATTGAGAGAATATAAATGAGTGTATGTGTGTGTGTGCGCGTGTGCGCCTAGCCTAATGAAAAAGGTTCCCACGAGGCGGAGCGCGAAGTGGACCAAAGCGACCGAGGCCACACGACGTTGGGCCGACACCTGCACACGCACCATCACACACACCTGGGACTCGCGTACAACCTGGTGGCGGGACAGTACGACATCTACCCGGGTAGGCGCAGCACAACACAACGAAATACACGTCAATACACAACATTCAACAAGGAAATACACGGCACACTAGGCGGGGTTGCCACCTTGCAGATCTGACTGAGCTACAGAAAAGGTTCTCCGGCAAACTTGACATTTTGCCACTGCCGCTCCCAAGCCAAGGGTTTGCGCAGAGCTGAGGAGAACACACCACACGTTTCCGTATTTTACGGGACGGGTGGCAACCTTTCAGCACACAACAAGAGATGAAAACACAACACACAACACTAAAAAAGAAGTGACACAACCCACAATGCAACACACACAAAATATTACACCTAGGATCGTCGCTAGGCTAACCGTCATGTTGCATATCATTAGCGTTGTCAACGCGCTGACAACGGCATTGAAATATTTGACGGATCATACTGTTTACATAGGTGGGAAATGGAAAGTGATATTATTTTGTGCTGTGCTGTGATCGGTTGATCTCCGTTTCGTGGGCGGAGCTGAGCAATTTTACAGTAAGATTTACTTGGTGCGATTTTGTGTTGAAGGTTTAAGCTCCAGGTCGCTGGTGCCTGGTCCACAGGTGGCAGGACGAACTGCTGCTGGTACGTTTCGCACACGCACACCTTCATCAATTGATCATTATTTACCAATAATCATTCGCTCTTAGCTCTGGCTAATGATGATTTCATAACCCTAACCCTAACCGTAATTGCTCCACGGTTGTTAGCATGTTGAACAAAATGCTGATGTACGCAGTGTTCTATAAATCATTCGTTGACCAAAATGCTCAATGTGCTACCAAGGAAATCCTCATAGCTCCGATGGTCTAATAAACTGGGGATTGTGAGTTCATCTTCTTCACATTAATAAAGCTGGTTCTTATGGCTATTGTGATATATCAAAGCTGGTTTCAGTAACCCGCCTATGTTGTTTCCTCTTTTGTCAATCAATGTGCGAGTGAGAGCTCGTGTACATTAAAAAAAACAAACTATGTTGAGTGTATGCGCAAGTAATATATCTGTTGGATTATATAACATATCCTTGTCATGTTTCCGCAGAGAGCGAAATGAAGAAGTAGTGACGTGGCAGAAGGAGAAAAAAAAAACAAAATGGGTGGAAAAAAAACCAAACAAGTATCATTTCTTACTAGCGCCACCTACAGTACGGACGTTGTTTCGTACCACACCGGAAGTGGACTTTGGAGAAGGACAAGTGTATAGCGGTGTTTGTAAACGCACATTATTGTTCTGACTGAATGTACTGATGATGAAGATGATGACAATTATGCTCCGTTTGTTCGCTAACCGCTAACTCTACGTGTTGATTATATCGTCCTACTGTATGTGAGCATAGCCCTTCTCCTTCACGCCGCTGTACATAGCGTTTCATAATCATGCGCTCATTAGCATGCGCTCACCGCCACTGGATGTGCGGGAGGACGGGGCGGGGCTTAGAGGGGATGCTGCGTTCAACAAAAGTGGGAATACTGATTTCCTATTACGAAAAGTGAACTCCAGTAATTGAGCGAGGTGACGTTATGTAACGTTATAAAACAATACCGACAGTATTTTGAAAAAAAAAACTATCAAAACAATGTATTTGAATTTACCTGACAAATTGAGGTCCTCACACCTCGGTGAGTGGAATATTAACAACTTTTATGTACCATTAGAGGGCGCCCAAGCACCATGAGTGGAACTCGTACCACACTTTTCGAATCACTGTCCAAATCGAGGCTCCCTCAGCAGCCCTTTAATGTCCCATTCGATGTCGTCAATCTGCAGAATACAATGGAATAGAATAAACCTTCACGAGTCCCGCAAGTTTGTGGATAGATTTACGCCTAGTTAGCGCCTAAAATGTCAAATATCAATCAGAGGCGCACAGATGTCAAACCAAAGTAGTTTTATGAGTTTGTTTTAGGTGAGGCCTCACCATTGCACTTACAACAGTGCAGTACCACGAATAAAGCAGTTCACTGGTACGGATTGCGTGAAGCGTGACATTTCCGACTTCTCAGCAGCCCGTGAACGCAGCATTAGATAGCGTCAGCATACAAGAATAGAGTAAAATAAGCTTTTATAAGTAACTTCGGTGGGTTTATGTTTCCTAGTCTGATGCCCACAAACAAGGGATCTATTTTTTCCAGAGCGACATATTCCACCGTAGTTTCAGCAAAGCTCCTGACGCCCATGGTGAGCACGAGGTCACAGGAGTGTGCCCACGATGAGCGTGCTCGGGAAGGTCCAACAAATGATCGACAATTTGTCGGTCATGCATTCTGATTGGTTGTTTTTCTTCGGCCGGCGTGGTTTCTTGCCAATCAAATTAGAGCGAAGTGAAATGTTCGGCCTCAGGACTGTATTTATAACAACGCATCTCGAGCAAAAGCGGCACACCTGAACTGGGACTCCCACAATCTTTTGCTGTTGCCCTGACCCTGTCCCCCCGCCCTTCCCCCCCAACCCTAATGTGCGCCCCCTCCTCCTCCAGTGAAATACCTGAGCCTGTGATGCTGGATTTCAAGTGGCCAATAGTGATATGAAAAATAAGATGTGGTGCTGCTCTTCGACTTGAGCCCCCCCCCCGACCCCCTCCCTTCACAGCCATACTCTCACGTCAACGATAATCTTTAAAAAGTAGCAAAATGTAATGAATCCAACTTGAAATGATCATGTCATGTGTTATGATGTTACGTGTCCTCCAGCAACAGCTCTGCCTCACTCCATGCAAACGACATACGTACAAACTACGTCGTAATAATACATAACGGTACTTACATACTACTTGAACATGGTGATACGATGTCTGTTTACAAAATGCTACCACGGGGCACTGTTGTCGTCGTCATCCAGTGGCCGTGGTGTATCCGATGAATATAAATTCATATATTACAATTAATATTGCTCTGAAATCAACATAGAACCTGCTGTTGCTTTTTTTATACTGTATATGCCTTAATTCATATGTTTGGCAATCACGATTAAAGGATGTTTATGTGTGTGTGTGTGTGTGTGTGTGTGTGTGTGTGTGTATATATACAGTATGAAGAGAGAGAGCGAGAGAGGAGTGTGTGTTTTTTTTTCATTTTTCTACTCAAAGCAACTGAATCAAATTTGCAGATTTTTGCTTGCATCTCATCTAACTACAATAGTTTTTGTCGTAATTGTTTCCCATGTTTAATTTTAGGATACTGCAATTGGCTGGCACCCAGTTCAGGGTGTCCCCCACCTGCTACCTGAAAACAGCTGGAATAGGCTCCAGCACACCCGCGACACTTGTGAGGAGAAACGGATCACAAGATGGATGGATGGATGGATGGATGGATGAATATTCGGATAATTCTATTTCAATTATTTGTATTAGGCTGATGGGAAATGAAAGATTACAATATGTTAAAAAGTTTTTACAAATCCAATACATACTGTAGAATGTAAAATATCAACCAAATGAAAATGTCGTAGATGGAAAAAAATACTTCAGTAACATTCATTCAGTCATAATCCGAGCCGCTTTTTCCTCACGAGGGATGCGGGCATGCTGGAGCCTCTCCCGGGTGTCTTCAGGCAGTAGGTGCAGGACACACTCAACTGGTTGACGGGCAATCGCAAGGCACACATAGATAAGCAACCATTCACACTCACAGTCCCACCTCTGGCCAATTTAGAGCGTTCAACCTACCGTGCTTGTTTTTGGAAAGTGGGACAAAACCGGAGTACCCAAAGGTAACCCACGTCGGCACAGGGAGATCATGCCAACGCCACACCGGAAGGCCGGACGCTGGAATCGAACCTTGGACCTCCACACTGTGAGGCGGGCGTGCTAACCGGTCGAGTCTCGTGTCGCCTACAGTAACTTTTTTTTCTATTATGTTTGTTATATATTTGTATTTATTGTTATTATTATTAACATTATTCAATCATGATTTTCAAACTTATAATTAAGGGTTGAAGTTGTGTAGGTGCAAGCAATTACTTGAGAGGGAAGAAATATCATCTCTGCTGTATGTCACACATACAACACATTTGACAAAGTTGTATTCAATTCAATTCAATTCAATTAAAAGAGACAAAAATAGCGTAAAATATTTCAAGAAATAAATAGCTGTAAAAGACCAACTTTGTTAAATGCCTGACACGTGTATCCATCGTAATATTATGTCTGCAGTTCCAACGCCGACCAGTTGAGGTCAACCTAACCCCGAGAGGCTCCACCTTTAACTTCCGTTTCCAAAACCAAAAGGAGTGGCGCCAAAGCTTGACAACAAAGCGGCTTTTCCCTTTTTGCAACGGGCGATCCCAAGAAGTTTTATTTTCTTCACAAATCTCATCCTCAACGAGTTGTGCCCCCCCCCTCCCCCGTTTTTTTACACTCCCCTCGACAAATGCGAAATTTATAACGACAAAGTCTCGCGAGTGCTCCCAATCTTTCCGCCGGTCCAGATGTCAACATGGCTCGGAAGAGCGAGCAACTTCTCATCGTGTTGTCCATCCTGGAAGGTGAGCGTCAAGTTGTCAGCGCCACTCCAACACTAACGCAACCAAAGTCACATTTGGAACCTGTTAAATCACTCTTATCTTCTTCTTTTCTTCGTTTTTTTTATTAGTCGTGCGTCCTTAATCGCGCGTCGCTTTAGCAAGCTAACGCGCACAGCTAATAACTTGTTTCGAATGTTAAAACTATCATCCTAAAAACAAAAAACAAACAAAAAAAAACACAACGGACGGCAATTTATGAATATCGGCAGCGAAACAGGACAATAAAGTGACAGTATTTATTTTTTAAATTTTCACCAAGACCACTGTCACCAGAATGAAATGGAAAAAAAAGGAACACAACGGTCTTTAAATCGTCAATATGTTAAGACTTAAGAGAGTTATGCCATTTTCAATAAATGACATGAATTCGTTAATATTCAATTAGTTAGACGCAATTGAGTTGACATACTCCTTCTCCCGGTGGACGGCTCTCCTGCGTCCCCCCCCAATTTCAGGTTGGGCAACACACATTTGGGCAATGTGCTCTGTCATGGTCTTCGGCACGGTAAAAATTGGATGTAACTTGGTCTGTATGCTGCAAACAGCCTGTTGGTGTCAAATTCAACAAGAAGGTCAACACATTGCGGCGCGGTGTTACAAAGTTGTCCGTGGCCGTAATTTTGACGTTGCGGACAGGTCGCGACTTCCCCAAGTGCCCTCGGCTCAGCCTGGAGGTTCAGGCGAGCTTCGACGGCGAGCAGCTCACCACCGACCCTGTGGAGCACCTGGACCAGCCGCGCTTCAGTACCGAGCTGGCCTGGGAGCTGGACCGCAAGATGCTGCACCAGCACAGGTGTGTGTTGGTGGCATGATTTGGTCTTGGGGGGATAATGGACTTGGTCGGAGCTCGAGATTGGCGAGGAACAGGGTCGAGAATGAAATGGAGTCAGACCCCAGATGAAAAAGGCCTTATCTGAAACCGACAGTATATTGTGATCGAGACCATGAAGGTCTGACGCATTAACGCCGTGACTAATCCCGTGAGCGTGTGCAGACTGCAGAGGACCCCCATCAAGATCCAGTGCTTCGCTGTGGACTCCAGCAGCGACAGCAGGGACAACGTGGGCTACATCGTGCTGGACCTCAGATCCGTTCAGGAAGTCCCGCAGGTCTGTCAATCGCCGTGGCGACCCGTCGCCACGCCGCCCCTTTAACGTCGGTTTCGCCACGTGCGTCGTCAGAACCCTCGCTGGCACACGCTGCTGAGCAGCAAGTACACCAAGAAGAAGCCGTCGCTGCTCCTCAGCATGGTGCTGGAGAACGACGGCAAGGCCACGCTGCCGCCCCCGCCGCCGACCGCTCCCCGAGCGCCCCGAGAAAAGAAGGCTGTAAAAGGTGCTACTTCCTGTTTGTTGTCTTTTGTTACTGTGCTCCTCCTTGAAGCCACGTCCCTCTTTTCTGTCTTGAAACGTCATTGCGCATCATCTGTCCGCTTTTGCGTGTGTCTCCACTTGAAAAGGATGATGAAGGCGTTGTTTTGGCGCCATCGTGTGGCATCTTGGTGCCAAGGAACTGTGTTGAAGTGTTGAGGAGCTCCATTGAATCAACAGTAATTGTTTGCGGCACCTCCTTTGGGGAGGGGGAGGTCGATTGAAATTAGGAGCGCAACGAAGGATTGTGTTCATCATCGATTCATTTGTTTTGGTTTCGAATTACTTTTGCTCCCCCGTCTATGGCATTTTGCGCTGTGCATTAGCATTTAAGCTACACAAACTTTGATGAGATAAAATTAGTTGAAATCGACAATCTGCAAACCGAGAGTGGCATGAAACAACTTGAAGCACTTGCTTGAATCCAAACCTGAGGTGCAACTCGGAAGTTTTAGGACGGCCGCAGGGATGAACGCGTAAATGGACTTTTCTCGGGTCATATATCGGGCCAAACCAAGAAAGTTTTTGGCGCAGCCATGAAGGGAAGCGTTTTAGTTCAAGGAACTGCAAGCGGTAAAATGCTTTTGTCGTCCCGTGTCACGTACGCGACTCCCCAGCGCCTGACTCCGGCCGCCCCCCCGCCCCGCAGCCGCTCCCGGACAAGCTGGAGGCGGTCCTGGTGCCTGAGCGGGGTTACCATCAGGTGGGACCCGACGACGTCGCCAGCGATATGTTTGTGCTGTCCGTCACCGTGGCGTTTGCCGCTAAGTTGGAACAGGTGAGAAGAATCCCACGCTTGCGGCCGGCTACTTCCTGGCGTGTGTCGTGAGTGCGGTGACCTCAGAACGGATGTGCGCACGCGGGCCCGTTTGAACTTTGCCGCGCTTGTCCGTTTGGGTCGCCCGTGTCGGCAGTTAATCCCCAGCACGCTCGAGCTGTCGTCAGAGGACGCCGGCTTCTTCTTCTTCTACACGCTGCTGGGCAACGACATCACCAGCGAGCCCTTCCGGAACGTCCTGGCGCCGGACTTCCAGCCCGAGCGCGCCTCGTTGCGCATCCGCAGCAGCGCCGGCGCCGTGCGCGCCTTCCTGTCTCAGCAGCCCCCCTTGCAGATCCACCTGTGCTGCGGCACGCGCTCGCTGGGCAGCGCCGACGTGCCGCTGGCCGCGCTGGCCGGGCTCCCCGTGTCGGGCCGTCGCCGACGGCCGCCGACTCGCAGTCCAACGTCAGCGTGGCCGTGACGCTGCGCCGCGAGGACGTCGCGCCGCAGCTCCAGGTGAACGACGCTCGCGGACGGTAAACCGAGGTTTTATCAAGTCAAGGAAGCCGACGCTGTTCGGGAGATAGACAGCGGTGCCTTTCGATACGAATGACCTGACTGCTCGATTCTTCTTTTTTTTTTGGATAATAATCCTGCTCCCAGCTGGAAGGAGCAGCACGATTTTCACTGAATTGAAGCAAAAAAACGTGGCGAACTAAAATACATTTCTTGACATTCCATTTCATCGTTTTTGGGGTGGTGTAAGTTTGCACAATGCTCCTTTTCTTATTCCAAACATGTTTCCATCCATTTCAGTGTATGAAGACTTTTGTTGTCTTTCTGCATCCAGAATTTGCCCCTCCAGGAAGGATGTAAGACAAACTCGTTCACGGTCGTCGTGCCCTCCGCCAAGGACCAAATGGCCAGTTCGACTCCGATCCGAAACCCTCCTGACATGATGCCGTCGCAGAACGGGCAAGGTCGGTCCCGGTCGATCCGCCGACCTCTCTGCGCTGCGACGCTCTGACCCGAGTGTGTCCGGCAGACGCGGAGCCGCTCGCTCCGAGTCAGGCCCGGGGCGACGGCGCCGCTTCCTCCGCCCTCGTCTGCGCCCCCAAAGCGTCCATCCCGCCGCGCGCGCATCGCTTCTGTTTCTCTCTGGATCTCTGCGGCCTCAGACAGACCGGCCTCACGCGCGCCGTGGCCGCGACCGTCAGGTGGGCACGACAGCGCACGCTTCGCGGTTGTTTCCCCTCGGATCAAGAAATACACGTTTGCGGAATTGTCGCCGGTCTCGTATGTCCCGGCCAGGTACTCGTACGAGTTCTTCGGCAGCGCGGCGCCCGTGATGACCGGCCGCCCGGTGGAGCTGCGCAGGGACGCCGACGTGTCTCTGCCGCACTCGTACTGCGCCTTCGACTTTGCCGTCTTGCCGCAGC
>NW_017805121.1:722858-723800 GCF_001891065.2 Hippocampus comes | reverse complement strand
CGGCGCCGCTCCCTCCGCCCTCGTCTGCGCCCCCAAAGCGTCCATCCCGCCGCGCGCGCATCGCTTCTGTTTCTCTCTGGATCTCTGCGGCCTCAGACAGACCGGCCTCACGCGCGCCGTGGCCGCGACCGTCAGGTGGGCACGACAGCGCACGCTTCGCGGTTGTTTCCCCTCAGATCAAGAAATCCACGTTTGCGGAATTGTCGCCGGTCTCGTATGTCCCCGGCCAGGTACTCGTACGAGTTCTTCGGCAGCGCGGCGCCCGTGATGACCGGCCGCCCGGTGGAGCTGCGCAGGGACGCCGACGTGTCTCTGCCGCACTCGTACTGCGCCTTCGACTTTGCCGCCTTGCCGCAGCAGCTGCAGGACACCTTCCTCAGGTAGCGACGCGGCCGCGCGCGGACCCCCCCTCGCCAATGCGCGTGACGTCACGAGCGAGCCGCTTGCAATTCTGCCTCCGCGCCCCCCCGCGAAAGCAAAGCCGCTTTTTAGCGATCCAAACGTTCTCCCGCGTACGCGCCAGAGTCCCTCTGGTGTTGGAGCTGTGGCAGCGGGACGCCGACGGCGCCACGGCTCTCCCGATCGGCCGAGCCTCGCTGCAGCTGTCCCGCCTGCTTGCCGCCGAGAGGAGCCGACACCCGGCCGGCGTGAGGGAGGCGGCCTGGCGCCAATCTCACCGGGACCGAGTGCCCTTTTTCTCCACCCTCAGGTGCTCCCGCCACTTGACATTTAGCGCGTCATCCCCCCGCGCCCGCCGGCGGGCGTACAACTAAGCGCCGTCTCCTTCCCCGCGGGTTAGTTCCAACGAGAAAGTGGCCGAGTTGAGCTTCGTGGCCACGCTGGACGACTTCGGACTCGTGAACGCCGCCGACCTCCCCGTGTGCGATTCCGCACCGAAAGAGGAAGCGGGCGCCCTGCCCGCGGAGCCGCCCGCGCCCGCCC
>NW_017805121.1:715149-722754 GCF_001891065.2 Hippocampus comes | reverse complement strand
ACTCCGGCGGTCCAAACTTTGGACATCTTGGAACGGAAAGGTGACAGGACAGAGGCCGTCTGGAGAGTCGTTCACGCCTTCCCCGCTCCCTCGTCCTTTTCGTCACTCGCATGTTATCATTGAACTAAGTGCGTGATGTCATTGGCACCAAACGAAAAAAAACTCAAAATCTCATCGTGACTTGGTGCGCCGTAGGAAATGGAGTGCAGTCGTTTGGAGGAGCAGCTTCAGAAGACTCTGTCAGATCTGGAGACCAAGGAGAAAAATCTGGTGGAAGCCGAGCTGAAGGTGCTTCTTCTCTTCTCTGACGCGTCCTCGGCAATGTTTTTGCGACGCGGGCCCCGCCCCGCGCTGTCCTCTCTGACACGTCTTTGATGCGGCGGCCGCCTCCTCAAGACGCAAAGGCTGCAGTGGGACCTGCGCGCCGAACACAAGCTGGGCCAGAAGGAGGCGCAGGAGACCGTCAAGAGGCTGCAGCTGGAGTGCGACCACCGGGTGGCGCTGGAGCGCGACAAAGCGCGCCTGATGGAGGAGGAGCGAACGCGGCTGCTCAAGCAGGTACCTCCGACAGATCGCCCGCGGCAAACTCTCGAGGCCGTCGGCGGGTTTATTTCCGCCATGAAAACAATAAAAATGCAGCGGCAGTGACGTCATCTGAAGCGGTTTCCCGTTCCGAACTTTGTCCTCAACTCATTCACCCCCCAAAGACGTTTTTAAATGTCTTTTCAGACTTGGTCCAGAATTGGCTGGTACTGAATGAGTTAAGAGACAGGAAGTGGCACTGCCTCGCGCTCCGCTCGGTAAACAAACACACCGCAGCTCAGCTTCTGACCAGCGGGACGTCGCGGCTAGCGCAAGGAAGCCGTCAACTTCGAACCACGTACATGCCAATCTGAGTTTTGGCCTTCGTGACACCGTCGCGATTAAATCCGCATCTAATCCCACCCCCCCAGGTTGCCGAGAGATTCGACCAGATGGCAGCAAAGCGCTGCATTTCTATCTTGACAGTGCTGGCCAAACTAAATAAAGCTCCTCCCTATGACTTGGGACCAAGATGGCGCCGAAGCGACAGCTTCGGATTAGCTGGATGGGGCTTTTGGCCTCAGCACAAAAGCAGGAAATAGGGGAGTTTTTCAGAAAATAAGAGCACCACCCGCTCCCCCCCCCCCCGAATAAAAATGGCAAATAATTAGATGCGTTCACCCTGCGTGTGACCTTCAGTGTGGCCCACCAAGAAAACCAGTTGGACACCCCCAGTAGATGGTCGTGTCATTATCTGGTCGTCGAGAAAGAAAATGTGATGGGGTTATTTTATTGAATTTTTTTTGGTCTTTTTCTTGTGGGGCGGTGCGCACGTGTTCTTCAGATCACCGACAGCGAGAACCGCTACAAGCAACTGGAGAAAGACTTCCATCACTTCAGGGAGCAACAGAGCGTCAAGCCCCAAGCGCGCCTCCAATCCGAGATCAACATCCTGACTCTGGAGAAGGTAGCGGGCGCCGCACGCCGACAAGGACGCCTGAAGCGCGCGAGCGTGGCGAGTTGACTTAGCGGTTCTCGTCCACCAGGTGGAGCTGGAGAGGAAGCTGGAGTCCACCACCAAGTCCAAACTTCATTACAAGCAGCAATGGGGACGAGCGCTGAAGGAGCTGGCTCGCTTCAAACAGGTACGACACAAGGTTTCCCGTCCCGCAACTTTCTTCTCGCTCTTCTGCCTGGACCTGGACTCGCCTTTCCCAAAGCCTCGGTCATCTCTGTCCTTCCCGAGTCCGCTGTCCCGCAACTCGACTACCGCCAGGGCTCCGGGCCGCCTGCCCCCCAAAATGTTGCCACCAAAATATGATAAAACGTCCACCTCCGTCTGGAGACCTGCACGGCTGATTTCGCAACTCGCGTCAACAAACTTCCATGCCACAAGATGGCGACAAAGTCCCTTTTTTTTCTCCCCCCCTCCCAAAATCGAACTGCGCTGGCTTTCACTGTTCCCTCCTTCCTCTCGCTCTCCATTTTTCACGTCGGACGCATTGTTTTAGTTTTCGTCATCTCGGAGCGCCGCCGCTCTGCCCGTCGTCGAGGTTGCGGCGGCAGGACGAATGTTGCTTTTCCCCGCGGGAGGCGGCGGGATTGAACGCGCAGATGAAAGCCCGACTCGGAAAGCTTTTCAATCCCAAATATTGGGACAAGCGGCGCCAGTCCATCTTCCCCGAGCGCAAATATTGGGACAGTAACGAGGTCCGGCATCCACCTTGTTATTGTTCGGGCCCCCGCCGAATGTTCCCGCCGCCCGTTCTGACTTTTTAACGGCCAGAAAGTGTTGAAAGCAAACGTGTTTAGTCTTCTTTTATGGAGCTGACAGAGTGCTTGCACCAGGACCACACAAACATTCCAAAATCTTCCACTGGACTCTGCTGGCGATTTATCTTCTGCTGGGCACATTTCCTTTTTGTTTTGCTGACGAGTTGACTTCTGGGAAAGGCGCGAACGTCTCGTCGCAGAGACCGCGTACCGTCACCCGTCCTATTTCGGCGGCCATTTTCGGGTTTGACCGCCGGTGGGCCGTCAGGGGGAGCGAGGCCTTCTCTGCTGGCCCAAACGCGACCGCCGGCGTTTCCGACTTCCAAGCCGACGCGGGGCCGCCTTTGGCGCGCGCAACACGTGACGAAAGCTGTCATGTATGAACTCATGACTTGATGGATTCACTTCCTGGTTTGGTCTGTGACATCAGTCAGAAAATTGGTTGATCGTTCAGGAAAAGCAGATATTTGCAAATGTCTCATTGACGTTTTTTCCGCTCGGCACTAGAACCAGGATTGGTTTAAAAAAAAAAAAAAGTGCAGCCGTTGGTCCCAGTGGCTGATCTCATTCCTAAAATGATGCATCGCTGCCATCTACTGGTGGTTGTGGGCCAGTCAAGTTAGTTTGAGGAAAGCCTGAAATTTCAATCGGAGCAGCATCAGACCCGTCGATTCAAGATTAAAAAAAAACAAAGTGAAAGAAAATGGGGGTTTTTGTCACAATTCTTGCCTTCAGCAGGAATATTTGCTCCGGGACCGCTTCTTCAACCGCGCACATTTCAAATTCCTTCTCACAGGCCCTCTGAGATGTGGCCATTGTCCCCCCCCCGCCCATCCTCCGAACTTGTTCCAACCGACTTGGACGGGCAAAAACCCGTCCAAGTCGCGATGTGGGGCCATCAATGTATTTGGCAATCGGCACGGGATGAATTGGAGATCTTGATTCCCAACGGCCGCACGTGCTGTCGCGGTCCGGGCGTCGTCTCTTTGCCGTCTTATTTGTGGTCAGCGTCGGACCGAAGGCGTGGCCCGCCACTTAGCTTGACCTCTGTGTGCGACAATGGG
Source organism: Hippocampus comes (assembly GCF_001891065.2). Classification (NCBI taxonomy): domain Eukaryota; kingdom Metazoa; phylum Chordata; class Actinopteri; order Syngnathiformes; family Syngnathidae; genus Hippocampus; species Hippocampus comes. Next base: position 719,395 of record NW_017805121.1, on the reverse strand, counting down.
AATTAGTGGGGGGTGGGGGGAGTGGGGGGGGGCGCTGTGAGATGAATGACTCGATGAGTTTTGGGAGCTTTTCTGCTGGCGGAGGACGTGACCTGGACTTGTCCTTGGCAGCGCGTCTCGCCAGCGTTTGTTATTCCAGCAATTAGCCCGAAGGCGCTGGCTAATCCAGACGGCCGCTCGCTCCTCGGGGAGCCACTTGTGTCAACACGTGTGTGCACGTGAAGCATGTTTTTCCTCCGTGCCCCGATTCCCGCCGAGCTCCACTTTTCCCATCCACCGTCGGGCTGTTTTTTTTTTTTCTTTCCTCTCCGCCGCATGCTGACAAACTTGCTTCTGTCCCGCCTTCACTGTCTGACTGGATTCCCGCCCACGCCCCCCCCCTTGAATATTATCTGAATTTTTTCTAAATTCAGTCCAGGCATTTCCTTTTCATGAAACCTGCAAAGTGATACATCCGCACATTTGTTTACTTTCTTGACTTCTGACGAGCTGCACTTTTTTTTTTTTTTTTTTGTTAATATTTATTTGGCATGTGAACACTTAATTGCGTGTTTATGAACAGTGTACACGGGAAGAGCCCTTGGTGAAAATCATCGCCTATGAAATCGCAGTCGCGGTGTTTGAGAAGATCAAAAGAAGTCTCGAAGCCGTTGGCGTGCCGCGACGTTGGCTTTTGGTCAGCCAAAAGCCGACCGTGGAAGCCGACTTGACGCGTGAGGTCAAACACCGAGGCTTTTATTAAAAGGCCGACTTTTGGAATTTATGCGTCGCGTCGGCATTCAAACGCAACGGAGCTTTTTTGTTTTTGCTTCGGTGATTAATGAGCGACTTGCCGAACGCCGAGCGAGCGAGACGACAGTTATATGACTTGGAGGCGCGCCCCCCTCCCCATCTCGTCAGCCGGCGTGAGAATTCCTCAGCTCTCGCTGCATTTTTCTCACGGAGGTTTCCCGAAAAAAAGAAAAAAAAATTGCGTACAGTGAACCCTCGTTTATCGCAGGGATACATTCCAGACTCGCCCACAATAGATGTACACCGCCCCCACCCCCCAAAAAAAGTGAATCCTACCTGATTTATGAGAAGACTCTTTGAAAGTCTTTCCTCGCGCCTGTTCTCATTCTCCCGCTGTCCAGAAAAACTCGCATGACATCACTTTGGAAATCAAGATGAAAAGGCTTCAAAAACAAAACAAGCGAACTGAAAGTGTGGCCGGCCTACGTTTATGAAATTCTAATTCAGTCCAGCGAAACGGTCATTTGTTGTTATTTGGGCGTTTTTTTTTTTCCCGTCAATCTATCACGCGTGAGCTTTCAGGCCTCAGCCCTGCATTATCCGAGCCGCTTCGTCCTTGCTTGAAACTGCTTTTGAGTCCCTCGCCTCAAGCGCGGTCGACGGCCGCCCCGTGTTGACGTTTGCAGCGCGAGCAGGAGAACGCCGTGATGCGTCTGAAGAAGCAGCAGGCCGAGTTGGACGCCGTGCGGCTGCGCTACGTGGCGGCCGAGGAGAAGGAGGCGGTCCGGCAGGAGCGGCGGGAACTGGGAGACATCAGGAACCGCCTCAACGGGTGAGCGCAACTCGGTCCGCCTCCAGATGTCCGGCCCGGAGCTCGCGGCCTTGCCGCGCCGTCGCGGCTCAAAAGCATTGCCGACTCCGGTTCTTCATCTGCAGCCAGGAGGGGCTCCGGGGTGCCGGCGGCCATTTTTCTGCCGTGCACTATTTGGATCAATGGTGGAGGTGGGAGTTCACCAGGGGTCCGCTCTGAGCCCCTTCTTATTCGCTATGGCGATGGTGTATAAAACTGCGGTGAGACCAGCCTTGCTGTTTGGACTGCCGACAGTCGCGCCGACTGAGGGACGACTCATGTCGGAGGTTTTGGAGAGAAAGTCAGAGAGGCCAGACTGGGGTGGTTTGTAAAGAGAGTGAATATATTGGGAGAAGAGTCTTGAACTGCCAGGCGGGAGGCCAAAGAGGAGGTTGATGGATGTTGTGAAAGATGGCATGAAGGTCGCTGGTGTGAGAGGAGAGGAGGCACAGAACAGGCTTTGATGGAGCCGACCGATTCGCTGTGGCCAAGAATCAGAAGATTTTTCTCCTTTCAAAAATTCCCTTTCCCCAAAATTCAAGTTTCATTTCTAATGGAATAAATTCACATCCTTCCCCATTTGAAATTCACAACATTCAGCTCATTCAATTCACCCCCGTCTTTCGGTCAACATTCACGTTTGCAACTTGTTCCTTATTTCTTCGCTTAGGTTGAAGCAGCAGCAGGGCGGCGTCGGTCCCGCTTCCTCGGCCCCGCCCCCCGGCGTGAGCCACAGCGCCGAGGAACACCTGAGCCGCCTTCTGGAGGAACGCGACACGCTGCTCCGGACCGGCGTCTACGGCCACGACGACCGCATCATCGCCGAGCTCGACCGGCAGATCGGCGACGCCATGGCCGACGCCAGCTGACCAGCAGCCGGCGCGCGGGCAAGGTCGGAGCGCAGCAGGAAAGGTCCCGGCGCGTTCAGGCAAAGTGTTATGCTAAGCTAGGCTAACCCCGTGTCGCGTGTCAATTATGGCGAGAGCTGTTATTTATTTCGAATGATGTGTTTGGTCGTCACGTGACTAGCTGTGAATGTGTTTTGAAAGGAGTGAGCGCAGTCGGCCGGCGCCGCAGCCCGACCCGAGACATTTTCTGAGAAAACATCACAAAACGCAAAAAGTCACTTTCTCTTCTCGATTTTTAGAATGTAATAAAGGGTACATATGATGCTGAAATACCACTTATGTGTCTGGCCCCTCCCATCAAGTGTCAATCACCAAATTGGGGTGTCGCAATTTGATGCATTTCCCACAGCCCTGCGCCGAGCTCGGATGGGTGAAGATCCGCCGTTTCCGAGACATGACACGGAAGCAATACTGCATTAAAGCCAAAAGCTAAGCGCAGCTGCACCGCGTGTAACCGAAAAGACGCGGGGCCGCATTTGTATCGGCTGTACGTGCACCGGATTCGATCCACGAATTGACCATTGAATGAATGAAGTGCTGCTTCTACCGGCGAAAATACAAGCAAATGTTTGCTGACGCTTGCTTTAACAGGTGTCGGTAAATACGGCGAGTGGCTGGATACTTGATACAACTTGGCTGGATACTTGATACAACTTGTCCCACCCCCCACCCCCGTTGCCACGGTAACGACAGCAGTGCTCCGCATTTGCACGCCAACGGACTAACCGCCGCACCACAAAACCGAGCGATTCCGAGTGCGCCGTCGTTTATCGCGCGTCGATTTTTTGACGCAGCAACATTGGAAAGCTTTTGCGATCACACCGTTGGAAATCTGAAATGACGACGTCACAAACAAAATGATTCATCTTCACGAGTTGACAAAAATGGACTCTCTTTATTTGAACCTCGTTTTCTTCTTCAGGTCTCGCGTGTTTCATTTTTAAACTCATGCAAACGTGAATGAGACAAAAAGCTGAAACATTGGGCGGACATGTTTTGTTTTCCCGCCTCATGTACACAACCGCATCCGTCTCGTGTTCGCAGCAGCAAACTTTCTGTCCAACCTAAAGCAGGGCGCACACGTTCGCGTTCACTTGCTGGCTGATCACAGACTCAAAATAAGGCCCATGATCGGGATGTGTGGAACCTACTTTTTTTTTAGGGGGGGAAATGAGCAGATCAGGGAGGAAAAATCCCTCACGCCACTTGGTCTTTTTCCATCCCCCACCACGATGGTGCTGATCATGAAGATCAGAAAAGTGAGGTCATTTTATGGGTATGTGTGTACCCCGCTTTGGACTTGGATGTCCCACATTATTGTTCATTCCACGAGTTTGGCCCATGAGCCAAAAAAAAAAGAAAAAGAAAAGGGCAGAAATTTCAACAAAACAATCAGTCATGTCAAAACGGTTGGAAAACTTTGGTGTGTGAAGTGTGCTCTTTTCTTCTCTTTGGTACAAAAAAAACACACCAGCTGCGCCCAAAACTTGGGATGATGCCAACGCGTGAAGCCGAGGATGCGCTACGTTAAATAACTTCACAAGTCAAAGTGCCGCCACAAGATAAATATTCTTTTTCTTGTCCTCTTTTTAATTTTCCTTCGTTCATGACGTCCGTGACATTTCTTTTGGTTTCTGCGTGCGTGCGTGTGTGTGTGTGTGTTTCTTTGCCCGCTAAATATCCAACATAAAGTTGGACAGTCTTTGGTTTGCTTGTGTGGTTGTCAAACCTTCCATCGTCTCGTCTGTGGTGGTGG
>NW_017805121.1:710584-715132 GCF_001891065.2 Hippocampus comes | reverse complement strand
AGAACATGGGGGGGGGGGGGACGTTGGTGGATATTTTGCAGAACGCCGCTCTTTGGTCTTATTCTGATGCAACCTTGGAAGCACTTTGGGGTCACGCCGGCGAGTCGACTTTGCCGGCCATTTTGCGGAACTTTGGCAAAAGCTGGCTTGACGATTGAGGATAACATTGATGGACCTTTGGTGGAACCCGAAGAAGCTTTGGGGGAACTTCAGCACAACTTGGGTAGGATGTGGTCAGACAATGATTGGATTCGGGGAGAAATTTTACTCATCTTTGGTAGAACATCACTCTCACTTAGGTATCGCGTAGAAAAAAAAAAGTGGAGACCTTTGGTGGTACTGGTAAAAGTCTGGCACCGTTTTGGAAGAACTGGGGTAGACTTGAGGCAGACATTAGTCGTTAAAAAAAGGGGGGGGGGAATACATTTTGTACAACTTTGGAAGAACTCCAGTAGAAGTTTCAGTAGAAGGGTGTTGGGAGAACACGGGTAGAATTGGGATGGAACTTGAGTAAAAATTGGGTGCTACAACTGAGGAAGGACACGGGAAGAACTTTGAACGTCAGTAGTGCTTTGCGAGAGCTTTGGTAGAACATCAGTAGAACAGTGGCAGGAAGTTGGGCCAACTCCGTTAGCGCTTTGGTGGGGAGAACTTTGGTCGTGCTTTGGAAGAGCTTTGGTACGTCGCCGTCGGCGGAGCGGCGACGGAGGGAGGACGGCGGCTTCCGCCGGCTCGCGTCGGGTTCTAGTCCACCTCGATGGACTCGCCGCCCACCGATCCGTCGCCGTTGGGTTTACATTCGTTGGGTAATCTCTGGTGACGGCTCAGCTGGGTGGCCTGAGTGAAACTGCGCTCGCAACGCTCGCATCTGAACAACGGAGAGAAGAAAAAAAAAAAACAAGAGCCATGTTGAAATCCAGTTTGAAATCCCCGACCTTGTCTCGAAGACCTGCTGAGAACCCAAACCCGATTCGGAATGCCACTGAGCGACCCTCACTCAAATTCGAACGCCCCTAAATTCTCTACCCGGAGGTTGAAAGCCCGAACACGGCCTCTTCATCCTGGTTCCAAACGCCGGCTCGCCGTGTGGAGTCCTCACCCCGACTTGCACTCCCCCCCCCCCCTTTTTTTTTTTTTAAATCAACTCTTCCGTTCTTAGACAATATGTGTGTTGCACGTGCTTCTGTCGCTTCTGTGCTTTGTGATGCAAACGAGTGAGCGGATGGTGACGGTCTTGCCATGACATCATCCCGTCCGTTACTCAGGGATTCACGCACACACGCACGTGCGCGTACGCGAGCAGTGTGTTGTCAAGCGTAATAGACGTTGACAGTACAAAGTGTGCGCGCGCGAGGTCAACGGAGCAGTCCGCTGAAATTGCTGCTGTGATCTTCACACACGCCCCGCGTGCTCGTCAATAATCTATCAAGCCAGCTGCTGAGGGGAATTCCCATCACACACACACACACACACACACACGCACACGCACAAAGTGTCACTCCCAATTGAGGGAGCCTTTTAAGTCTGACGTGTGCGTGCGCGCTGGCACGTGCGCGGACATGATCGATCGATCGGTGAACCAAAAGTCAGATGCTCAGCACGCGGCGAGGTTTTGAGTAGACGCCAACAGGAACCAAATTTGAGGATGGAAAAAAAAATAAAAGTGTCATGAAATGGGTGGCGGCGCGGCGAGTTCGGGCTTCGTCGATTTGAAAAGGATTTTTGTATTTTTGTTGTTGGAATTCTCCCCGCGCCCGCCTGGCTTGTCTCCCACACTCCCAAAACGAGGTTAACGGAACGCTTAAAATTGCCTTTTGGTTGCTTGTGTGCCCTGTGATTGGCCGGCGACCGGTCCCCCCCCTCCCCTCCCGCTTTGATTGACCTTTCATTTATTTAAAAAAAAAAAAATCACTTGACTTCATTTTGTTTCATGGATTCATTTGACTTCTTGAGAATACAATCAACAAATAAACATGGCGGGTTTATTTCAGGCATTGACTTGACATTTTTATTTTTTTTTTCTTCTTGATTCATTTGCGGTGTTGAACGTTTTTATCCTGGCATTGATCAAAAATATCTGTTGGATTTAATCCTGAAAATCAATTCGATCTTCTGTTTCCGTCCTGTTGTGACCGACTGTCAAGCTTGACTTTTGGCTTTTTCCGCATCTTATTTCTCGCACGGCATTCCGAACGGTCGCCGTCAAAGTCGCAGACGCGTCGGCTCGGCGACGCTTCTCGCGGGGCCGCCGACGGACGCGCCGCGCCGGCACGCGCGCGTTGAAGTTGATTGACACCTCGCCGCGATCGCTCGTCAATGGCGCCTCGCTCGGCGTGACCTCGGCGCCGTCCTCGCTAATTGCATCCGAGCGGCGGCGGAACGGCGGCCATTAGCACGCCGCTAAGTTCGATTTGGCCTGATGAGCGTACGGAAGCCGTTGTTAACCGGCTGACGCAACGAATGAACGGCGGATCCGCCTCGGGGAAGCTTTCGCTTTTAAATTAGGGAGTACGCGGTGGGGCGGGGTTTTAAACGAGGGTTTCACGATAGGGTTCGGGTTTTCACTAGGGTTCCAATTAAGCTCCAAAGAAATAGGGGTTGTATTTCCAAATAGGGTTAAGGTTTCAAGTTAGGGTTTCAAAGCACGGTTAGGGTTCCAATTTTGGTTGCGTTTCAAACCGGGGTTAGAGTTTGAAATTAGGGTTGAGGGGTTCAAACGGGGGTTTGGGCTTCAAGTAAGGTTTTCAAACTCGGTTTGGGATTTCAAAGTTGGATTAGGGTTTCCACCAACTAGGGTTAAGGTTTCAAGTTCAGGTTTCAAACTAGGTTTGGGGTTTCACGATAGGGATTCAAACTGCTGGTGTTCGGATTTTCAATTAGGGTTGCAAATGTGGCTGAGAGTTTCAAAGTAGAATTCAAATCAGGGTGAAGGTTCTCAAAGTAGGATTTCAAACGAGGGTGACGCCCCCCCCGCGCCACCCCCTTCATTTGTTCAGTCTGGCAGTCAAGACAACGCTCAAATTTGGCGTCCCGTGAGCAGAAAGTGAGATGAAGCGGCCCCAAAACGGCGCCCTGCACCCTCCCGACGACTTACTTGAAGGGCTTCTCGCCCGTGTGCGTGCGAATGTGGTTGTTGAGCGTGGTGGCGCCGGCAAAGGCGCGTCCGCAGTAGCCGCACTTGAAGGGCCGGTCGCTGGAGTGCGTCACCACGTGGTTGCGCAACTCCGACGGCTGCGAGAAGGACAGCGAGCAGTGGCCGCACTGGTACGGCCTTCGCCGGGCGGGAACGACCGGAGGAAGAGAAGAGGAGGCGCCGGTCAGTGACGCCCGATCGCAGCAGCGACAATCGCAGCCGAGGACCCGTTTGGGGGGGGCGGCCCGCAGCTGTTCTCGCTTATCGGACGCCCCGCCCACGGTCTGAGTTCGGGTTCGTTGTCAGGGCGCTCTCGTTTATTCTCGTGTTTGAGCTTGAAGTGATCGACGGCAAACGTTGGGAACAAATTCTCCGACCGAGTTTTGAATTGGAACGGGCGTCATCGTTTCAAGCCTTGGTCGGTCAGTCCAACTCAGGTTTTCACTTTGATTTGGGGTTTTAAATGAAGATTTTTGAAACAAGTGTTGGGCTCTTTTGGTCGGCTTTGAAGTGGAAACCTGGATTGTTTTCCGCTGATCGTGCCGACAAAAAAATTGATGAGCTAACATTGTTGCTAGCAACGCAAGCTAAGCAGCCTAGCTTCAAGGAACCACTTTGATCTTTGGCGCCCCCTTGCGGACAGCATGCAAAACAGCAACACATTCCAACACTAAAGCACAAAGACGCACATTTCTCCAGAAACTCCAAGCTCACGACACAAACATTGACACGCATGTTCAAAAACCCCCAAAAAAGTCTCTGGCAGCTTTCCACACCGCAGCACGGGCGCTCGTTTGTCAGGCAGAGGCACTGGCGGCTTTATTATTTCTTATTTATTCCTTTGCACTTTTCTACGAGGCCGCCATCGATCGGGAATACTCGGGAGTGATCAATGGGGGGAACTTTTGGATTTATTTATTCCAACGCGGCGCCGAGATGAACGCGCGCTTTTTGTTTATTGCACACCAGCGCGCGACGACGTAGCGGCGAGCGAGCGTTGCGCGGCTAAGGGGCTAAGTCCCCCGATGAGCCGGCACGCAAACGCCGCGGCGAACCCCGCCGAGAGCGACGCAAAGCAAAGCTTGACGCGGAACGAGGGACGAGGAGGATTCGGCTTTCAAACAACACTTTGGATTTCCTCCCTCGAGCCACGTTGAGGGTTTGAAACCGAGCGGAGGTTTCGAAGCAGCGTCTCAAATTGGGGTTTTAAGGCGACGTCTCCGGCGCGGTTGGCGACGCGCGCGGCGCTATGACGACACGCCGGTGCGCTCGGGAGCAGAGATGATAAATCGGCGCTCGCGCTCGATCGATACGCAATCAATCATCTGTCACGTCTTCTTCCTCCCGTCCGTATCCTCGCGTCCGCACGATTGATGAAAGCGCGACTCGCTCACGTGATCGTCACACGACCGACT
>NW_017805121.1:710302-710563 GCF_001891065.2 Hippocampus comes | reverse complement strand
TTTTCCTGCAGCGTCGCGCGTCGGGGTTTTGCCGCGGCCGTTTTGAGCGCCCGCCAATTTTGCACATCAGCAGACACTTTTTCATTTTCTCTTGCATTTATTGAACCGGCGACACTGGGTCACTGTCACAACCACAACTGCTCCACCGCCGCCACTGTGATTTATCTACACACACACACACACACACACACACACACACACACACACACACACACACACACACACACAGAGGAAACGATGTGCGCCTCCCCCACATCTGAC
>NW_017805121.1:701963-702188 GCF_001891065.2 Hippocampus comes | reverse complement strand
GAGGGGGGTGGAGTGCTCGCATTGATTTTATTTGGGGGGGCCGCTTCCCTTCCGGCAGGGCCGGCGACTTTTTGGGCCCAAAGACCAAAGCGGTGGTGCCAAAGTCGCCGGTGCTCCCGAAAAAGACGGCGACTTGAAGATGTCGCTTGATTTGACGACGACTATTTGGGGTTTTCCTGCAGCGTCGCGTGTCGAGGGTTTTACCGCGGCCGGTTCGGGCGCACG
>NW_017805121.1:670825-681646 GCF_001891065.2 Hippocampus comes | reverse complement strand
CGCGCCACTGTGATTTATCTAAACACACACACACACACACACACACACACACACACACACACACACACACACAGACACACACACACACACACACGTTGGCTCGGTCTGCATGACAAAACTAAAATATGCGCTTCCAGTATATTCACGTCCGCCGTTCACTGCGTCTCGTCCGGTCAAGTCAATTCCGGTCCGGTCCGGTCTCGTGTGGAGTCCAGGCCGGTCGGGCCCTCGCTCGTCTCGCCATTCCAGTCCAGTCCGACCCGTCACTGTTATGTTGAGTCTCTTCTTGTCCCAGCCCGCCTCTCTTTCTCTTCGTCTAGTCTGGTCCAATCGAATCACATCAAGTCTCTCCGTTCCGGAGGTCGATTCTAGCCCGGTTCAAATGGACTCCAGACGCGTCGAGTCTTCTGCGGCTCGCAACGTCCCGTCTGTTCGAGTACATTCAACCGTAGTCCGGTCTACTAGTCTTGTCCCCTAGTTTAGTCCCGTCCATCTCACTGCGGTCTCTTCTATTCTAATCCGCTCCAGTCCAGTCTGTCAGAGTCTACTGCGGTTCGTAGTCTACGCCAGTCCTGTCAAGTCGACTCCGGTCCAGTCGAGCGACTCCGGCTCAGGTTTTTATTTGTGGTCCGTTGCGGTCCAGTCCGATGCCGCCTGTCGTCGTCTAGCCGCGTCCGGTCCGGGCTCATCCGGTTCCCCCTCATCTCCGTTTGACTCGTCTCGTCCGGTCGAGTTCGGAGGCGACTCGCGGTGGCGTTTATTGACAGACCTGTCGGGGTTTTGCGGGCAGACGTGCATCTGCAGCAGGATCCTCTGCGTGAAGGTCTTGAAGCACTGGCCGCACTTCCACAGGTGCCAGTCGCTGAACTCGCTGCTGAGCTGGCTGGTGGACGTGGGACTGGCCAGGACTCTTTGGTTCTTGGAGGACAGCTGGCCGAAGGAGGACTCGGACGACAGGAACGGCGCTCCGCTCTTGTCCGCCGCCGAGAAACTTCTGCCGCACGCCATCTGAGGGAACACCATGGAGCGCACGGACGCCGACGAGGACGCCGACGGCGCGTGACGGCTTTTGCCGAAGGCTTGTTGTTGTTGTTGTTGTTGCTGCAAGGACTCCTGACGAGACATCACCTCCGACACCGACGCCGGCACGTTCACTGCGTGCACAAAAGAGCAACTTTTCAATCTTTAGGACCCGATGTCTGCGCCGAGGATCCGGGCTCTCCGCGCAAGTCCGAGATGAATGCTACGGGTTCATGTTGACCATTTGCGGAGAAAGACCTCCGTCGGCCTTTCACGTTCTACGTTCAGCGCCCACGTCTGGCGCCGTTGCAACGAGAGAGAGCACGGCAGAGGAAAGAACGATGAAGTCTCTCACGGTTTTCGTCCTGAGCGACGCACTGCAGCGGAATTCCGAAGAAGGAAGTGTACGAGTCATTGTACCAAACGAGGAGCTCGCTTCCTCGGGGGATGTCCAGGCACGCCCGGTAGAAGATGCTCGACCTAAAAGGCACAAAAAGGCAAATCGTCCAAGGAGCTCTCCGGACGCCATCGCTCACGTTGCAAACGCTCAAGCGCTTCGTTTGACCATTGGGGGGGAGGGGGGGGGGCTCATGCTACATGATCTCTTTGGACCCCCACCAGCCGCTTTCTGCGGAATGTTCTATAAAGCGCCTGCTCTGTCACTCTTGTATTGTTTGGAAGAAAAAAGGTGTCACGGTCAAGAGCGCGTCCCCTCCGCGCGAGGCAGCGGGCGTGTTTCTTTTTTCATACCTGACCGCCCGATGAGAGCCTTTGATGTGCGACACCAGCCGGCTCGGCAGAGCAGCGAGCGCAGATGAAAAACGTCACCCCGCCCAAACCCCCCCACCTCATTCTTTCCTTTCATCTGATGTGAGGTCAGGGGTATGTTTGATTTACGGCCCGGCCCCTCCTGACTGTGTTGTCATGTTGGCCCCACCCCTCCCGCGTGTCCTGAGGCAAAATAAAACACGCTTGACATGAGGCAACTTTTGACACCCCCGCGCCCCCCCCCAAAAAAAGTGCTACATTTAGCATTAGCCACTTTAGCGATGAGGTCCAAACAAGTCCTGTCCAAAGTACCGTAAGCAACACTAACCTAAACTTAGCACTAACTAGCATACTTCCGAAGACGACGAATCGCTCGGGAAGTGAAACGGACGCGCGCTTGTGAACTTGCTCTGACGTATTTTGGGTGAGTCATCACCGATATGTCACATGACTTGAGTCCTCGCCGCCGCCGCCGCCGTGTTAGCCATTCGGTTAACAACGCGAAAGACATCTTGGGATATTTTCCCCGCCGCCTCTTCGTGAGCCGCCAAGCGACGCATCCTCGGTTTAAGATAGCGGACAAGAACGACATTCGGGTATTGCGCGCGTTCTCGGCGGACGCGCGCTTTCAATGGGAACGCGACCGATGAGATCTCGAGGACGTCAGCGTGGGCGAGAACGCGAGTTGAGAAACGGCCGACGACCGAGATGGATGACAAAGCCGATTCTGTTCAAACTTGACCGCACGAGGCTAACATCCGAGAAGAGGAACGACGCGAGGCGAAGAGCGAACCGGCCTCATCCGACGCGAGCTCAATTCTCATTGGAGAAAAGGCCATCGTGTGAAGCTCGTTCAATTTTACGGGCGGGCTCAGTCGGTCTTGACGACAAAGCTAAGCATTAGCATGTCGCGCTAGCGGGTTTGTACCTGTACTGAACGACCATCATGTTCTGCTCTCCGCAGTGTCGGGCGCATCGGATGTACCTCATCCAGCTCGATTTGGCCGGATCGTTGCCGTCCAGGAAGTGACACAACGTTCCCTCGGAGTCGTAAATCTGAAACACACGAGCGGCGTCCGTTCATTGGACGGTGGTTTGGCTTGAGGGGGGCTCATATCGCTTTGGCGCCAAATGCCACCGCCGCATCGTGTTCGCGGCAATTCCACGCGGCCGGATCGCACCGCACACGCCCGCGCGGCACATCTGGTCCCCAAGATTCCGAGCATTCCCCCCCCACCGCCGCAATTATTTGGATCCAACCGGGTTCTCTTTCACACGTTGTTCACGGCCGATCCAGTTCACACTTTCCGCAAAAGTTGAATCGGGGCAAGCGGGCGGTCTTCGGTGCGATCCGCAGCCGGACGCCAACTTGGCCGCGCTTCAAAACGTCGCTCTCGGATTGGGGCCGAAGCGATTCGCGGCATCTGATCCGCACGCTGCGTTCACACGGCTTTGGCGCCCACGTTTCGGTTTGACGCCTGGCGACATCGTGAATTTGGGACACCGTCGGAGAACAGACGTGGAGGCCGGGACGACGACAGGAAGTGAATTTAAAAAAAAACACACAAAAATCCGGTCTTTGGTGAGGAGTGGACACCGTGTTGGAGGTCTTGTTGGACACGCACGCACAAAAAGCTGCCGGAACTGGATAAAGACTGCGAGACATCATTTAGCGGAATGTCGCAAGCCGAAGTCGTTCAAACGTTTTCCACACTTTCTTCTGTCTTCCTCCATTATCCTTGTTTGACTTCAAAGACCACACACGCGCGCGCCGTGCGCAAGCTCGATCCGGGATGACTTTGTTCACGCTCGCGTGCGCCCATTCGGTCCGTTTATCAAGACACGTCGGACGTGTGTTTGTGCGGCAAAAAGCCACTAATGCAGTCGCGGTTATCAAAAGCCGAGTGTGAGATACGCGCTTAGCGCGCTCACCTCGCGCTAAAACGCACTTAGCGCGGGGCGCCCGTCACACAAGGGATGATAAAACACGTGACGCACGCACGCGGGGGCCGGACGAGATTTTCCGCACTTTGTCACGCCGATAACGGCTTTGATTTCGGGAAGGCCCGAGCGGCGCCCAGTACGACTTTGCACGACGGGCGCCGCTGTCGCGGTGGTTATAGAGTCCAAATGGTGTAAAAGTGTTTGTGAGGGAAGATCGATGATCCCGCGCTTGAGTTGTACACAAAATCAATCCGAGGCGCTAATTCTGCCGTTATCTGCTCTCTTCATCGCCTCCTCTTCGGCGCAACTCTTCTTCCTCGCGCCGGCCGTCCCTGCTTGGCGCTTTTCCAGATGACTCCCGGTCACACGTTGTCATCTTCCATGGAGAGAGATGGGAAAAGAACAAAACAACCCCCCCCCCCCCCCCCCCCCCGCCATGGTGGTGTTCCTGACTCGCACCCTATTCCAGTTTGCTCCGCTGTGTGTCTCGTCTGCTTTTTTTGTCCGCCATATTGGCAAACGGCTTTCACGTTCACACTCGTTCTCGATATGATTGACTCCAAATGGTATCGTGTGACATTTCCTTCACGTCGGGTTGCAGCCGGTTTGGCCGCGCTGTCCACGTCCGCCGCGTGCGGCATCTCCGCCGCTTTCCAAGCTAACCCCGTTCCCAAGTGACCGGCACTTGATTTCTCCCGTTGGCGCCCGGCTCAGACTGGTTTCACCCGCACCATGTCCGGTGCACGCGGCCGCTCGGAACGCCATTGGCCGTCGCGGCGTGTTCGGAATGTGCGCGTGCGGCGGGGGGAGTCGGCGATCGCGAGGCGCTCGCGATTGTTGCGTTCGGCCGCGTCGCCCGCTGCGCGGCGGGCCTTTGAAACTTCCGACGAGGAGACCGAAGCAAATGTAAACGCGGCGCACTCGCTGACACGTGATGGCACCGCGGGAAACGCCAGAAGCCGAAGCGTGAAGCGGGCGGCCGCCGCCGCCGCCGTGCTCTCGGCGAGCCGCCTCATCCATCAGCTCATCGGACGTCCCAAAATATTTGCACAAGTGCTCGCCGTGCTTTCTCACACTACAAGCCCGTGGGGGCGGGGCCGGCACCGGGAAGCCGATCAGATGCCATCGCGCGCGTGCGCAACTCCACGCACGCACACACACACGGACCTCGACCCACTCGTGCACCTCCAATGTCGAATGACACGTGAGCCAAAGCGGTCAAAAAATAGGACGGCGAAGGAAGCCATTTTGTGGCAGCATAACTCCGATTTTCTTTTCACAGCGGCGCCCCCTACAGCCCAAACGCAACAAGCCCGCCAACGCCAAAACTTTGTTTTCAGACCATCACGAGCAGCCACAACTAAAATCTCTTTGCAGACGCGGTGACGGCCGCGGCGATGATGTCATTGCGGTTGTTGAAGAACGCGCCGAAGGACGGACGGCCGGCAAATAAAAAAGCCTTTTACGACATTCCGACAGGCCCGGGAGGATTGTGGGAATCCTCCTCGCGGGCGTCGCGCTAGCTAAATATTTGGCCGCCTCGCCTCGCTTTGCTTGGCGTGGCTTTGCTTTCTGTGCCGCCGTGACGGCCTCGTGACCACGTCATCCCTTTTGGGGCCTGGAAGCGTGCGGCTTTCCAACGGGAATCTTCCGCTTCCCTGTTGGGCTTCCACTCGGGAAACGACGACGACGACGACATCAAACCTCCGACGGTCTCGGCTCGACGCGCTTTGAGTTGGCACCTCATGTGGATGGGCTTGGAATTGGACTCAATCGGGCATGACGACCAAGTCGGGCAGGAAGACGATACCGCGCCCGCTTCAAACTGTCGGGCAGACGCTGCGCGCTCACACCGGCTCAAAATCGGAGCTTGGGCCCGACTCACGTTTTGCTCACGTCCGATTTTGAGCCGACGAAGCCGCCTCACATCCGACTCCCACTATGGAGTTCACACACGACTTCCACCCCCGACGCATTTAGTGTGCATTGAATTCGGATGTCAGCATCCTTCAATTGCGGCGTGCGCAAAAAGGCAGCGGGTTACCTCCCACAAGTGCCGCGTGTTCCTGGAGGCTCCGCAACGGACTTTGTCCAGCGTGAGCAGGGTGCCCTGGAAGGGTCCGATCCAGGTACCCTGGGGAATTCTTTGGGCGGCGCAGATTCCGTACCCCAGGCCGGGTAGGGTACTGGTGCAGAGACACACCTACACGCACACACACACAAATGATTGATGAATGGGGAGTTTCGAGAAGAAGAGACTTGAAAGTCGAGGCGAATCTTTCCAAAGTTCCAAAGTTTTAGTTAGAGGTGTCAATTAATTATTAATTAATCGCGTCAATTGTTCTTACTGTTTTTGATATGTTAACCTAAGCACCTTTTAAGGACCTGATGTTCTATTTTATTTTTATTTTGTAATTCTTTGGAGATTTACAAAAACAAACAAAACAGTGATATTCCCCCTCGTGGTCGAAACTAAAGGTTGCAGGTAGGACTTTGACTAGTTTCAAATACAGCAACTTTCTGCTGTATTTGAGGCTGAAATGGCGAGGACTGCACCTGTCCAAGTCTGCTGAAAAACAAAATACGTTATCATGCCACTTTTTCTTTTATCTTTTGATCTGCCTCAATAATATAACGAATTTAAAATGAAAAGAGGGGTTTTCTCAGTCATTTTTAGCTGAGATTAAAATATAGATTAATTAGATTAATTACAGCCCCTAATTAATTAACCTCACAATTTTTTTTAATCGCCTGACAGCACTAGTTTTAGTTCCTAAATCCTAAAATTGGCAGCTCAAGTCGAGTCACGCGTCCGTGGGGGGCGATGGTGTGGGGGGGGGGGCGCTCACCTCTCGGGGCAGATCTCTGAGCCAGTCGGGAACGTCGGGAAGTGGGAGGGGCGCCGGGGCGGTGCCGCTGGTGCCCACCAGCCTCCGCAGGGAGTGAAGCGGTCCGTGCATGGGACACTCGCCGTTGCGGTTGTCGGCGCACATGTCGCAGCCTGCAAGCGGACGCTCAACGTGAGGGAAAGTGAGGGAAACGCCGCGTCTCGGTCAGCCGGCGTGCTTTCGCGCCGCTTTCCCAAAGGCTTCACGTAACCCCTTCCGGGTTGCATTGGCGACGTCGAATTGATGCGGGGGTTGACACCCAAGTCCCATTGTCTGGCCTCCGTTTCAAACCCGCTTCGCACCTCAGACAAGCAATTTTGTGGAGGTTGACCTTCGACCCGAGTAACACCGAAGCCACTTCAGACCTGGTTCACACGTCAGGTTCCCATTTAGTTTCTACCGAGTTCACATTCTTCTGTCTGGTTGGTCCCGGCTTTCAACCGAGTGCAGACCGTGTCAAGATTGCACCCCCCGCACACCAACGGGTTTTTTTTTCACTCCGACCTCACATTCAGATTCAGACCTGGCAGACGAGGTGCACACCCGATTGACATTTAAGTCAACAGCACGTTTCCACCGGGGTCATACCGGGTTCAAACCCGAGTGGTCAATTTCAGTGTTGCCGCCGCTTTCACGGCTAACTGGCGCCCAATTGGCAACCGGTTCAAAGTCTTGAGTCAAACCTGGTTTCCGCTGCTTTCGGCACTCAGGTTGGATTTCCAGCTGGCTCACAACAGTCGGAAAAACGGTTTCACCCGAGCTGGTTTCACACACGCCGCGCTCGCAATTACGCAGCTCAAGTTTCTGCACCTGACTTGGGTCACGCTGTGTCAGATCTGGTTCCCACCCTGTTCCCGTCCCGCTGCTTTTGGGGGCGGGGTCAGGGGGGGCGGGCTGTTCCAGAGCATCCTCATGGTGTTCCCACAGCACGCTAACATCTGACTCCTGTTTTCTTTCCGGCTGGCCCGCACCGGTATCAAGCCATTTGTCATCGAAGCGGTCTCACGCCGCGTTACCGACGACTCCGCTGATTCGGGATCGGTCCTTGGTGTGTGAAACCCGGTTCACAAAAGCTTCAGACGTCTTTCACATCCAATTGGCGTGTTGTTTTCCCAGCCCGGCCGAGACCCGATTTCACAGCGGGTGGCTGACGTGGTGCCGCCACAATTTCACCTCTGCGGTCGTTCACGTTGTACCCGCAGCCGACCCTCAGCGGTTTCAGACCCGGTTCGCGCCATCGGGTCCACTGTGTGCTCACGGGGCTTCCTGAATGTTCTGCTGCTGCTGTTCTTTTTAATGAAGGGGGTGTTTTTTCCCTTCGAGGGGAGGGTGGGGGGGGGGTTGTTTTTTTTTAACATTTACGAGGTTCGCTTCGGCCGCACTGAAATCATTCCCGACATATTTGCGTCGCGAGCGCGGCGGGGTGAAACGCGTCAGTCGCAGCCCGACCAAGTGTGACACTAATTGACGTCAATAATTGACACGCCGATGATTATCTGGAGTTGAAAAAAAACAAAAAAAGTCCCAGCAGGAAGTCTCGCTTGTTTTTCTCTCGTCTTTTTTCCCCAAATCTGAACGATCGGCGGCGCGGGAAGAGTGACGGCCGCTGACGGATGAAGTCACGAAGTACGCGGCTGCTAAACGGGAACGACGGCAAACAAACATTCCCACTTTGGGACGCCCGGGAAAATTTGCAGAGTTGACGTCGCCCCCGCTCGCTTCTCACGACAATCGGGAGCTTGTCTCCATGTTGCCGAGCAACAACAACACACACGCACGCACGCACGCACGCACCACAATTTATAGCCATCTCACGCCCCCTGATTCATTTACGCACACGCACACACACACACACACACACACACACACACACACACACACACACACACACACACACACACACACACACACACACACACATACACATTCTTAGGGCACGATAAGAACTGCAAATGCAAGACACACTTTGCGTGCGTGGTGGTGGTGTCATTGCTCCAAAACGAGAGGACATTCTTTTGTATCATCTGACAAGAAGATGCGATGTCCTGTTCGCGTGTCGATGGATAAACGACTGATTTGTGAATTCACTTCTTCACAAATCAATTCAATTTGTGGAGATTAAAAAATAAAAAAAGACTCCTGTTGACGAATCAAGTTTTGCGCTGACTTGTTTGGCGGAGCGTTTTCCCTTCCTGAGTCGGCTCCATTTTTGCTCTTTGAAATGTGGACTTGTCGATTGACAAAATTCACTTTGTCGGTTAAAGCGACTCACATTTCTCGGGACGTATTTGCAATGCGGTGTCAAGAAAAGGACATTTGCTTTTGAAGAAATGCCATTTCGTCATTGGCGACCGATCTTTGCTCACTGAAGAGCACAAATGCGCATGAAGGAAGGAATTTGGCGCCCTGAACAAACAAGTCGCATCTGCTCAGTCAGAAAAGAAATCACATTTCTGGCTTCATAAAATGTGCCTGGGGACGAAGAAAAGTCTTTTCAAGGAGGTGACTACAAACTACCTTCGCTCTCCATTTCTTGATTCAGAAATTACATTTTTAACTCACAGACTCAAATTTGGGGTTAATGTGTTTTCTTTGTGTGTGTGTGTGTGTGTGTGTGTGTGTGTGTGTGTGTGTGTGTGTGTGTGTGTGTGTGTGAGAGGGAGAGAAACCGACCGCTTTATTTACACACTAAACACTTCACTTTCAGACACACACGCACACACACACGCGCATGCACATGGCCCCCCGGGACCTCCGTACGGTTGTGTTGGGATGATAAATAGCGTTGCGCTGGATCGATCCCCCTCCCTTTTCGACCCCCTCATCTCCCCCAACCCAAAACTATATGCAGCAATTAATTCCCGCTTGTCCCGCCATCCCTCATCGGCCCTGCCGCCGCGTATCGACGCAGATTACTGCTGATGAACCGTTTTATCACACGTGCGCGCGCACGCACGCACGCACACGCCTTCATCACGTCGCTTCCGTGACAACTTTGAACACGGGCCCGAGACGTGAGCGCAAAACACGCGCCAAAAAGAAAATCATCTCTGTTCGGACACTCCGATTCCAAATTGGAAATGAGACGACATTTCAATGTGGAGACTTGAAGCGACCCGATTTGAAGCGGCAAAAGTGCATTGAGGTGATTTGAAAAAGCGTTACATTGTGTGCGAGTGTGTGTGTGTGTGTGTGTGTGTGTGTGTATTTTTTATTTTTTTTTAATAAATGACAAAAAGGATACACTTGCTTTAAATCCACACATCCAATGATGCGTGAAATGAAGATCATTCATTTTGCTCATCGATCATTTGAAAGTGAAACGTGATCGTGATCCATCCCGGCCGGCTCGAGGCCGCTGACCTCTGACGGCCAAAAAGAATCCGCCCTCATTTTGAACATTGCATTTTTAATTTTATTTTATTTTTTGAAAGAATTTTCCTCCCCTGACTGTAGTTTTTCGTTCATTGTTGCTTTTGAATAAATATTCAGAGGCTGCAACATTTTGCGGCGGTGCACTGAGCTTGAATTCAAGGCAAGAACATTTGGAATGACCTTCAACATTTTTCGGACGACTGTATTAAAATCGAGAGATTCTCAATGAAAAAAAATGACAATTAAAAATATGCAGATATATCAAATATTGAAGACGTGTGAAGAGTCAATTTGTCAAAGGAACGAGGCAAACCGTCGATAATTTGAGGTGTCAAATGTTTTCAAAATTAGAGGTTGATTGTCAAGACATAAAAATGTGATTTCATGTTAAAATGAAAAAGAAACCAAATGACGAGTAAAAAACTAGATACACACACACACACACACACACACACACATTTTTGTGTGTGTGTGTGTGTGTGTGTGTGTGTGTGTGTGTGTGTGTATAGAGACTGTCTAGTTTCACATGTGCGGAAAAGTGCGCGTACGTACGGTTGTTGACGTCGGCGTTGTGGCTGCTGACGGGTATGATCTCCATCCTCTGCTGTCCGTACAGGAAGTAGTCCAACTCCTCGGCGGTCAGCTTCGTCCCGTCCGCCGCCCGCGCGGACGCCGACGCGGCGGCCTTCCCGTCTTCCTCGCCGCCGCTCTTGACGCTGGAGGACACCACCCCGACGCCCCCGCAGCGCCGCTCCTTCACTTGGAGGAGGCGTCCCAGCGCGGGGTTCTCAGCGGCGGGGGCCGCCACCCCCGCCAAGGCGTCCCC
>NW_017805121.1:651521-670736 GCF_001891065.2 Hippocampus comes | reverse complement strand
CTTGAGCGGCGTGTGCGGGAAAAGCTGCTGCCAGTGATGAAGGTACGCCGATGCGTCCACTTTGAGGAAGGCCGACGCCCCGCTCGCCGATGCCTCGCCCGGCTTCAGCATGGCGCCACGCCGTCTGCACGGGGGGTGGTGGGGGGGGGTGACAGCTGTCAATCATCTGCGGCTCTCACACACATCAGTCATGCCTTCCTTGGAAAAAAAATCCATCTCATGAATGACATACGACTCCTGTTTACCTTCTGACGTAACTGCGCACACTCGTCGAGATTGTATTTGAATTGCGTTTGAAATGGCCAACGCGTCCCCATCGACTTTCACGACATTCATGCGGGACGGGGGAATTTGCACATCAATGAGTGCAAAGAGAGGAAAAAAAAAAAAAAACAAACACACTTTTTCATAAAAGACTGACGGCTCTGCAATCATAAAGAGCCCTCGTTTGATTGAGCGCACGGAAATGTCGGAGAGTTGCTTTAGCGGCGGCCAAGAGGTCGTGTCAAACTTAACGACGGCGTCAGCGCGTCACCGAATTCCAGGACGCATAAAACACATCTCGAGTGCAGTTTTGATTGAGGATGGAGCAATGTTGAAAATGATATCCGCGCACGCATCGACATACCGGAAAGAGGCTAACTTCATGGGGGGGGTATCTGCAAAAAAGTCAAGGAAATTAAAAATTGCTTGAGGGGACGTCATCTTGAATTGAAGAATCAAAGTGAGTTTGGTGAGGTGATGGTGACGGGCAGGTGGAAAAAAAAAAAGGCCCCATTCTCACACTCGGGCTGCAATTGATTAAAAAAATGCTCCGGCTCAATTTCTTTTCAATCAATCGAGACGCTCAATTTCGAATACGTCAAGATTTGAAAGATGTCAAGATGAACATCCATCGAAAGAATTTGTTTTCCACGTCGAAATCATCTCTCCTGTGCTACAAAAGCCGCAACCCGAGCGGTACGCGTGCCGAGGCGCCGCGCGTTTTGGCAAAAACATTTTCACACGAGTGCAAATAGAAATCTTTTTTTTTTTTTTTTTTTAAAGGAGCGCACGAGGGTGTTGCATGTGGTCCACGCGATCCAACATGCTCGACTTTTTAAGGGTCAGCTTGTGAATCGCACAAAAAAAACCCACAACAACAACAACCCAAAAAACAAGCAAACAAACAACAGCAAAATGTCACAAAAGCGCGTCAACGTGTTTGATTATTAAAACGTTGATGTGGACTTTGAGTCGCGACGCCCGCAAAGTTTTTGCAGATGGAAGCAAAAAATAGGTGATGTTGGTTCGTCCCAAATAAAAATGAAGAAATTACGAAAAAGAGAGTTTAAAAAAAAAAAAAGAAAGAAACAAAGGAAGAAAGAATGTGTGAGAGAACAAGAATAATCCTAATCATCATCATAAGAAGCTTACCGGTGCGGTGAGGCTGCGAGCGTGTGTGCGGCTGAGGAGCGCTGACGGCCAACCTCGATTCTTCTTCTTCATGGAGGAACACTCGCACTCGCACACACACGCACACACACAACACACACACACACACACACACACACACACACACACACACACACACACACTCTCTCTCTCTCTCTCTCTCTCTCTCACTTCTCGACCTTAAAGAAGAGGAGGAGGAGGATGAAGAAGAGGAGGAAGATGATGTGTCCTGCTCGCCACCGCAGCCAAAAAAAGCAGCACGTGACCACGTGCCGCACGCGCCCCCCCCCCTCTCTTTTTTCCCTCGGACCTCTGACACACACGTTTTCCCTGGTGACGTGCAGTCTACATGTGAACTTTGAACTTGCACACTGACACATGAAACAAGGAAATATATATATATATATATATATATATATAAATATTCGGAATCGGCATTAGCGGTTGGGCCCTATTTTTCAAAGAGTTAACTGCCGTTTAATTCATTCGATGGTCAAGGTCGGAGCCGAAATGACTCAGACATAAATTAAGTTGCTACGTTCAGGTGAGTAGCACCCTCTGGTGGCATCATATGGTATGATACGTGTTTGTTATTTGACAAGCAGTTGACGCTGACGCCCTCACCCCCCCCCTCCCGCCCCCCATCCCCCAATTCTTCCTGTTTGAGGCACTCTGTTTGCCGTGAAGATTATTACTATTATTACTTGCTGATTGTTATTATTAGCCCCACTGGTCTTGATTTCCTTAGCCACATGAAACAAGGAAACTTTACTTTTTTCGTGCAAAAAAAAAAAAAAAAAAGTGGCTGGACAATTTTTAAGGTTTTTAGAAAAATGACAAAGAAGTCATTTGCATATCAGATCAGGCCCCTCCCACCAGGCAGGTGTGTGTGTGTGCGTGCGTGCGTGCGTGTGTGCGTGCGCACATGCAGACAAGACAGATTATAGCTGAGCTCATTGTGTTTTTGGGTCGGTCTTGTTATCCGCGACCCGTAGCTTGCTAGCCGTCGGCTCTGGGGGAACGCACACACACACACACAACCACACACACACACACACACACACACACACACACACACACACACACACACACACACACACACACACACACACACACACACAGCACATCAGTCAGCGAGCGCAGGCGCGGATAAGGACGCGGGCTAAACGGCAGAACACGTAAAGGCATGCGTTGTTATGACTAGCGTCGGCGTGACAGCCGCCATCCGTCATTCTGGCGAGCGGCTCTGGATTGATAAGGAACAAAAACACAAACACGCCAGCGACTCCGCATGAACTCTCGCCGGCCCAAAAGACACTTTTTCACATTTTTTTTTTTAAAAAACAAAAATACTGGCGAGCGGACAGGAGAGAGGGAGGGAGGTCACCCCTGGCGTGTCAAGACCAAATCACTTGAGCTGTCTAGATTTTAAACATACAAACGTGTCACGATTAACACAATGTGTGGGATCGTTGGTTGTTTTGAATGCTAATAAAGTAGTCCAAAAAAAAAAAAAAAAAAAAAAAAAAAAAAAAAATCAAAAGGATAAGTGGACTCGACATGTTTCCCTGAGGGATGCCATATTCACTCATCATTCAAATAAACACATCTGAAAAGAAGAAAAACAAAATAAAGAAACTCACCCATTTGTCACTTCATCCGGCTGTTATTTGACGACAATCCTGTGTGGAACAAAAACACGGGTTGTTATTTCTCAGGTTGATGAAGTTGTACAGGACTTCAACGGTAACCGAGCTCCCTGCCAACAAAATGATCTTTAGGAAAGGATAGAACTAGCGTAGCAACTAACACAACATGCTAACAGAGAACGAGCCATGTAACACAAGTCCTGTAACGCCATCCACCCATCCCTTTTCTAATCCACTTCTCCTCACTCCCGTTGCTAATGGTGTCGTTTTTAATAAATTGTCCGATGGTTGTTTTTTTTCTGAAGGAGCTAAATAAAAAAAAAAAGACAGCTTGTATATATGTGTGTGTGTGTGTGTGTGTGTGTGTGTGTGTGTGTGTGCGTGTGCATAAAACATTAAAAAGATACATAAATAAAAATAAAATAAGGCGTTGCTCATGGTGTAGTTTTTAATAAATTGCCCGATTGTTGTTGTTTTTTTTTTTAATGAGCAAAAAAAAACAAAGAAACAAAAAACCCAGAAAAGAAGCCAGCGCTCGTGTGTGAAGCAATATTTTACAAATAAATAAATAAAAAATTCCTGCGGCAGCGTGGGGTGTGTGTTGTGTTGTTTTTGTGTTGTCTCGGAGGAAGCAGCGGGAGGAGAATTAGCTCTTTTCACGCATTGATTAATGACTTTTCCACAGCCCAGCGCATCGGCCGATCGATGAATTAACTGCCCAAATTCATCATTTTCTACAAGGAAAGCTAATTATTTGCACACAAAAACAACTTATTAACAAGCAAACACACACATACACGCCGCTCCGATCTCGGCGTCAACTTGAACCCCGCGCGCGAACTCCGCCTGGAAATAAAAGACCGTAATGCCTCCAATAAGAACCAAAAACTGAAAATGTGAGATAAGAAAGTGGCTTTGAGTACCACACAAGTGACAAGAAAACAATTGCCGGAACACAATAAACACGAAGCTAATGACACAACAAAAAAAAAAAAAAAAACATAACGCGACTATAGTCCCACATTGTAGCATTGTAGCAAAAGTTACAACAAGCATGTAACACAAATGCGTCACTTTCACCTCATCAACAAGGCCGATGCGTTACAAGCACACAACAAATCAGCTCCACGAGCGTAACGCCACAAACGCGACATGTTAGCGCTCAAAGAACGAACGTAAAACAACAACAGACAAAATAAATAGCGTGATGCAACTAACGTACTGTTAACACGCGTAACCTAATCCAACTAGCATGACAACAACTTGTAAAACATTCGAGAAATAGAAGTGGTACCAGTTGCGCTCGCGCCACTAACCAAACACAAGCAGCGCAACCAACTAATGAACTCACGGAAAAAAATTCAGAATGCAACGGAAAACAAGCTAACATAATAAATGTTACGACAGGACAAGTATCTTAAGTAAATGAGCACAACTAACAACATAATAAAGAAGATGAGAAACATAAGATCACGTAACAAAGTGACAGACATCAATAAACGTAACAAGTGACAAAATAAATGGAACAAACTCGCAGGAAATGATCAATTTAACCTAAGCTAACAGAGACACAATTAACATGAGGCAAGTAATGGTCACATAAGTCATGTAACAAACAACAAAACCAAATGAACATAAGCTAACAGAAAACAATTCGAGTAGCAAAAAAAAACACAAATAAGGTGACGAAACAAAAGAAAGCAATTCATGTCAGCCACCTAACCTTATAACAGCTAACACAAGTTGTGTAACACAACTCAAGTGAACACGTGTAGCATAACGCAAGTCACAGAAAACAGCTAACGTGAAACAACGATGAATGCGCCACCATAACAACCAAACAAACTAAACAAAAAAACAAAACAAAAGACAACTACTGTAATGTTAAAACAACTCGAATAACTCAAGTTATGCAACACGTCTCCCGAAGAAAGAATTAGAATAATCGAAGCAGCCTACTGCAACGTAACTTCACGCAGATAAACATGACGCAAGTAATAAAAAACAATGACCAAAAGACGGCAGAAATTAAGATGGCGCTTTTGAACATAAAAAAATTGGCAACAAATCTAACACAACTAACAGGGAAAAAATTAACGCTTGCGTGTGTGTGTGTGTGTGTGTGTGTGCACGCGCATACGTCACTGAGCTATGAATAAGGGTGTGTGTGCGTGCGCACGTGGTTAAGGTCCTGTTTGACATTCAATTAAAACATTTACATTCCTGCTTAATTAATTCAGTGGACGGCGGCGAGAAAAGACAAATGGACGGGTCGCTTTGACAGGAGACCGATAAAACTACCCGCTCACACACGCACACACAGAAAGTTGTGTGTGCGTGTGCGTGTGTGTGTGTGTGTGTGTGCCCGTGTGCGTGTCCGCCCGTTAAGGTCACCGCAGCCTGACTATTATAATTCATGCGCAATGACAGATATTCATCAGGGACTTATACTCGCTTTTGCAGCTTTGCCTCCCTTGAATGCACAAAAAAAAATACATTAAATATTCAATTCATACAAACGCAACCATACCTTGTATTAAGTCACCGGTCAAACAGTATTAACTGCTCAAAAAACCCACAAACAAATGGTACTCCTTATTTAGAGCACTCTGAATAATCGAACGGTCCATAGCAACAAAAGGTCGGAATAAAGCAGAGTGCACTCAGAGCGCATTTTGGAACACAACCAAAACAAAAAATGTCAACATTTTTGCTAACGCTAAGCTAAGTGCTTGATGACTGAAAAGACCTCTGGAAAATTACCATGTCACACCTGCTCATATTTCAAGAGAGTTTGGTCATAGCCTTATCTCAGACTGTGATTTTACGTACTAAAGTTTCGCAGGGTCACTAGTATTTACAAGCAAAATTCCTGAGGCTTGTTTCACTCCCACAATGCAACTTTTGCTCACCTTGGTAGAAACCTTCAAAATGCTCATGCTAGGCGAAGTGTTCGTCGACAAATTGGACATCAGGAAATCATGATGTCAACAGCTGCAAAAAAGAACTGCGATGATGTTAATCATCATGAATAATGCTATAGCTAAGCTACATGACTGACGACCCATTGCGCAGGGCAGCGTGATGACGTCTTCAGCGGGGAAGCTCATGCTAAGCTACCTGATCTTCAACATAATCAACATGCCAATGTGCTATTTATCATTTACATGAGCAAATGCTATTTTAAAAAGTATTTTACCGTTTGGTTGGTCTTCAAATTATACCTGTTTAAGTACTTAATAAGAGTTTATAATAACTTTCATGTCAATTATTGTCCGAATCTTCTCACCTTTTTCATTCTTTCCCTGCCTCACCTCGGTGGGCGGAACTTCCATTCCGCTCCGCTGATGGGGAGAGGAGGAGGAGGAGGAGGAGGAGGAGGAGCAGGGTTGCTTTCTGATGACGTTTCGCCAATGACTCTAAGATTCTCCGCCATCCTCGCATCTGAGCGCCGCTGCAGAGATTCCTCCTCCTCGGTGACCGGAACTAAATGGAGCCTCGCTCGCTGCTGCTCCTGCTGCTTCTGGACGCCTCTTGCCTCCACTCGGTGACGACTTCACGGAGCGGAGTCAGAGGACCCAAAGTCACGGAGAAGGTACATGTTAGCATAAGTGTGTTCGTGTTGTTAGCATGCACGGAATTTGTGTGTGCGTGTGTTTGTGTGTGTGTGTGTGTTTGTGCGTGTGTGCGCGCGCTTATTTATTTTCTCTCGCGTGCGCGCCTTGCATCACACGTGTGCCGGCGGGCTTTCCCGCCATCTCACGTGATCCACTTGATTCTCGCGACAACGACCGAGATATTACATGTTTACCTCCACTCGAGAGCTGAAATATGTTGTCGAATAGTGTGCATCATTACATTAACGAAGTACGAGACATATTGTTCAGTTAATACTGAGTCTACAATGAGTATTATGAGTCACATTTTAGTTACTGTGTCCCTTGGAGGGCCATTTTGTCTGAAATCATATAAAGAAGTCAAGAATAACAATTTATTCAACTCTTGTTTAAGTTACTGTCATGAGGTGTTTGGCAACAAGAAAATGCTTACAATATCTCTCTTATTTGTTACATATGAGAACTTGAAATTTTGGTCCATATTTTAGCAAGCATCATGGAAGTTGCCATGTTTGATTTGCCTTCGCGGGCCGCATAAAATGATGTGATGGGCCAGATCTGATCCCCGGGCCTTGACTTTGACACCTTTGGCGTATGTAGTTGCAGTAAATGGACATGTCACCGAGCTTATCTACTTTTGCTTGCATAGTCATCAGCCTCTTTGAGTGGGTGGCCTCGCAAGCACTCAATCTAAAAAAAAAAAAGCTTCTTTTTTTCCAAAAACAGTGGTAATTAAAATAAATAACTCTTTTTTTTTCTTTTTACTACAAAAGGTGTAACACTACACTAATTTATATACACAATTGTGGTTTTACTGTATTTACTGTATGTACTTTTGGTGCCTATGACGGCATTGATGGATTGACAGCAGCTGTGCGCGTGTGCAGGTGTTTTTTGACATCACAGTGGCGGGTCACGAGGTGGGCCGCATCGTCATCGGCCTCTTTGGAGAGGTGGTCCCGCTCACTGTCAATAATTTTGTTGCCCTCGCAACTGGAGAGGTAAGACCGCGGACCACGGGTGTTCCTATTTACTCCAATGTTGTAAGTGTGTGTGTTTGTGGGCATGTGTATTTATTTGTAGAAAGGCTACGGCTACAAAGGCACAAAGTTCCACCGGGTCATCAAAGACTTTATGATCCAAGGAGGTGATTTTACTGCTGGAGACGGAACCGGAGGTACCACCACCGCTGCCACGCTACGTGCTGATACTACCAAAATATTAACATCAGTTCATGCTTGCAGCATCGATATACTGTGGGATGATGCTCATGCTAAGCTACTTGTGTCGAAATACTTGTCCGTATGTGGTGATAACCCGATGCTGGTAAAACTAATGTACACGCTCGTCTTTGTACAGGTCACAGCATCTACGGGGCAACGTTTCCTGATGAGAATTTTAAACTGAAGCACAGCTCAGCGGGATGGGTACGTTATTCGCGTAACTATTTTTTATTTTAAATACAATTTTTACACTCCTTATCTAGCTTCTCTTGAGAAACCAAAATCTTTTTGCTCAAATCAAGAAATGTGACGCTTTCTTTCTGGCTTCTGATTTCACTCAGTCAGCAAAATTGAACCTGCTAACATTTTGGGCTAAAAGACGTCAATGGCGTAGCCACTTTTTAAAAATAGAATGTATAAACTACTTACCATTTAGCTCATCATGTCAACACAAAAAGCGATTTCTTGAAGCCATGGGTTGGAAATTAAGTTACCTAACATTTTCCTGCTAGCCTCTTAATTTCATTGAGTTAGCCCTTTGAAAATGTCATTCTAACATTTCAGTAACCTGGCTGTTTGTGTGAAACAAGCTATGTGCTCAACACTCAAGCCAGCCTGTTTATGTCGGCACCATTGATGCTAATTTTGGCCTACGCGCTAGCAAGATATGTGTTTCTTGATCTGTTCAACCCCACAGCTTACATCTATGTTGCTCATTTAGGTTAGTGGCAGTAGCTAACATGCTACATTTTTAACTTTCGTCCTTTCACGCTTGCTGTCTAGCTAGCACATATTTACACACTAGTTTTTACATGGGTAATGTCAGCATTTGGCAAGTGAAGGGTAAACGGCTAAAATAGCCTCTTTTAAAAAAATGTATTCTATCATTCAAGAACTTAAAAAAACGGAATTGTTTCCGATAAAAATGAAATAAAGTTTTGTCTGTGTGTGTGTGTGTGTGTGTGTGTGTGTGTGTGTGTGTGTGTGTGGTATAAAAATATACAAATATACACATATATAAATTTTTTATGTATAGGTGAGCATGGCTAATGCCGGCGCAGATACCAATGGCTCACAGTTCTTCATCTTGGCCACCAAGGCGCCCTGGTTGGATGGGAAACACGTGGTTTTTGGAAAAGTCCTGGACGGCATGGTGCGTCCAAACATATTCTTTGCACTATGTCATAGAAATAATTGTAATTAAAAAGCATCATGATGTAATTTGGCAGTCTGTGGTACACACCGTCGAACTCCAAGACACCAACGACAGAAACCTGCCGTACACCGACTGCGTCGTGGTCAACAGCGGACGGATCGCCGTCAAACAACCCTTTACCGTCGACGTGGACGGCTGGTAGATCACCAAGAATATTCGTTCTATTTGGAAGAATCTTGAAGAAGAAATGTGAAAAGTTGGCACATTATTCGCTTGTTAGCGGCCTAGCAGCAGCATGACAGCAATTGTTTTCTTTTCTAAATCATGTGAGATTTAAACCTTGTTCATGTTTTATTTAATGTTCCATAACATAGAATGTAGCAAAACAAAATGTAAAATGGAATATGATCTTAGAGTGTCAATTTTAAACATAAACTAACTTATAAATTGTTCATTTGTTAGCACAATGATACGTTGCTCGCACTGGTTTTACTGTTACTAAGTTATTTCGTAAAAGGGTAAATGATTGTTGAAAAAGTCCCAAATTTACACTTACATCTTGTTAGCGAGCTACCATTCTAGCAAGGGTTTTTGTCATCAAAATCATTTGGTTGACCTTATATTAAACACCAAAAAAAAAATGTTTTTAAATTTGAAAATAATCTTAAAAAGTGCCAAATTGACACATTCTTTATTTGCTAGCGAGCTGGCATAGTAGCAACACTTTAGTTGTTGACATTTTAACCTGTTAATGTACTTTTAACAAATTTACATTAAAAAAAAAAAATCTGAGTAAGGTAGCTCGGATGGTAGCAGGAGCTGCTCGAAATAAATTGGGTATTTTTATCTGTAAGTGTTAATAATTGTTTTATTTATTGCATTAAGTGCTTTAAACTAAAATTTGCAAGTGTTAAAATTATTGAAAAATAAACCATTTATTAAATACATGGATTTATCTTTCAACATGATCAATGCACAAAAACGTTCAATTTGAAGGTGAACCAGTCTGTCAGTGTGAAAAAAAAAATGTAGAGTTGGTGCTATGATGGGAACAGCTGCATGTGCTGTCTTTGCTATGCATTCACAATTTTAAAAATGAAAACCTATGCAAACTGGACGAACCAAAATGCACAGTTCTAAAATTCATATCACATGAAATATGTTTACACGAAATGATGCTAACATGTTAGCGTCTCGCTTCACAGTGCTGCTTGTCTAACCACTATCATACTGTGAATATGATGTCATCAATAGATCACATGTTCCAGCATGCTTTTATTACCAATATTATTGTTTTTGTTTCCAATAAATGTCAGTGCCAAACCAACTGCTTCCTTGTTGTTTAATGTTATAGTTAAAAGGCTGGTTTTAATGAATGGGGGAGCGGGGGGGGGGAGGGGGGTAGCATTTCTTTGGAAACAAAAGGCTGCATGTTTAGGCAAAAAAAAAAAAGAAAAGCGTTTCTACTCCTAATTGACAGATGGTGTTAGCGGCCAGCCGCATTCGTGCTAATGACAGCGGCGGCGTAAAGGTTTTGGCGCGGGGGTTTCGGTGGTGGGAGGGGGCTGACAGTCGGCGTGACACCGGAAGGCGCTAATGAGCACATTTGTTTTGGCGCCGGACAGACAAGACGCTACCCTGCTAGTGCACGTAAGCGAAGGAAAAAAAAAAGACAAAAGGTCAAGAAAACAAACAGAAAAGCTCAGGAGGAAACAAGAAAATACATCGGCACAACTCAAATGTCAACAAGTACGCAAATCAAGAAAGTAGCAACATTTGTACAACTGACACAAAAACAACACAAAAGCTAATCACATTCCTTACAAATACAACAGCTCCTGTTTTTTTTTTTTTTTTCTTAAGCGGGTTCGCTATTACCTTTCAAGTTAGCATTCAATAGGTAGGCAGTAGCACTGACAGGAGCAATTGGCAGGTTAGCCGTTACCTCTCAAGATGGCATTTATCTGTGTCATTTAACATTTATTTCATAGGTGAGTTTTTGGTTTTAAGTTAAGAGTTTCTTATGTTTGCATTAGCTCTCCAGGGAGCATTTAGCAGGTGTACATTAACACTCAAGATGGCATTTAGCAGATAGGCTCTTTTCTCATTTTTCAGGTTAGTTTTAGCGCAGGTGTGTTGAGCTGTTCCTTCCAAGCCAGAATGTAGCATAAACTGTCCAGATTATCAGTAAAACAGGAGCAATTTGCTCTAGAGGGGGCATTTGTCAGGTTAGCTGTTAAATTAGCATTTGAGCCAGGTGAGCATTAGCTCTGAGGCTGGCCTATATTAAGTTCTCAAGGGAGTAGTGAGCATGTTATCTTTTAGCGCTCAAAGTTGCATTTCTAAGATGAGCATGAGCTAGTAGGGTAGAATAGAGCATTTTTTTTTTGTTAGCCATCAAGGTAGTATTTACCAGCTTAGCATTAGCTATCAAAGACCCTATAAAGTGAATTACGAGATGCCTTTTTCCCGTATTTGCACGCTGGTAGTGTTAGCAGTTCACGGGGGTTAGCGCTTAGCATTTAACGGCGTTGGCGTGTTGTGTTGATGATGTGTTCTTGTTGACCTTTAGACAACACTGTCCCAACACACACACACAGGCACACACACACACACCTGCTGGCATGTGTGTGTGTGTGTGTGTGTGTGTGTGTGTGTGTGGTTAGTTGGTAATGAGTCCTGTCATCCTTGCACAGATTCTCTAGCTCGCTTCTTCTTTCGCTTCGCGGCCATTGATCCTGACAAGACGAAGGAGAAGAAGCCTTCATCACCGTCTCACCTCCTCTTCTTCCTCTCCCTCCTCCGCCATCTCTTTCTCCTGCTCCTTCTCCTCTCTTTCCTCTTCTTCTCCCGCTCTTCTCTTTCTCCTCCTCTTCTTCAACCTCTTCGCCACTTCCTCTTGTTGCTCTTCGCCCCTTTGTCTTTTTCCTCCGCCGCCTCCTCCTTTTCTCGTCCTTTCCCCGCTTGGTCCTCTTGACCTCTCACTCCACCTCCTTTTCCTCCCCCTTGTTTTCCTCTTCCCTTCACGCCTGTTTCTCTTCCTCCTCTCCGTCTTTTGCTTCTCTTCCCCTCGTCCTCCTCTCCTCCCTCCTGCTGTTACCCTCTCACCTACCCTGGCTGTCACGCCATCTCTTTTTTTTTTCCTACTCCTCTTTTTGCTCTGCCTCCTCATCGTCTTCATCTCACACTCCTTTTCCTCCTTTTTCTCCCCTCGCACTCTTCATCCTTCATTTCCTCTTTGTTTCCTCTTCTTCCTTCCTCCACCTCTTCGTTTTTTTCCCCTCTTCCATTTGTTTTCTTCCTCTGACTCCTCATCCTTTCGCTTCTCTCCCTTCTCTTCCTTTTTTTCCCTTCACCCACCTCTTGGCTTGGCTTTTCCCTCTACCCCTCCTCTTCTTTTCGTTCTCCGCTGCCTGTTCTGCTTCTTCCTCCTCTTCCTCCTCCCCACGGACCATTTAAGAAGCTCGCCGTCTCTTTGCTCTCAGCCATCCTTTTCTGTTTCTTCCTCACCGTCTTTGTTAGCACATCTGCCAAAACATCGACAACTTCTTGTGCGGCATCGTCCTCCTTCTGCCCGAAGGCGGGCTTTTTTATTTTCTTACTTTCTGTATTTCGTCTTCTTCCCTTTTCTTCTCCTCACCTGCATGTCAATACGAGAAACGTCAAGAACGCGAGAAACGAGTCGGATGGCGCGCTGAACACGAATAGAAACTTTTAGTGGGGGACGGGAAACCGAACCACTGGCCGTATTCCCACGCATTGACGCCATTCGTAGCTGTTAGCATAACTAGCATTTGTAAGCAACCACACCATTGCCGGCACGGCCGTGTCACAAAATTAGCATCGGTGCTGGTTTCTAGTCTGCCTCTCCAGGCGGTATGAGCGGCTACGTTGGCAGCGTCATTAGCGGGTAATGAGGTGCTAATTGCGCAGCTGTCCATTTGCGTTCACGGGCGCATCCCTCACGAGGCAGAGCGTCACCGGCACACGGTTTACCGCCCTTTTCACTATGTGCCAGTAGCCAGCTAATTCTCTCTCTGCCTGCTTGCTGTGCCATGGACTCATTTTGCTGTATTTTATACTCCAGGAAGCACAATGTGGCCACAATGGAAAGTGATTCTAGTGGCTAACTAAGAGCAACTAATAAATACAAACAATGTTTTGTTAGTTGTTAACAGACAACAGTGCTTACAAATAGTGACACAAACAAATGCTAACAGCAAGAAATTGCTTGTTGGTTGATTATAATGCTATTGGATAGACATGCTATCAGAGGGTGGCACAAATAGAAAGCGGTGGCTAGCGGCGCTAGTGGCTACTGATACTAACCGCTATTACTACCGTGAACGGCTCGCGATACTTTTGGCGGTGAACAAAACAGCGAACAATTTAAGATGCCAATAATGTTTGCGATGCTAAAAGCAAGAGGTGATGATGTTAACGATGCTTGTGGCTCATAGCTACTATGATGAACAGTTAGAGATGAAGCGTTGGGGGAAGCTTAACAGCTAACGTCTTAATTGGGTGCCCCCACCAACCTGGTTTCTCGTTCTGTTGACAGTTAGCTAGAGGCTAACAATGCTAGCAGCTAACCATTCTTACACAGACAGCTACAGCTACTCTCTGGGTAACGTTAGCAGTCATCAGTTCAGGTCGGGCAGTTGATTCACTTGTACTTGCGATGCTAGCAGCAACAAACAATAATACTGATGGCGAGCAATGTTATCAGCAGATGGCAAAAGTCGGTTGCCAACAATGACTGATGTTAGCGTTCGCATCCGCACTGGTACAAACTGCACGTTGATTGCCTACATCTCTTCATTAGCGGCTATTTTAGGCGGTAATGTGTGGCTAATTGCGCCGCCGTCCGTTTGTGTTTTCACACGCATCCCTCATGCCGCCGCATGTTTAACGCCGTCTTAACGACATACCATTAGCCTGCTAATTCTCTGCGCTTTTGCTTGGGTGAGGACTAATTTTTCTACATTTTGTGTCATCAGTCGGGCTCTGTTGGGCAGCGGGGTAGGAGGTGCGAGGGCAGGGGGGCGGCCGGCGCGGGGGGTTGGGGCTACTGGTGCGCCAGGGAAATCGTTAGTGCTCCTTCTCTTTAAATTGGGGAGGTGGACGGCAGGTGAACATCGCATTGATCGGCCTCTCAAGGCCTCCCCACCGCCCCCCCATCCCTCACCGACAATTGCCTGCCCTTTACACACACACACACGCCCAACAACTTCACCGGCAATTGGCAAAGCGGTGGTGGGCGCGCCCACCACCTCCTCCTCCGCACATTTACAAGTGCGAGCGTTGTAGCTGTCCATCAGGTTAACAGCCAGCATCATGGAGCACAAAACACAAATATTGAGGAGGGGAGAGGGTGTCACCGGCGGTTGGGGGCATGGGGGGTGTCTCTGGGACATAGTCAGTGGGTGGTGCGGGGAACCGCAAGGCGGGGGCGCGGAGTAAACATGCTGATGATTTCCCTGGAGTTTCCTTCAAGAGGGCGAGAGACGCCAGGAGTCGCGGAGAGAGAAAGAGAGAGCAGATGCTGTCCTGTCACCGTCGGCAACCGTAACCGCGGTGACGCCTCCTCCGCCTCCTCACAACAACAGCGAGCGGGATGCAAGAGAAAAATCGAAAGTCTGACACACACACACACACACACACACACACACACACACACACGTTCTCAGAGGGCCTCTCGGACGCCTCTCATCGTCCAATTAGAGTCCTCACGGAGACGACAGCACTTCCTGTCTCGCTCAGCGCCGAATTGTTTGCACTTTTTCATCCCGCTGATCCCGACGGAGGCCAAAACATCTCTCTGTCTGTCTGTGAGCTTGCAGTACTTTTCATCGCTTCCACACTTCACCGGCATAGTTCACAAAATGCAGGCTTAAATTTAAATGTAAATGTCCGATACGGTCCAAAATAATTCTGTAGCCGTCGCTGCTGGTGTCGGGGTCCACTCAAAACACAGACATCCCATTGATGTAAAAATGATGAAAATTGCCGTCTGTGTTTTTCACAAGACAGCGATGGATTTTACGCTCATATTTGCTTTTTACGATTCTGTTTTTCATCTTTTACAAATGTGATCAGATCAACATTTTCATGTAGTCCACAATGAATGTGTTTGTTGACACATCAGCACAACCTATCTTGTTTGTCTTCATTCCTACATTAGTATCTGTCGTACTACCTATTTCATTCATTCGTTGTTTGCTTTTACCGCATACTTCTATGTACATTTGTTGAATATTCACTTCATTATGTTTTCAGATTGACACATTGTTGTCAGAGAGAAAGGTCTGTTCACCGTTTTGTGTCATGGTGCTCAACGAAATTTCATACATCCAAAGTACTAGTGGTATCGGTACTCGGTAGCGGTGAGTACTGAGAGAGTGAATAGTCATATTGGTATTTGAAAATAAAAACTGGTCTTAAATTTTGAATACAAATACACTTGATGAGTTTGTCGCAACTCGTTTCTTTCCTGTGATCAACTTGGCGAGGCACAAACTTAGCTAGCTTATTGGCTATCTGGTGCTAACCTGTGCTAGTAGCTTCATCATTCCAGTCTTCTTGCGCCTGCCGCGTCTTCTTCGTCCCTCAGAAACTAATTAAAGGCAAGAAGAGCAGAAGAAGATCGGCGGTAGACGTATTCAGGCCGGGTCAACCTCATTCTGGACAAAAAATGTGGAAAAAAAAACTACTTCCTGCTTCCTGTCACATCTATGAATTTGGGGGCGGGCGAGCTTGTTTGAGCTGGCCAAACATGGATGCCGTCACGACGTCATCTGGATCCAATCAAACGCTTGCGATGCAACCTCGCTGCCGCATTTACGATTCAGCCAACGTCACAAGCGACGTTGTGAATGACAACGCGACACAAACATGAGCACGACTCAACACAAACAACATCCAAACCGACATTTCAACCGGCAAAACAACTGGCTCGGCGGATGACAACAAAACGGAGACCCAAAAAGACGACAAAAAGTAAAAACACAACTGACGCTACAACCGACGGGCGAACCGAAAACACCACCACCAAGGTAAGCAACATCACGACAACTGCGCAAGTGGCACAACCGCTATCACAATGAACAATGCATATGACAACACAACGGCCAACGCAACCGTCGGGCCGAGTAACTGACAGCATAACCGACTGACATCGCGACCATCAACACAATGGAAACGGCAACACATTGATCAAGATCACACAACCTGCATCAAATTTGAAAGACGACAGTAGTTGGCTGAAACCTTTTTCATAATCGAGAAAAGCCCGATTTTTCCATCAGAAAGGAAAATTTTGATAAAATACGGGATCCAACCCTTTCCCCGAGGCACTAAAGGCATGCCTCAGGGCTCCATCTTGGGGACCTTGATAATGTCCCTTCTCTGCATCGTATAAATTTACAAGTAGAAAGTTTCTCATTCAATTATGTTTTGGGAAAATTATGGCAAGTTTGAAGCATTTTTTGGATTTTGTGCCATTATTATGGCTTTTTAGTGCAGATTTCAAACTTTTTTGTTATAGTACAACGACCTTTGCTTTAGATTGTATATTATACAGTAACTCCGTTTTGAATTCTAATCTATGCACAACAGAGTCAATCTGCTGAAAATGCTGAACGACGAGAGACAGCTCTGTGGCCCTGTGAAGATGAATTTGAACTGAGACTGGTTCAAGGGTTCAACTTCAATAGTCCCGTTGCTTCCCGCACAACCCATTTGTGAAGGTCCCGGCAAGATTAGATTGACATGGCAACAGAAAAGAGGCTGAAGTCGAAAAAAATGATTCTCAGTGCGTCTCGATCAACATTGAAAGCCTCACTTGCCTTGACCGCTCACCACTTGTGTGAGTGTGCGTGTGCGTGCGTGTGTTGGTCCCCGCCTGTCAATCAGCCGCTGATGAAGGTCAAGCACACATTCAGCTCTTTTCTTCTTCTTCTTTTTTGCCCCCCCCCCCCCCTCCCTTTCGCTTATGTCGGCGTGCGTGAATGACTTTTGGGGGTTTGCTTGTGTTTGATGTTTAAAACGCTGGCAAATCGATACGTTCACACATGACGGGACGAGCTGGACACCAAACTAATGAACACGCGCGCAGGAAGAGCGAGAGGGAGACAACCGATGTGTCTCCTCCTCTCTTTTTCTCGTCTTCCGCGCAGTTCATTTCTCTTCCCTTCATCTTTTTCCTCCTTTTCGCGGCCTCTGTCATAAATAGCTCAAATTATACTTAATATTTGAGGTGGCATATGCGAAATGATATTTTTAAACAGGATCCCCACCCAGCTTGAAACACAATTATTATATAAATGACTTGTATTAATTGTGTATTTTGTTTGGAAAAAGGTCAAGAAAGTCTTTTTTTTTAAATCAGTTTTTTGTTGACAATAATTGATACCAAACTATAAAAATGTACAATATCTGTTGATGATTGTGGACAGAATTGAATTCATCAATAACACGTAAAACAAACTTCCACGTGAATAATGATGAATTCTTTTAAAGCTGAAACTGCAAAGGTGAAAAGATTAAAATATATTCTTTGCTCATTTGCAGATGACGATTCCCACATCAGAACTCGGGTTCCTGTCACTAACAGCAGTCAAATGATGATGGGAGCAATGATTTGCAATCACAAAAAAAAAAAAAAAAAAAGGGATCAATCGCATGAAAGAAACGCACATCATATTGTTCTATTATGAGAGCAAATGTAACGCTCGTTATTTTCATTGGACATTTTAAAATGGTTTCTATGTGGTCATCATTCCTCATCAACCCATTTTCTGTCTCATGAAAAAAAAAAAAAAAGCTACGAAAAGTTACTTTTATTTTTCTCATTATTTTTGAACATGCCACTTCCAGGATTGTGTGCGTCTTATTTTAGTGCGCACGAAATGTCGATGACATATTGGCCAAGAGCACGCACGTTTGCCCCGTATTGCAGGTGTGTGCGTGCGCGCGGACAAAGGATGTGTCGTGGTCGTCGGGGCTTTTAATTTGGCGGGGAGGGAGGAAGGAAGATACAGAGATGACAAATAGAACAGGAAGTGATGAACTCTTTGACAAATGAACCCAATCAGCTGAATCTATCAGACACAGACACACAAATATATACACACACACACGTGCGCATGATGAAAAATAACTAGTTTGAGCTAGCAAAGCCACTAGCATGAGTGTGTCATAGGCCACATGCGCACACATCCATCTTGTGTGTGTGTGTGTGTGTGTGGGGGGGGGGCATGTAGTCAAGTGCACATGGCGTGAAGGGGACATTTGTTTGTTGTTATTTGTTAACCATGTGGCGCATTCCATCGTCGTCAAACAAGGCAAATCAAGCCACACAACTACAATCACTTCTGTTTTTTAGAATTTTAGCATTTGGAAGCCAGTTTTAAAAAAAAAACAACAACCAATCTGATGCTCATGCCACATCAGATTAAGAAAATGAAGACAATACATTTTGTCTTTTCTTCAAAATATAAAACAGTCAGCTATCTGTAGAAAAAAATAGTGGACATTTGGAAATTGGTGTTGTTCTCACTTTTAAATCGTATTGGGAATCATTCTACTACTCAAAACAATTAAGTAAGACAAATTCTTCCACAAGGCACTAGAGGTGTGCCCCAGGGCTCCATCTCAGGGCCCCCTGCTGAATTGTACCATTCATATTTTCATTGCCATATTACAATATTCTGACCTTTACATTTTTAGTATACAGTATTAGTTAAAAATAAAAATGTTGGACATAATTAATATTTTACCAAGAATAAGCTTTTTTTTTTAAAGCTTGATTATTCTCAACAATATTTTTTTTCTAATGAGATTATTTTTTTCAAGCCTTTTTGCTCATTTTGACCTTTTTTGTTTCAACTTCTGGATCTTTTTTTCATTAATTGACAAAAATGGCATAATACTTCTAAATTTTTTTTTGTCTTTTTTGTTCTCTTTTTGTGTTGTTTTGTGTTATATAACAAGCGCATCCATCCACTGCTAACACGCTCATGCTACACAAGGTCAATTGTTTGACATGCACGCACGCACGCACGCACACACACACACACACACACACACACACACACACACACACACACACACACACG
The DNA here is from genome assembly GCF_001891065.2 of Hippocampus comes. Taxonomy (NCBI): domain Eukaryota; kingdom Metazoa; phylum Chordata; class Actinopteri; order Syngnathiformes; family Syngnathidae; genus Hippocampus; species Hippocampus comes. Next base: position 651,539 of record NW_017805121.1, on the reverse strand, counting down.
CACACACACACACACACA
>NW_017805121.1:618865-649959 GCF_001891065.2 Hippocampus comes | reverse complement strand
GTTTGTGTGTTTGTGCGTGGGGGGGGGGGGGCATGTAGTCAAGTGCACATGGCGTGAAGGGGACATTTGTTTGTTGTTATTTGTTAACCATGTGGCGCATTCCATCGTCGTCAAACAAGGCAAATCAAGCCACACAACTACAATCACTTCTGTTTTTTAGAATTTTAGCATTTGGAAGCCAGTTTTAAAAAAAAAACAACAACCAATCTGATGCTCATGCCACATCAGATTAAGAAAATGAAGACAATACATTTTGTCTTTTCTTCAAAATATAAAACAGTCAGCTATCTGTAGAAAAAAATAGTGGACATTTGGAAATTGGTGTTGTTCTCACTTTTAAATCGTATTGGGAATCATTCTACTACTCAAAAAAATTAAGTAAGACAAATTCTTCCACAAGGCACTAGAGGTGTGCCCCAGGGCTCCATCTCAGGGCCCCCTGCTGAATTGTACCATTCATATTTTCATTGCCATATTACAATATTCTGACCTTTACATTTTTAGTATACAGTATTAGTTAAAAATAAAAATGTTGGACATAATTAATATTTTACCAAGAATAAGCTTTTTTTTTTAAAGCTTGATTATTCTCAACAATATTTTTTTTCTAATGAGATTATTTTTTTCAAGCCTTTTTGCTCATTTTGACCTTTTTTGTTTCAACTTCTGGATCTTTTTTTCATTAATTGACAAAAATGGCATAATACTTCTAAATTTTTTTTTGTCTTTTTTGTTCTCTTTTTGTGTTGTTTTGTGTTATATAACAAGCGCATCCATCCACTGAAAACACGCTCATGCTACACAAGGTCAATTGTTTGACATGCACGCACGCACGCACGCACACACACACACACACACACACACACACACACACACACACACACACACACACACACACACACACACACACATAATGTTTGCAAAAAATATATATATTTTCTGACAAGAACAAATAATCATGATTTCATTCAAGTAAAATCACAACTTCTTTTTCTTGGGGGAAAAAAAAATTCAAATAAAAATGTTGACATGTGGAAGCATTGTTGAAGATCAAGGACAAGAATTATGGAAGTATACACTATGGATACACACACACACACACACACACACACACACACACACACACACACACACACACCCAGTGCAGATAGGACACAGAACATAGAGAAGAAGAGGAATCAAATGAGGTGGAGCAGATAAAGCTCTGCACACACACGCACAGGGCAGTGATGGATTCCAGTTATTAGCCAATCAAAAAGATGGATGGCGCGGCGCGGCAGCCAATCAGCATCATCATCGAGATGAGTTGCTGATAGCATGCCGCCGCTAATCAACTTATTAAAGGCAGCGATAGCATCAGCCGGCTTCGTCAGCGCTCGAGCGAGCGAACCGGTCAGGGAACAAGCATGGCGGCCGCGCTAACTCTCTAATGCGGCTTAGTCTCGCGTCGGTAGCAGGACCAGTCGCAAGGTTGTTCACATTGATTATTTTACCATCTGGGGTGGCACCAGAGCTTTGCTAAATTGTTAACTGTGGGGCCTCACGAGTTGCTAATGTATTTAGCTTAGCATCAGTGGAAGTAAGGCCTCTCTTGGTCATTAGCGTAGTCACGCTTCGCATCGTCGATGGCTTCAATATAGCTTACCCCAGCATAAGTGGGAGCAGCAGCGTCTTGCTTGGTTGTTAGCATGGCTTATCTGAGCATCAGTGGTGGCACCGGGGCTTCGCTAAATCGTTGACGGCGGATTTGTGTCGGCAGCGGTGGGGCCTTTCTAGTGTAGTTAAAGTAGTTTAGCTTAGCATCGGGGGTAGCACCGGGGCCTCGCAAAGTCATGAACGTACTGGAGCTTAGTTTAGCATCAGCGCTGGAAACAGCTTGGCCTTGACAGGTTGCATCTTAAATTAGCCTCGCTATCATAGTTGAGTTCGGCACCGGAGGCAGAGACTCGGCCTCACTATGTCGTTAATGTAGCCTCACTCGGTACGAAGTTGATTTTAGCATTGGTGAGGCAGGGCTTGGGTAATTGTTGTCATCGATTAGCGTAGCATTGTCAGCACTTGGAAACATGAACAAAAAAAGGGAAATTGGCACGTTTGTAAATTTCCCCAGTGTGGGACAAATAAAGGATATCTTAATGTGTTGAGAGCATATTAGCATGAAGCGTGAGCTCATTCGCTCCAGTGGCACCACCTACTGGCAGAAAAAGGAAACTGGAGCGATTCCTATTTGATGTCTCCGTGCTGTTGTCCATGAAAGTTAGCATCAGCGTTTACATTGACAAGTACCGTTTAGTAGGTCAGCGTTGAACAAATTTGGGGTCGAAATAATAGCCGACAAACAGCACACGGCATCCAAGCTACCTGAGCTTTTTTTCATTCTCCCGTGTTGGCATCGCTAATGTTAGCAGGCCCCATTTGTTTCTCTACCCATGTTGCCATCTCGCTAAATGGTAGCAGGCTATCTGCTAGCGTGTTGGACTTCTTCTATCGTTTCTTGTTTGAAATGTTACCCAACGACAGGCGCTTTCTCTAGCCAGGTTGCTGCAGGTTAGCATTCCAATGACGCGCTGGCTACCGTCTCGCAATACGGTAGCAGTGGCACAGCAACTGTTGGCATGTCAGCATTACATTATTCCTCCTTCAAACAGAAAATCCCATCGATCCGCCTCAGCACGTTTTCTACATCGTGAGTGCGCGTTCGTTAGCCTTTTAGCAACTCTTCTTAGAAAGAAGAACAGTGAGGCAACATTCAAAATCCTTTTCCTACCGTGTGGCATGATCTAGTCGGGACGCTTCATGTTAGCAAAACAAAAGCTAGCGCTGCTTCAACTGTTAGCTTTTGCGAACTTATTTAGTCAATGAACTTAAATTGCTCGTGGTCGTGTTCAGAACGCGCTGTCGCGCTTTCTCCGCTCAGGTTGCGATACGTTAGCGTTTCAAACGGTTGGCTTGTGAGCGTTCAATCACCACCGCAAGTGTGAGTGTCATTCTGCGGAGGGAGCGGTTGCCACAAAACGCACTTGTTTCACAGATGCATTTTTTTTCCTCGCACTCACACGAACCTTCCCACCCACCAAACGCCGAGCAGGTCCACCAACCTGCGTCTGGCCTTGATGATGTCACGCAGCAGGAGGTCCCGGCCGACAGGGAGGTCCGGGCCTTTGACGCAGGTGACAAGCGGCTTCGCTGGAAAAACAGCTGTCACGTCACTTTGCTGTGCGCGTGCGCGGGTTCTTGACCCCTGGGCCGGGATCGATAAGAAAAGTGACAGATGGAAAAGCTGAGAGGGAATTTCTTCCGCTTCCAGACATTGACTGACAGCCCAGAGAAAAGAAGACCACCCATCGTTTTCATTGTGGTCGGAGATTCGTTTTCATTCGTTGTAGCGTGCAAGAAAAAGAATGACAACGATAATTCCAAAACAGTCATTTCATCGAGATTCAAAACTGACAGCGGACAGTCAACGGAGAATTTGGAGGTGATTTGATTTAGTTCAAAAAGAAAATAATAATCAAAACAAAATTCATCTTCTTTTTCATTTTCACGAAAAAAAGGTGTTTTATTTTTAAGATTTTTCAATTCTCATGACTATATTTTGTTGAACTCACCTTGAAAAATAGGAGTTTATTTTAAAGATACGATGAGATTTGTCTTGGATATAAGACAGATCCAAAATGTATCCTTGTGAAATTATGGTTTTTGTTTCTGAAAAAATACAGCACGCTTCATGATTGTAAAATGACTTACTTTTATGACAAAATTATGATTTTTGAAATTCCCCCCTAAAATGTTTTGACGACATGCTTGTGTTAAAAATGAAAAAGGTCGTCAGACTTCGATTTTAAAATATAAAAAAAAAGAATTACAAATGATGCTTTTGAATGAAAGCATGTCCGTTTGTTGCGAAATACGATTTATGATACAAAGTCAACGTGCATAGTACGAAAACGACAATTCATTCCTCACACCGTTCTTCTTTCCATAACAGTAATCCTGCACAGAAAGTTTCTATTTCATGAACAAAACATTTGGTTTTTAAATGAACACCAAATACATAAAACTTTAGCAACGACTTCATATGGGCAACGCGCAGCGCATCACATAAAACCTGGAATGTAAATTCAATAGATGGATGGACTCCCCCCCCCCCCCCCCCCCTCCCCAAAAGTGCTAATGATGACCCTGGGCGGGCTTGGCTGACAGTTGAAAGGTGAGAGGTCAACATCTCGGACAGAGACGGACGCCAGCTAATGACGCGCGCAAGCGTTAGCCGAAGCGCCCGTTTCATGTCGTCACCATTGCTGAGCATCCTGCTCGTCTGCTCGTGTGATCATCATTCTTCGATACGGCGAATTCCATGTTGGGGTCTGTGCTTTCATCTTCCCTGGTTGGTTTGAAAAAATAGGCCACGGCCGCCCCCCGCCCTGAAGCCCGTCCCGGCTTGACGTTTGGAGAGCGGAGCCCCGGGTAGCTCGATCCCGTCCCGGCACGCATCACCGACAACGACGAACGTGGGATCATCACTTCCATCCAGTTTTTGTCATGACATTCGGTCGTTTTTTTTCCGCGGCACAATTGCCTGCTGCGATACGGCGCTTTTCCAACCGCCGTTGGCATCCAATCACGTCTTCTCCTTTGCGTCCTCTCGACGTCCGCCATGACGCCAGGCTGCCGTAAAAGTACATTTTTGCGCGTAGCGAGGCGGCGAGCCATTTATTGACGAGCCGTCAGCTAGCGGCGGCCGGCGCAAAGTGCGCCTGATGCCGCGTGACATCTCCGCAGGAAGAGGCGCAGCTTAACCTTTTCTCCTGATGACTTGAATCAAAATGTAAATGCGTCCGCCCGCATCGATCGCCGCCGCCGCTGCCGCCGACGGGAATTACCCAGAGTTCACCTCTCCCGCTAACGGCCCGCGCGGCGTTAATGACTTAAAAGTTGCCGCTAAATGAAAAAAAAAAGGGGGGGGGGGGAACGCGATGAAGCAAAACAAATGCGAAAAACAACATCGCGTCAACACTCTGCAGCGAGTTCTTCGCGATCCAGCGCGCGGCTCCCCACCGAGAGCGCCGACGTGAGCGCAATGTTCGCCGGTGGCGCGGCTATGATGCCGGTGAGCATGTTCGGCGGCGCTGACGAATGTCAAGAAAACGGACTCGACGCCTTGGCGTTTTCTGAACTCGGGACGCCATCTTGCAAAAGATTAGCCTACAAACTTGCCGTTTCGGCGGCAGGTGGAATGCAACGTAACGTTTACGCCTCCTCTGAACACGTACGCGCGCATGCACGGTGACGCTCTTTTCGCAGACAGAGTAACACGCACGCTTAAAATACGTACACAGACACATACACGCATTTTTACGCCTTGATCCACACATACCGACACACGCTTGGTCAGATCTAACACATTGAGTTCGACACACTTGTGCACACCAACAGGGCAGACACAATCCTCCACGCGCATTCTTCTGCACACAGTTGCAATGATTGACAGGTGCCATCCGGTTCACTTTTCAAGAAAGCAAAAAAATCAATCAATCAAACAAACATCAAAGGTGTTTCAAAAAGAATGAACTGAAAGAGGAGTAAAATCCAACAAGGTGCCAAAGTCAGTAAAGAGGACAGAGTGTCAGGTGGTTTGTTTTTCCAGGCACGACACGGCGCGGCGCCGAAGATGAAAGTAAGAACACGAAAGCTCCATCAGCCGTGACGGCGAGCGACGATTGGCACGCGCTATTGGCACGTGTCAGCGCGGCGCCATGGATTTCTGTATGCAAATGCGCACGCTCGATGGCCGTTCCGACAGCGGCGCTGATCTATGAGCCCTCGCCGAGGCCAAGGAGACCGAGAAGAGGACGGGCGAGGCGAGGCCCCCGATTCGCGGCCGCGGCCGGGCAGGGGACATAAAAGTGGAGATGAGCTGAGAAATGATGCTGCTAAGTCGAAAGGAAAAAGTCCCGTCAATGAAACGGCCAGTCGGCCGGACGCCGGCCTCTGACCGGACGAGAGGAGAGGACGACTTTGGAGCGGAGTGCCCGCATCAACGCCAATGCGACCCACTTGACGATTTCAGTCCAGGCAGGTCTTGTCTCGTCTCAGCCGCTTTCGGGGCTTTTTTTGCCTTTAAAAGGTCAAAGCGGGGCTATTTTGACCATCTTTGTACTTGGAACTCACGCGGCCCGTCAACGGACGGCGATGGGCGACCGCGAGCGAGAAATCGTCAACGGTGAAGCGGCTTGGAGGAAAAACCGGCTCGGCTTTTCCTTTGCGAGCCTCAAACTCCTGACGAAACGTCGGGTTTACGTCATCGCCGACGTCACGTAAAGGCACCCCGGCATGTGGGAGCCTGTCGCAGGGGGAGGTGGGGGGTCGGCGCGCACCCCGTCGCCGTGTCACTTGGCCTCGGTCCGCCGGGGAGGGAGCCGCCCGTCAAACGGAAAGGTTGCGGCCACTTTGCATAATCGTTAACGCGGCGACAGGAAGTCGTTGCGGAGACAATCAATGTTGTTTTAAGAGATTACCAAAAAAAAAAAAAAAAAAAACAACCGAGGTTGGAACGACATCTTCGCTGACAATGACGGCCATTTTAGCGGCATCAGCATCAAGGCGAACCTTTTGGTGTGACTTTTTATTTGGGGCCGATCGATATGGCGTTTTCAGCATTTTATTTTGATTTCCATTCATCTTTGACTTATTGGTCGGTTTTATCTTGAACGGCGACATCCGAGCCGTGAGCGCCGAGTCGCGAGCCAGGAAGTCGTTCGGCGGCACGGCGTAGGACAAGGAAGTAAAAATAGAAGAAGTGGAAAAAAGAATCCCTCACTTGGGGAGGAATGAGAGCATCGCTTTCATGAGGAGGAGATAAGTCACACCAAAGGGATGATTGTTGTTATTGGCCGGCCGGGCCTTATCTCGCCGCCTCCCTCCCACTTTTCAGGGAAATTTGCTCGGCACGACAGCGGTGACTTGTGGTGTTTGGGTGCCAACGTTTCCTGTCCCCTGCACACACTTGTTGTTCTTTCGGGATCGAGCGGATCCTTTCGGAAGCGAGCGCACTTTGGGACAAAAAGCTTCGAAACCCGGAGGCGAGCTAAAACCGAGAAAGTTGCCAGACGAGAAATTTGGAAGCCAAAGTACCCTGAAAGGCGAAGAAGGCCTTGAGGAACGTTGCGACGTGAAGGTTGTGAGACTCGAAGCTCAAGTACACTTGAGGACCTTTGGACCCGAGGACCCTTACAGCAAAAACTCAAGCACTCGTTCACAACGCAGAAGCCTTCAATAACTTCCAGCCCCAAGTCAAAATAAAGACGAGTACTTCAGAACCTCAAGGGCACTGAAAGACTGGTCTGGCAGAAAAAAAACCAAAGTCTCCTCGAGGAAACTCAAAGACCCGAGAGCCAGAGGGACTCAATTCGAAGACTCGCACCTCAGCGCAGCTACACACAAGTACACCGAAACTTGCGACCTCAGAACGGTACTTCGGAACCCGTGCGACGCCGAAAGACCAGCATCTTGAACCTTGTAAGACCTTGGAGCCTGATGATGACATCCTGTGCCCAGACCCCAAGCAAAACAAAAATAAGCCAAAGAGGGAGCTACAATTTCAACCCCCAGACCGCTGAAAAACGTGGACCTTGGAGCCCCAAGGACTCTGAGAACCTTAGAACGTGGATGACCCAGAAAGACCTTCAAATCAAGACCTAGAACCCAAAGCACACTTGAGGACCTTCGAACTTGAAGTCGACTTAAAGACCGAAGACACGAATACTTCAGAACCTGGAGGAACCCTGAAGTACGATCGGTTACCGAAGGACGCTTGAAGACACCGAACCTGAAGCAGTCATGAGACTGGCACAGGAAGTGGCCAAAGACCTCATCTTAGTACTCGAGGACCCAAAGGCCATTTAAAGCCCCTACCGGGCCTGTTTTAGATGTCAGCGGATCATTTCGAATCGGGGCAGGATGGGGGGCTCTTCGGGACCGGACTTGGGCACCCTTGCCGTAAAGCGAAGAAGATTCCTGACAACTCGGACAATTCAATTCAAAATTTGTCTTTGGAACTGAAGGACATACAAGACCAGGACAGTGCGCCACAAAATCTCAGGTAGTCTTCAAGAGAGGGAAAGTTAAAAAGCCAACCCCCCCCCCCCACCAAAAAAAAAGCCAATTAAAGAGTTGATGTTGGACCGGTGTATCAGCGTCGTGCATGACAAACTGGTCCAATTTCATCGTGGTGGTCTTCTGAGATTTGTCTCCCCCCTTTTTCTTTTTTAGCCTGTGTCAGATGTGGATCGAGTGGGGAAGGGGCAGGCGGGAGGAGTGCGGGGGGTACAGTGTATGTGTGTGTGTGTGTGTGGTTGGGAGGGGTGCATGGGAAGTGGTTAGGGGGGTCCCCCCCCAGTGACAGAGCAGAAATAATTAAAGTTTTCTGTGTTGTTTCTTATCAGCTGCTGGGGGCTCTTGATCATTGGGGAGGGAGTAGGGGGGGGGTCTGTAAGGAGGTTTGTGCTACATCAGCTGATATGATAAACAAACCGAACAAGGTCACAACAACAACGCCAACATCATCATCATCTTGGCCATTATCTGCCGCCGCCCGCTTACTCAACACAAAGTGAGAGCACCAAAACGCCAAAAGGCGGACTTTCCATACGCAGACATTAGCAGCGGGATGGAGACGGTTGCGCGTGGCCCTCGTTTTTCATCCGGAAAAAAATGAATCACAAAACAAAAAAAAAATATTCGTAAAGTTAGCGCGAAAGGCAACAATGGCGTCAGGTCATTGAAAAGCCGTTCAAGAAGCAAAACATCACGATGGCGTCATCCATCCGTCACTTTCAAAAGGAAGCATCATTGAGTTGTGTCGTTAACGGCTTTTCATGAAACCCAGGAAGTTATCTCGTTTTTGTTTTTTTTTTTTTTTTACTGATAACGCTGCCACGTCCCTGGCGAGTTAAAAACAGTGAAAGAAAACAACAACGGTAAAAGCAGCTCAAGAAGCAAAACATCATGATGACATCATCAATTACGTTAAAAGTGAAAGGTGACATTGTTCGGTGTGAGCGGTGCCATCGTCAACCTTTCGCTGACAGCTCTTAACCGGTGATGTCATCGCATTGCATTGTTTCGTCAACAAGTGTAAATGTTTAGAAAAAAAAGAAAAAAAAAAAAAGGATGCGACGATGCTTGGTCGTCGCTTGATAAAACCGACGGACGGGGGTCGTGTTAGCAATTAGCGGGCTAGCCGCGCGAGCACTCGTGGCGGGACGTCCTCGGCAAAGTGTCGAAAGGCCAAAAGGGAAATACAAACATTAGACGTTCAAATGTGTTCAAATCAAGTCATGAGGATACATTCTTTATTTTTCATCACAGGTCAATGTCATTCCACAGAAAAGTTACAAAATATGAAAAAGTTCATCATTGGCAAAAAATAAAGACAAATGTTCGAAAAGTCAAATGAAGAGAAAAAGAAAATAATCAAGTCATTAGGACAAAGTCATGAAAAACTGTTGAAGATGTTGACATTTTATTTCATTCAAATGCGCTCTTCAATCGTGACATCAAGTTGCTCGTTAGCGTAGCTTTCCAGTGGTTAACAGACGAAAAAAAAAAAAAAAAAAAACGTTCCGAGTTTGAGGCTTCGTCTCGGTCATGATGTGACAAATATTCTGCACCGCTACGGACGGTTTTGGCAAACGACTTTTCTCTTTTCACATTTCAGCCGCAAAAAAAATAAGCATTTTGCCGTCTAGCTTGCCCGCTGCCGAAAAAACACAACGGCGTCTTGGCGTTCAAACTTGATTAGCGTGTGACGCTAACTCAGAGAGAACGGAGAAACGTCGTTAGCGGCTATTGGGCAAGCACGGAGAGGCGTGGCAACCGAATGCCCTGCTGCAAGCTAGTTAGCGTTTAGTGAACCACCTAACATTGGTGGGTGACCGATTCGGCGGAGGACTTGAATAATACACGTAAAACGTGATTTATCATGCAGCTATCGATTACTCGTCACCATTTCAAGTGTTTTAAAATCACAGGGCCGGCCCGGGCAGGCCTCACTTTATCTAGTTGCGAGCTAGCGTAGCATTAAAGTCGTCAAACTAGTGGCTGGTCTCAAAAAGTGAAATGCTAACTAGGATTAGCATGTGAAGCGGAATCAGAGAGATCAGAGACGAGTCAACTTTACCTTTGCGATTGGAATGATTGGTTGAGCCCGCAGCCATTGACCTGGCGCAAAGAGGCCTCACATGTGATTTGCGCTAGAATCTTTTCAGCCACGAGGTGGATCGTGCTACTTTAGCCAGCTCGCACGTTAAGATGAACTTTTAAAGGTGGGCGGGCGGGGAATCATGAAATCATATCAGGAAAGGACTCATCACAAGAAATTGAAATGTTCTTTCATGCTAGCCGACTTAGCATTTGGGTGATTAACGCAAGTGGTTAAAAACAAACAAAAATGTCGAGGCTTCGTCACGTTTTCTGAACATTGTTCTGGTTTCGCATTTTGGCGCCAATACTCGCCTTTTCTTGATGAGCTTAACTGTCTGCGATTCGGCGTTGTTGTTGCTAGCGGTAGCATTTAGTCAGCTGGCTCATGACACTTGAAAAACAAACTGAGGCCATTCTGAACGTTGAAAGCGTTTGAAGGTGAGTGTGGTCCATTTGAGTCACGAGACAGCGAGTGAAGACAAACGATTTGAAACCTTTGACACTCTTGAATTTGGACACGGCTGCCACTCAAGAGATGACCTCGATTTGGGTTGGACAACAAACAAACAAAAAACCCAACGTGGAGATGGTCTTGGGCTTGCGACGCGGTCAAGTGTCGCGAAGGGGTGAAAGCAAGTTGCGACCCCGCGTCAGGTGACCGAGAGGGAAAAAAATGGACGAGGAGGAGGATCAGTAAGCGTCCGACAGTGTCCGATGAGCACGTTAGCTTCCGGTTAGCGCGGAAACAAGGAGGCCTGGTGCATTGTGGGCGCTCTATGAGATGGCCTTGGCCTCTGGTAAGAATGCTTCCCAGTACTTTATCAGCTGTTCACACACACACACGCACACACACATATATATATAAATAGCATTCTTCTACAGACGTAGAAGATATTTCTAGACTCTATAAAAAGGTTAAAAAAAAAAAAAAAAAAAAGACAAACAATGTATTTACGTACGTAAGGGCCGGCCGTTAACCCGTTGCCGGCATTTATCGTCAAACGTGTTCAATAATCCCTCATTTATGCTGGGGGGCGACATTCCGGGCCGTTCCCGCAAAAGTCGTGACCAAAATATTGATTGGAACAGTTCTTTGGATTTCTCAAGCTGCGCACATACGCGGCAGCCGACAAACGGTTCGCCGTTGCGGTCGGGCGGCGTCGTTGCATCTCCGTCCCGTTTTTCAGTTTTTTAATCCACACAAGTGGAACAAAACACGCGCGCATATGATGTGTGCTAACAGGTTTGAAATATTCTGGGGGGAGATCCATTCCAGACAACAGGTCACAGGTCAAAAATTTGTTTTGTGACAATCCCCTTTGAACATATTTTTTAAAAGAGATTTGTTGTTGTCGTCGATGCAAAAGTGCAATAAAACAATCAAACGTGGGTGCGGGTATTAAATGCATTTCGAGAGATTTGAGAGTTAAAAAAAAAAAAAAAAGTCATTGCATTTTTGTTCCACTCATAAAAAAGTGTTTCAACATTTGGGAGACAAAAGTGCAATCCGAAGAATTTTTCAGTCGGCAACAGGTTCGGATATATATTATTTGGAAAGCTCGAAAAGGGTCCGCCAATGTGTTTTTATGTTCACGGGTGTCATCAAATCAGTCCATCCAAAAGTGCGCGCGGGTATGGCGGTGAGAGAAGAGGCGGCGGAATACGAAGCCATTACCTGTTGCTGCGTGAGTGCCAGAGCTTCCAAGTAGTTGGTGACCAGGATCTTGAAGTCCTTGACGCGTTCCTTCTGCGGTGATTCAGACGACGACAAGCGGCGGGTTAACCGGACGCCAATGCCCGCGTGCGTCCACTCTTGCCCACTTACTTCGAAGCGACTGACTTCTCGGCGGATGACTCTGGAAATGTGCTCAAAGTCTCGCTCTCCCTGCTGGACTTTGCCCTCCAACTGCAAGAGAGCAACGCCGAGCGCGGTCAGCGTCCGCAAAGCTCGTTGGCCCTCGAGGCCGTCGGCCGTTCTCAAAGTGCGCAATGAAGACGGCCAGCGCTACGCCGCCTCCCTCCGGTGGTACAAGAAAAAAAAAAGAAAATCACTGCTGCAGTCCGGTTCGGTTGTATTTCACTTTGGAACAAAATGCTCATTTGTGCTAGCGAGCGGCCGTTTCACCCAATTGTGTTCTTTTGGCTCATTTGGGGGGAAAACGAGAAAGCTAGGAACAACCTGGAACGTCAGGAACCCAGCAAGGAGGCGGGGGTGGGCACAGTTCCACATGTGCCACTTATTCATCAGTACTTGTGAAAAGGATGTGAAAAAGCGCATGCATGTACAAAAAAAAAAAAAAAAAAATCTTCATTCACTTTACCTGAGGCTCAAATATTAGTTAATATTGCAAACACATGTCCATTTTTGTCAGGTCCGCCTTTTGGACATCCCATGACCGTAAAATTTGAAAAAGAAAGAGAAAAATGGAAATTGGTGTTTTTCACAGGACCGCAACGTATTGTTCGATGTACAGATCAAAACACGAGTTCTGAGTTGAACAGACGACTTCTTCTTATTCTGATCCCCTTCCAATGCCAAGAAACACAAAATTGACTTCGCAAAGTAAAATATACAGAAATCAACTCACGAAATGTGATATCAATATCACAAATTTGAGCACAATATCTATTTTTTTTCACAATCAAACTCAGAAAATCCATTTTCTTTTGCGCAAACAGTAGCAAGGGACGAAAATGACGCACACGATCAAATCTTCATTTTAAGAAAAATGGAGATTTAAAAAAAAAAAAAAAAAAGTGAAACTGAGATTTTAAAAAATATGATGTCAAGAAATATATGGCATTGGGATCAAATGTGGAAATGCCACGTACAAAATAAGAAAGATGGAATTAAAAAAAAAGAAACAGTCAGCCAATCCGCTTGATCCTTAGGAGGGTCGCGAGCGGGGGCCTGCCTGCTCTGCCCAGTAGGCGGAGCCTATGCCTGCCGTATTTGGGCAGGAAGCGGGACACACCTTGCTCTGGTTGCCCGCCAAGTGCAGAAAATGATGACAATGACAAGCAAATTTGACATCACCATCAAACAAACGCCATTGAAAACAAAACGGATGAACAGGAGCAAAAAACTAAAAGGACAAAAGGGGAAAAAAAAATCAAAACGCAAATGAAACATATGATCGAGATGAGACGTGAAAGTGTGATGACAAAAAAAAAATGTGTCCTTCAAACGTGACTTTCAAACGATACGAATGAGACCGAAACAGGATCAAAACAACGTGATGATCGTGTGAGTCAAAAGAAAAGGAAAAAAGATGACGCGTCGTCAAAATGATGACAGTTTGATGAAAACGGGATCCGACGTGACCAGGCAGGAGAAATGACAGCTGGATAAAAAGTAACTGCGACCAACAAAATAAAACCGAGAAGAGTAACAAAAAATGGCATCTGATGAAGAAGGATGCTCCAAATATGAGCAGCTCAAGAGTCCTACCTCTTCAATTTCCTGGCGCAGCGAGGCATGACAGGGAGGGGGGGTGGTGGGAGGGGGGGGGACAAAAAAAAAATCAAGCAACTTTAAAATAAAATTAAAAAAAAAAATTTAAAATCATTATCAGTGCCTCAATGAAAACCGCTGCCGCGACAGTGCTTTTGGGTTTTTTTTTGCACGGCCCCCAACCTGGGGGAGATTATGCTTGCTGGCACTTTTTTCTTGATGTCTGTATAGATTGTCGGTTCAGTTGAATCGGGCCTATTGGACCTTTGACTTTTTTTTTTCTTGTTTTCTGAAAACAGTGAAAATGACAAAGGCAAAAAAAACCAAAACGATAGAAGTAAAAGCACTTCTATTTGCCTCCAGACGGGGTAAATTCACGACAGGCTGCCGCCGCGTCGCAGGGCACACACAGACAAAAAAACAAACAAAAAAAAAAAACAGCCTGCCTGCAGTCCAGACCCGTCTTCCGTTGAAAACGAGTGGCGCACGATGAAGCGTCAAATACGACAACCGATGAAGTTGGACGGCAAATTTTCAGCAAAAGGATTGGTCAACTTTCAGTCTTGTACCATTAAAACGATGACGATTGTGATTATTCAGATGACAACGGATCCAAATCGATGAAAACAAAAAGCATCCGGGATTCAAATGAACAACAAAAACAACGGTTGTAGCAATCGGATTTTGGGAACTAAAATGAGATTGAGTCCAAATGAATTGGAGTTGAAAAACTCTTCTTGTTCTGATGACAAATCACAAGGTGGTCACAGTCAACCATCTAAACTTTTATTTTATTTTTTTAAACGAAGCGAAAACAATCGTATCGGCGCGTGCGTGTGCTCGCACGAGGCGTGTCCATGCGTAGTACATAAAGGCTTGTTGTAACTCTCTCTACTGGCAAACGTTGACTTCCGAGCCCCCTTTGCCCCCCCTCCACTAACAGCGGACCCCCGACGGCGCGCGTGCGTGCGTGCGCTTTTCTGACAGACGGCTCGCAGGCTGAATTTGTGGGCTGACGGGCTAATAAAAGTCTTTCTTTTTCTTCTTCTCGGCTGGCTAAAATTCCTCAGGCGCAAAAACAAAAACTTTTCACTTGAGTGAGTAGCAAAGGTAGGTTTGTTTCGCCCCGCTGGACGCGCCGGGAGGGGCGGGGCTCGCGCTCCCGTCATGTCTGCCGGGTAAAGCTTTCGTCAACCCGCAGACGAGGAAGTCTTGGACGCCAAATGAATTTCGCGGCATTAAATCGGGGTGCCTCTTTGATATGATCAGCTACTTTTGCCTCGTGGAGCGAAAAAAAAAGAAAAACTTCCAGCAAGGCGATGATCCGGTTTGACCTCTTTGATTTTTGCCGGGATCAACTCTCCGATTGTGACGAGCGTTCGCTCCTCGATGCCACATGTCGATGTGACGATCGCGCGACCACTGCGATGTTACTCGGCCCGTGTCTTTGATGCCAATGAACGCGACCGGTCGCCTTTCCGATGCGGTGACAAGCTACCGTCGCCTCTTTGGCGCCGCGAGCGCTCTCTCTTCGATGTCGCGATCCGATGGGCGAGTGATGCTCTTTGACGCGGCACTTTTTACATCGCCTGGCTAAAACGCCGCGCGTTGAAGAGTTAGCGTTTCATAATTCCGCTCAAAACGATCCCAGAACAATGAATTTGCGAGACGAACAGGCCGCCATGAATCAGGTAAAGCAATATGTTACATGCAATTTGATTGGTCCAATCGCTTGTAGTTAACCAATCGCTGGGCCGTTTATAATCGAGCTAAGACTTCCGCAACAAATAATGCCTTCAGTGATCTGATTAGTTGAAGCTTTCATACACGTCCAATCGCAGGGCTGTTTACAAACGGAAAACGGAGAGACTGTTCGGGAGAGCTCGTGAAAACTCGACGATAAGGTACCTGACGGCCCCTAAAATTTTCTCAACGGATTTAGACGATTCACAAAAATGATCAATTTAAGAAATAAAACGGCGGATTTCCGCGAATCCGCGGAAAATTGCCATGTATGGGCGAGTGATGCTCTTTGACGCGGCACTTTTTACATCGCCTGGCTAAAACGCCGCGCGTTGAAGAGTTAGCGTTAGCCCTCCGCCGCCACGGGCGCGTGGATCATAGCCAAGTGTGTGACGTCACGTGTTCGGCGCTACTTTTTACCTCTTTGATGTCATCTTTGGCCTGCTGCAACTTGTCGGGTTTGTTTGAAAAGTGCAGCTTGACTTCGGCCTCTCGTTTCCTCTGCAGGAGCAGCTGAGTGTCCTGCCACTTCTGCCAGGCCTTCACGCGCTGCTCGAACACGCCCTGCGCACGCAAGCGTCACGTCGTCAGACACGCCGTTTGGCGTTCCTTGCCGAACCCCTCCCGGAAGAGGCAAAGACGCACCTTGACGGCGGCGAGGAGGCGCACGTAGTCCCCGAGGAGCTCGGCCAGGAGGAAGAAGTCGGCGTTGGCCTGCTGCTGGTACTGCTGCTCCATCTTCTCCTCCACCTCGGCCAGCTGAGACAAAGCTCGCGACAGCGCCGTGTGGTCCTCGCTGTTGCCCAGCATGGCCGCCGACTTTGCGAACTGCGCCGTGTTCTGGGACAACTCTGCGGGGGGGCGTGCGCGCACGGCGGCATTGACGTGACGAGAAAGGGGGGCACGTTCGCGAGCGTAAGCGCGCACGCACGCCGAGCTACCTTTCCGGTGACACACGAGCGACTCCACGCTGGCGTGAACTTTCCGCAGTTGTGCGTCGAGATTCTCAAAGTGTTGCTGCTTCTCCTCGAACCACTGACACACACACACACACACACACACACACA
This sequence comes from Hippocampus comes, assembly GCF_001891065.2. Lineage (NCBI taxonomy): Eukaryota > Metazoa > Chordata > Actinopteri > Syngnathiformes > Syngnathidae > Hippocampus > Hippocampus comes. The sequence continues at coordinate 633,492 of NW_017805121.1, read as the reverse complement.
CACACACACACACACACACACACACAGGCCCACATGAAGCCGTCCATCACGCTAACAAGGTTAGCATTCCCCCCGCCCCCCTCCCCGGGCAACTCACGGCGTCCGACTCGTTCATCTTGATGGTCATCTTGTTGACGGCGTCGGCGGCCTTGTTGACCATCCTGAGCAGGCCGGCGCCGCTCAGAGCTTGCGTGTTGATGGCCCGCGGCAACTGGAACGCACAGGCGCGCAACGGGCTCAAGATGTTTCCCTTTTTTCTTCCCCCCCGCACCCTCCCAAGTCGCTGCTGTTCGGTGTGAAATGTAGCGGTGCCGTCAAATGGAATGATCGGAATGATGAAGTTGAACGCCCACCGGTTACCGTCGCGTGCCCGACGACGACGGCGGCATGAAAGGGGTTGCGGGTGGCCGCGTGAAATTGAATCGCTACCGGGGAGTGACGGTGAACACCAGCCGGGTTGTCAAATATTTTCAGACTGGATTTCTTTTCGAGATTATTCCACTGATCGATCAGATGCTTTTGTTTTTTTTTTGTTTTTTTGGGGGGGGGGGGGGGGGGGACTTAACCAAATGAAAAGGTTTGCGTTAAGTTGATTGCAAAATAGATTTTTATCCGATGATGTCCTTGACACCGAGCGCTGGCGTTTGGTAACGGTGTGGCTACGAGACGCCTTTCCTCTACTTGAGAGCGCTCACAGTCACAGTCACAATAACCCCCCTCGGCTGGGCTCTGCGCAAAAGGCACAGGCAGGTAATATCACTGATTGTTTTTTTTTACATTAATATGATGTCCGAAATGCGGACTACCTATGAACAAACATTTGTAAAATGGACAGCAACGATACATAGCAGCGAACGCTGGTGTCATCCTGTTATCTGTCAGTCGAATACTGCACTCTGATTTTATTTTTTTGCATGTTTGAAAACCAACACCGCTGGCTTCTGCGTGAAAGGCAAAAGGGGATAAATGCCGGCTCTTTTCAGGAAGGACAGTAACTTACGTCACTCCAAACATAAATGATCTGGCTGCGGGATGCTGGTTTTCGGTGTGAAAACACATCCCGTCACTTTGACTGTGCTCTGTGTGAAAGGCACAGGTGTATCAATTCCAGCTCTTCTGATGCTCGGGATATGTTTTACATATGTCATCCGGCGGCGGGAAAACTGTGTCTCTGTGTGGAAGTCCCACCAATATCTCACTTTGTCTGAGTTCTGCGTGAAAGACACAAGCAGATAAATTCCAGCTCATTTGTTGGGGCTCTGTGGGAAAACGGTGTCTTTGTGTGCGGCGCGAGTGACACGTCTTTGTATATTGAACGAATAAAGAGATAACAGAAATTTGGCAGGAAGTCATGGGAAGTGTTTAAAAAAAGACGCATACCGCTGACGCTAAGCTAGGGTGGTAGCATGACAGCGCCCCCTGATGGAAGAAGCTGGCGCGGTGGTGGTCTTGGATGACACAAAATGACTTGTGACGTTTGTTTCTCCCCATTTAATTAGCCGCCGCTGCCTCGCTTTCGACACAATCGGTTTGTCGCCATCTCAAACAACCCCCCCCCTCCTTCCCTTCCCGGCCCCCTCTTTAATTCGCATCATTCCGCGCACCCCCTCAAAGCGATTGGAACGTCGTCGGCATCCCAGATTAAATCCACGCGTCGGCGCGAGAGCTCATTTTTCTTCATTTCGGAAAAGTTTACTTTCGCACGTGGTGGTCCCACCCCAACCCCCCTCGGTGCCATTTAAGCAGAGGCGGGGTCTCGGGGGTCCTCGTTGATGGAGGCCAAATGAAAGGGGGGTTGGAAGGGAGGGGTGGCACGGGGTGCTTTTCATTTATAGCCGCCTCCTGCTTGTGTTTCATTAAGTGGGCCGGACGGAACGCCGCACTCGCTCAAGCGTCCCACAATTCATCTGTTAAGTCGCTGACAGACCGCCATTTATTTCCGAGGCCGCCTCCCCCGCGCCCCCCGCACGCAGCTAAGTCCCAGAAGGCACCGCGGGGCGGGGTGGCACATCATCAATATGCGGGATGTTATTTTTGTTTGTTTGTTTACCTCGGAACTCTCCAGAAACTGCACGAGGTCGGGATCCTTGAGCAGGACGGGGTGCTGCACCGTGCGCATCAGGTACCTGCGCCGCAACATCAAAGAGATCGCTCAGAACAGGTGACGCCAAAGAGGGGAGCGCGGGGCCTCACGTTGTGAAGAAGCGGGGCCATCGGCGTCAGGCCGAGACCAAATAATCCTTCCCATTTGACATCCAAGAGGTAACGCTGACACCAGGGAGATTCCCGCAATGTCCCACTTCAGCCAAGGCGTTCTCACCGGATGAACTTTCTTCACAACTTCAACTCACACTGTCACACGTTGCCCGCTGGGCATCTATTGCAGCCTGGTCATGCTGGAAAGGGGCATTCCCCCACCTGCGGCCCCTTCCCAAGGTTGCTCTTTTTTTCGGGAGGTGGAGGGGGGGGGTGATTCCCCTTGCCTCCTTTGGCTTAAGATCAGGGGATGTCGTCGGTACTCGTCAACTGTTAACAACACGTGACGTCAAAGAGGCAACGCCTTGTTCGGAACGTGCGCTCGCTCACATGACAAACTCAAGCGAAGGCCACATGACGTCAAAGACGCCACGCTTGTTCGGAGCCGCTGACGTGAAACTATCCTCACTCGCGCTAAGCCCGAGTGACTTCAAAGTGGCGCCACCGGCTCATCTCGTTGACATGGGACGTAAAACTCAACATGCTCACAGTAGGCAACGTCGCGCCAAAGGGGCAAGACGGGCGGGCTCATCGTTGAATGGACGGGGCACGAAAGAGACAACGCTTGCTCGGCGCGTTCAGAGACGACCTCACCGACACGTGAACCTCAACAAAGCAACACAAACGCGTGAGAAAACGTGACATCAAAGAGGCGACGCCAACTCGTCGGTGAAGAGCGCGTGGATTCAAAGAGGCAACACGAGCAACTCAATCTGGGCAGGAACGCGCGGCGTCAGAAGGAAGACGTGACAACGCCTCGTCGTACCTCTCCAGGGCCAACCTTCTCTTCTCCACAAACTCGTTGGATGACGGGTCCTCCTTCCCGACCTTCACCTTGGTCATCCCTGTGCAGGCGACAGACCCGTGACGCGCACCGTGCGTGTTAGTTGCGAAGAAGGCGCGTCTGTGCCGCGGCGGCAACGTACCCACGATGCTCTTCTCCGGCGCGGGGGGCACGATGTAGCCGGCGTGCATGTACTTGGACGCCAGCTTCCCGTGAAGGCCCAGGAAGTCGCTGAAGCGTCGCCTGACCGAGAACTCGGGAAGCCGGAACAACGCCGACGACGGCGGCGCCTTGGTGGTCACCTTGTAGGCCATGTAGGCGTTCATGCCCTCGCCTGGGGACGGCAAAAGCCGCCCGCGTCACGGGAAAGGACGCCGCCGGAGTGGAGTCACGGTGAAGCGAGAGGAGGAACTCACCCACTTTCTCGGGGTCCGACACGGAGACCGCAACGGCCGACGCCTCGCTGGACTCTTCTTCTTCGAGCTGAACAAACGCAGACGACACGACAAACGACCACAAAAGCAGAAAATGCTTTTCAGTGGGACCGCATCGTGCACACGGCGAGGCGTGGCCGGCACATGCGTCCGTTTGTCCGAGGGCGGAGGTTCACCTCATCAAAGGAGGAGTGCGTAAACATGTCGTCGTGGGCGTGCGCCAAGCGTGGCGTGAGGACGGAGGTGGGCGGCGTGACGGGGGTGATGGCGGGCGACGGGCCGTCCGACAGCAGCACGTCTCTCTCCGGGCTGTCCAGCGACACCTCCTCTGTGGCCTCTACCACACGCAGACACGTGACAAAATGGCGGCCGGCTCGTTACGAGACACCGGATGCACTTTCAGCCATCAATTGAACAGCAAGAAGAGTCAAACGCATTCATTCAAAATCAAAAGCAAGTTGAGCTCCTGGCAGTTACTCACTCGGCCACGCCCCTAAAAGGCACACATTCAACACACAAAGGCAGTACCAACGATATGGGATTTTTCATTTGTTTCATCTTTGATTTCATTTTGCCATTTTGTTATTCCAAATTCAGTTTCAGTTTTGTGTTCTACAGTGGGTTTGCTAGTTTAGATTTCCTCGATTTGGGTTTAGTCTTTAGTTGTGTTTTTGCTACTTTCCGAATACTAGAGTAAACACATGCTTGTTTGTTTTGTTTTTATGCAATACAAGGCTGTTTTTATTCAGTAAAAATGCAACCAAAAATGGCAGTGTTATTTGGGAGCCGGAACAGATTAATCGGCTTTCAATTCATTTCAATAGGGAATCTTGATTTGACACAAATAAAAAAGTCCGGGCACCGCCGTCTGACATCACAAAGCGAGCGCTTACCTGCAAACAGGTCGTCTGCGTCATCGTCAAAGTCAAGCTTGGGCCCGTTGGACCTCTCGCCGCTCGAGTCCGCTTCCTGGGGCGGGACAAACAGACAGGAAGTGACACCGAGACGAGACCTCCAAAGCACCCGGGGCGTGTCTGGCGGCACGTGGAACTGTCGGTTAGCGCCTTTCAATATTGACACAAGTGAGGCACCGTCATGACTTTTTGATGTCACTTTGACAGGCGAGGAAGGTGTGGAAACAACAAGGAAGGCAACCCCGACAATATCGGAGAGCTGAATGCTAACATCTAATGGGAAAGGTCATCGAGAGACTAACAGGAACCGCCAAGACCTTGCGCTAAGTCCAAATCGGCAAACATTTAAACACATACCACAAAAGAGAATGAAACGCCGTATATTGAGAAAACAAAACTTCCATTTCATGTTGTCGTCCATGTTAGCTTAATGCTAACAAAACAACATTGCCAAGCACATCAATGAAGAGAATTGAACACTGTGCATTTAAACACCCAAATGAGCGATACAATAACAGAAGTCTGCGAGCTTCTTGCTCATCGAAATTGGCTCGATGTTACAGCATTTCGTTTGAATGCAGCGCTGACTGGCGGAGAAGAGGAAATGACAACCGGGAGCTTCTCTCGTCCTGACTCAGCAGAAACACCCAAAACAGGAAGACTCACACCAGCAGGAAAGAATTCCAAGTGCTGAGCGGCCGAAAAAGTGAGACAAAGGAGCAAACTGTCAATCCCAAGCTGGTGTTTCGCTACCTTCATTGACCAAACAAAAGAAAAAGGTCACAAAAAGTGGAGAAAAGGTTCATTGTCTGCCTTCTGTCATCGAGTGGAAAAGCATCTGATTGTTCTGCCGCTGGCGCAGAGAGATCAACAAAGTGATATTATTTGCACCAATGAGGTGAAATTGGATCTTATCCGGTGGGACTCCTGATGACCTGTTAGGACGCATATTGTTAAACCTTCATGTAAAACGCATCAAATCGCCACTAGTATGCGTTGTGTGGTTGGTTCAAAATTCTCACAGTTCGATCTTGACCGAAAAAAAACCAAAAACAGGCTTAGGAGTAAAGTAGCCATTTTTTGGTTGGTTCAAAATTCTCACAGTTCGATCTTGACCCAAAAAAAACAAAAACAGGCTTCGGAGTAAAGTAGCCATTTTCCCCTTGTGCAAGTGAACACGCCATCCTCACCTCCGTGACTGTCACCTGACGCACCGTCACGCGAATGCACCTGCGCATCCTGCTTATACCCGTAAAAAAAAAAACGGGACAACCTCGGCGGCTTCCGTAGACGAATTTTAATATTTGAATTTCTATTGAGCTATTCCTACAATGTATTTAGCCATTTTAAAAACACAGCCTCAAACAGGGGGGTAGACTAGCATTGCTTGATTTGAATGACTTCTAATGGCTCTTTCTGCGTCCGTCTCGAGCTTGTCCAGCCCAACGCTCTCCAATCCCAACTCACCTCGCGAGGGCCGCCCGTCAGTTCCGGGAACAGGTCCTCGGCGTTTTCCACCTCCTGGAAGTCGCTGTGGTTCGCCATGGGGTCCCTGGCCGTGGCCGCCATTGCCTTCGTATGCGGTTCCCGTGGGCTTTGCTCGGAGCTAACAACGTAGCCCTGAAGATGACGGCTAACGGAGCGAGCAGGGAGCTAACCTCCGCGACTGGGTGACTGACGAGGGGGCGGGGCGGAGGAGTCACGTGGTGTACCCAGCGTGGTCATGTGACAGGAAAGGACTTTGTCCAGCGGGGAGATCGACGGCGATCCGCAGGCTTGCCTTTTCAGTACCGATGAAACTTACCGCCAAAGTGGACGATACAACGTTATTTTAAAGAACAAACCAGCCCAACTTATCGTTAAGTACTGACGTGAGTAAAACAATCCCGTCCAGGAAAACAAAGAGTTTTGGTTTCGCCCTTGCCTTTTCAGTACCGATGAAACTTACCGCCAAAGTGGACGATACAACGTTATTTTAAAGAACAAACCAGCCCAACTTGTCGTTAAGTACTCACGTGAGTAAAACAATCCCGTCCAGGAAAACAAGAGTTTTGGTTTCGCGTTGTTAGCATGGATGCTAACATGGAAACAATCGAAGAGTCTGCGTCGTTTGAAAACGAAACCGCGCAAGGTAACGTGTGCACACTATTCATGTAAATGTCCTTAAAAAAACGGACGTTGTAACGTGTAGGTTATCACGTTAAAACGTGGCAAGCTTGGCTTCCGCATTCGGCAAAACAAAACGAACTAGGTGTCTTATTTTTGGGGGGATAGAAACTGTATTTATTTTGTATTCAGATAAGACGACTCCACTTGAACATGAAAATCAAACCTATGTTTTAACTGTTAAACGTAAGCATTTTCACTCATTTTAACATGCTGATTTTAGCATGATTTTTTTCGCAACTTATCACATTAAAATGTGAAATTAGTCATGTTATGTGATAACATTTTTTTAATCAATCACTTTGCTCAGCATTTGGGCATCTGATGCCCAACAGACTATGATTGCTTCAAGGGGGGGAGACATCCCGGGTTCTTAAACACTGGGCGCGACAGGCGCAATGGTAAGACGCTCTCTCAAAACAGGCATCGTCGAGCTTGAAAAATCGGTACAGACAGATGCCGTGGCATCGGATGGCATCACCATGACTGACGCCGGCGTCAACGTGGCAGCGGACTGGGAGGAGCAGCTGGCACTCATGTTGGAGTGTGGTGACGGGCTAGCAGAGGATTACAGCAACATGGTCAAGGAGTGGCAGCGTGAGGATGCCGAGCGACAAAAGGCAACAGCGCAGCTGCAAAAAAAGAAGGCCAAGACCACGCGGCAGCATCAGGTCAGCGGCTAAGTGTTACATGCTCACGTTAAGGAAGCTGCTTGTGGAGGCTCTCAGTCGTACAGGAAAGTTCCATCGTAGAAAGGGTTCTGTCAGTCGTCATCTGTACCACAGGTACAGATGACGACTGACAGAACCCTTTCTGTTAAGGAAGCTAAAATGCTACACGCTAACTCAAGGTAAACACTAGGAGTCACTGGCTAAATACACCAGACTACATTCAGCTCAACACTCGTCAGTGGCTGAATGCTAACACAAGCTGAACTCTTTGTTGGTGCAGGTTCTGCTGGAGAAGCTGGACACGCTGCGAGTGAAGCTGCAGCTCAACAACTCCAAAAGCACGCGCAAGAACTACCTGTCCAAGAAGCAGGAAGCCTGTGCGGAGAAAAGCCGTGCAGAGGACGAGAGGGACAAGTATGTGCTATGCTACTAGCTTTTGAACGTCAACAAAAGTCTGCTAAATGATAACATAAGCTCAATACTGGGAATCACTGGCCAAATGTTCACGAGACGCGAGATAAGTAGCTGCTAGTCACTAAAACGGCTAGCTGTTTGCCACAGTGACGAGCCTTCGCTGCCCGCAGGCTGTCCAGGGATCTGCAGGAGAGCGCCGCCAAGCTATCTGCGCTAACGCGGGAGCAGGATGAGGAGCAGCGATGCTGGCGAGAGGAGCTGGACGATCTGAAAGAGGAGATGGAGAAAATAAGGCGGGAAGCCAAAGACGCCGAGAGCCGCGCCTTGCGAGACCAGGTCAACGCCGTGGAGGCGCAGCGAGACGTCGCCATGGAGCGCATACAGGCCTGGCTCACAGAGGTAGTGCCTTCCGGGAGACCATCTTGAGCGAAAAGCTGACATGTGCGAGACACTGGCAGTCGTCGGCCAAATGCTACATGCTAACATTTAGGAAACACTGGGAGTCACCGATCAAATCCTACGTGCCAACATACGCTTAACCCTTTCAGGGACAGTGGTTGCGACAGTGGACAGCTGACCGTGTTATCGGGTTACGGGGTGCATGAAAGGGTTCATACCGGGAGCCAATGGCCAAGTGCCCCATCCCATCATATGCTTCACGCTGGGAGTCAGCGGAGAAATGCCACATGCTAGTCAGCTGCTACCTGCTGACGTTTTCCAGGTGTCCGAGTATGTGTCGTCACTGCGACCGTTCCATCACCAGGAGAAGGCAAGCTGGGCAACCAAGGAGGCGGCGGTGCGAAACAACCAGGCAGAGTTGGAGAAGCGATTCCAGGAGGTTCTGGCACGGTTGCAGGAAGGACGCGAGTTGGAGTCCCTGCCGCGCATCAATGTGCCGGCACTGCCGCGCATACCCACGGTACCGCCACGCGCATCTCACCGACCGCGGCCCATCTAGCTAATACTTTACGTTAACGCTTTCGACATTTTCTCTTTCCCCACCCCAGGCCGAGCTGAATTTCAGACAGATGATGATGTCCCAAAATCTTGGGCCGCCATCCCAGCGAGCGCCTCAGTACTACATGCCCCCTCAGCCCCACCTGCGTTACTATGCTCCGCCCCCGCTCTACCCGCAGTGCCACCCGCCGCCCCACGCCGGATCAATCCCGACTCTCAGCCACTCCCCGACACCACCCGCAAACCAGGTCGTTCCATCGACGCCGGCCGCCGCCTCTTCCGGCCCCCTGGACAAGGTCCTGGACAAGCTGGGGGCGCGCTTCCCACAATGCACCAGGACGCAGCTGACGCATCTGCTGCAGCAGGTGAAGAGCGCCCGCGGGACCCTGGCGGGCATTTCGGTGGAGCAGGTGGGCGATCAGGTGGGCCTGGCACTGGCGCGGGGCGACGCGCAGAGGCCGCCGCCCGCCGAAGCTGCAGAGCCCCGTAAATTGTGCCTGATTTGCCAGAAGGCCGTGGACCCCGGAAGCCGGCATCCGCTCACTTGCACCCACACCATTCACAGGGACTGCATCTGCATATGGATCCAGTCCAGCGGGAACAACTCGTGCCCCTTCTGTCCCACTAGGTGAGCGCGCTAATGCTTGTTAGCTTAGCATTCAAATATTACTTGGCGGACATGTTTTTTTTTTTGTTTGTTAAACATTAAGGGGAAGAAACATTCGGAAGATCAATTTTGATTGTTTTTCCATTAAAATCATTTTAAGCCCACAGTGTCTTTGTTTTGGTTTCATAGCTAAGCTAGCATTAGCATATGCTATTATCAGTTTCTCACAGTTTAGCTTTTGTGATGCCCAAACGCTGAGGTTATTATCATTGAGCTAGCACAGGTGGCTCTTTCAAGGCGGCAACATTCATGGAGCTATTTGATTTTTTTTTTTTTTTTTATCTTCTGTGGCTCCCAAATGTTTGGCTCATGTTAGCATCTGGCGTCCACCTTATGTCGTTACAAGTGTTCAGCTTGTTAGCCTTTAGCTTGTGGCTCCCCACTGTGAAGCTTATGTTAGCATTTAGCGGGAGAAACTCAGTCTTTAGCTTCTGTGCACATTTACCTGCTATGGCTCAGTTTTATCTTAGCATTTAGCCAGGGACTCTCCCAGTCTTAAACTCATATTAACATGTTTCATTGCGCTAGAGAGGCCACTCTCAGTGTGTAGCCGATGTTAGCGTGTTGACAAATGCTGTCATGTTTGATTTGCATTAGTAAACGGTGCCATCGTACAGAAACATGGGAAGAAAAAAAAGGTAGTCCTTCTACTGACATTCTTCCACAATCTTAACAGCGTCTCCGAGTTGCGGTGGTCGATGTGGCGAGAATGAGTGTATCTCACGTAGCTTAGCAGCGTCCTGCGGGAGTGGCGGAAAAACACGCTAACAAGGTGTTCTCATGCTCGCCGTCAACCGCAATCGACCGCGTGACGCGACACCCCACAGACCGCATCCCTAAAGGCTTTACCCAGCAACAAAATTACGCTTGTACGCTGCCCCCTGCTGGTATCCGGTGGCCTTTATGCGTCGTTAACGACTTTTTCTGAAAGGTTGTTTTGATGAGCATCCATCATGGCCGCGGTTACATCAATTAATGCTGTTGACGGCGGAGGAAGAGGGGGCGCTACCACCACCCCGTCCAGCTCAGTTCGTCGTATCCCCCACCCCCTCCTCCCACCCGGCATTAAAGTCCTGTCATCCCAGCTCGGCCCCCCAGCACAGAGCTGTCAATTAAATGTGATTGACTGGCTAACAGCAGCACATAAATACAAAAAAACAACAGACGGGAAAATCTATATGTACCTCCCCACCATCTGCCCCCCTTCCCCACCCGACCGTCAAACAAAGTCCCGCCCCTCGCTGAACGTGCAACCAATCAGCAGCATAATAGCCTCTGACCTCAAATCATAAAGTGTTGTCCCGAAAACAAGCTGCCATTTTGCACCCGAGTTAAGCCCCCTATTAGCGTTTAGCATGTGTGGCTAGCAGCACTTGGCGCAGGGATGTCCAAACTTTTTGCACAAAAGGCCACATGTGGGTCGGGGGGGGTGGGTGGAAACAAGGTACAGCATGAGCATGTCTTTTTTTGTTTTTCATTGACATTTTGAAATAAAAATAGTCAAGAGTATCGTTTAACATTTTAAAAAAAGATACAAATATTGTGATATGGTTTTTTTAACCATGTAAATCAATAATTGTAGCCAATACATGAGTTATTTTTCTTCCAAAAATGATACCCTTCAATGTTTTAATGTGTTCTCATAAACTTTTGATGTTTTACATTCATTTTTTTTTAGCACACACCAAGCCAGTGAACCCTGGTTTCGTTAAACTTATCATGCTGTGTACATCCTGCATTATCATGTTTTGTTCCCAAGCAAACAACTTGTCACATAAGCATGTTTTTAACATGTTTCCAGCTTAGCAGCTAGCCACATTAGCATGCTGTGCGCGTAGTTTATTGACCTTGCGGTCATGTGGTGATGAGTCGTCGTCATCATCCTTTAGCGGCTGGCCAACGATTATCAAGCTAGGCCCTGCTGCTGGATCATAAAATGAAAACTGAACTCAAATCTTTTTGTGCTCAAAGTGAAAAATGTTTCCACCGTCACAAATCTTTGAAAAGTCCACCGAGACGTTTGGTTCGCCGCTAAATGCCCGAGATTGATGCTCCAACCGGATTGAGCTCCACGCTCGTTGAAAAGGCGTCAAAAAGGTCCACTTAGCAGGCTCAATTGATGATGTCTGCCTGGCAAATTGGCCTTTGATGCCACCCCCTGACTGACCCCCCCCCCACTCCCACGAGGGGGTCTAATGGGTGCTGCCCTAATGGCGCCCTCCATCACATGCGAATATGAAACGTGACAATTAGCCAAACGAGCTTTAGCGAGAGGGGACAAAAATAACATGCTAGTTTTCGACATCGACACCTGTGGGGGCTCAAGGGGGGGTTGGGGGGGGCTGTTGCGCACAAGTCAAAGTGATAAATTCAACCTCATCGATTGGACAGCACTTAAGAGACCATGTATTCAGTTAAAGGCTACATGCTAACAGGCACTATAAACTAGCAGTCGCAAAGGTTGAATGCTAACCTAAACGGAACTACACATCTTTAATGCTATATGTTAACATGATAGTAAATGTTAAGAGTGACTCATGCAAGCTAAATGCTGACAAGCTAAACCCAATAGGAAAATGCAGTCGCTTGTTAGCAGAGTTTACGGAACACATGTTAATGAGCTAAACCGCAAAATAAACTGGTGGAATGCTACACGTAAAGATAAGCTAGGTACTGGGAATAACATAAGCAAAATGCTCAACAGTACACTCGTCACAGAGGAGAATTGCTCTTAGAAGCTCAATACTGGTCGGCACACACACTAATGCCAGTCACATGGGCTAAATGCTACATGAAAAGATAAACAGTCACTTAATGCTTACTGCAACATGACTTTGTCACACAAGCTAAAGTCTAATAAGCTGAACCTTCCAAATCAATGGCTAACTGCTACTTATAGATACTAATATAAGTTAAACACTTGCAGTAGCGCAGACTAAAATGCTCCAGACTGGGATATGCTATATGCTATGACAAGAAAAGAAAAAAAAACAGTCACGAATTAAATGTGAACTTAAATAATGGGAATGGGTCACCCAAAAATAACTTACCGGCATGATACCAACAAGATAACATGGCGAGCTGCCAGCCTGACAATGTAAAACAATTTGCAATAAAAGAGAATAAGTCATGAGAAATCAAAATAAACCTTTAATGTGTTTTTGGTATAAAAAAAAAGCACTCGCATTTGCTGCAACATTTCACCTCATTTGCTTCATTTTGATGACTTCAAAACACTTGCGTGACATCTATTCATTTTGTCATACAACCACTGAGCCATTATCATCGTCGGCACTCATTTGGGTTCACTGCTGCCCCCTAGCGGACTGGCTGCTTTGGAGAAATCATGTAGTGAGTGCGGCGGCCATAAGGAGGCGCACGATGTAGACAGGTATTGTGACAGCCTCGTTTCAAGTTGTGTCGAAAAATACTGTACATGTAATGAGGACATCAGGAATAAAGTTGTCACCATGGCAACAGATCAAGCAGCAACCTACTTTAGTTTTTAAATACCAAAACGGGTGACATCAAGGGAAATAAATTTTGCTATAGTGACATAATATGACGTGTTTTTCTTGAAATAGTTGTTTGAAAGAGGATGTCAAACAAAATGGCACTATGGTCAGAACAACCTGGTTGAAATGAAATTAAAAATAAGTGACGTCAAAGTGACATGAAAACAATGTTGCCATAGAGACAGATCACATGATTGCTTGTTTCTAAAATGCTGATGTTTCTCAAGGGAAATGACCACTTTTTTTTTTTTTGCCACAAATGTGACGATTCTTGCGATGACGACAGACGACGTGAATAGTTTTGCCAAGATGGCAGGTCATGTGACAGCCAGCTTCAAATGTTTATAAAAATGCAGACACAGAGGAATAATGTGTTGTCGTGGCAACAGGTCAATTGACAGCTTAGTTTCAAATTGAGTTCAATCAAATGTCGCAAGTGAATAAAGTGTTGATAGAGACGGATCACGTGACGTCTGATTTAAATAACGGTGTGTATTTTTTTTTAAATGAGTTAAAAAATATTGTTGCCATGGAAACAGGTGACAGGACAGCAACAAAAGTTGTGCTGAAAAAAAAAAAGACAGCATAATGAAGAGTATTGTTGGAATGTTTAAGGACAGCCTGGTTCAAAAAAAAAGTTTGAAACCATGATTTCTGTGGGGCGACTGTTGCTATAACGACAGCCCGGTCAAAAAAAAAAGTGGCATCCTGAATAGTATTGTCACAGTAATAGATGTTGCCAGCCAGCTTTAAATAAAGTTGCGTTTTAAAAAAAAGGTGACATCATGAAACAAGTGTGTGATTATTTAAAAAAAAAAAAGCATTAACACTCCGGCGACAGAAAGTGTTCACACATTGGTGCTTTTGTTCTTGTTCTTGTGCTGGTTGTGTGACGTGTTGTGCGCGTTGTTGTTGTTGTTGTTTGCGTTTCCACTGAGCGTCTCCATGATGGACCTGAGCGCCCCGAAAGGCCTCTTGGCCTCTGAGCTTCCCGTAGGCGCGGCCTCCTTGGTGGCGGCCGGGACCCTGCTAGGCTCCGCCTCCTGGTGCAGCTGCTCATTGAAAGTGACCCTGAGCTTGAGGCTGTGCGCCGTTTTCCTGCGCGACGACGGAGACTTGAGGGCGCTCTTGGGGCTGGTGGCCGCGACCTTGGGGGGGCCGGCGGCATCGGTGGGGGCATCCGCGTCGCCCGCGCCGTCGCCCGCCTCGCCGGGGCTGAAGGCCACGCCGTTGACCGGCTTGGATATCGGCTTCCTGTCAGCCGTGGGGAGGTGCTTCCTCATGACCAGGTGGAGGTGCTTGGAGGCGGGCTCCTCATCGTTGATGGGCAGGTGCGTGGGCCTATCGGGTTTGGGAGGGGCGTCGGAATCCGATTCGCTCAGCGAGCGTTGCATCATCTGCTTCAAACGAGCCAGCTTCTGCTCCCGCTTCTCCGTCGACGCCAGAGCGGCGCTTCGACGGGCGCCCTCCCGGCCGGAACCCCCCGCCGCCGCCGCCCCGGCCTTGGAGACATCGCAGCTGTCTTTCCGCAGCCCCGCCTCCTGACGCACCAGCCAATCGCCATCCGGGGACGTCCCCTCCACACTCAGCATCATCTCGGGCCATGCCTCCATGCCGGACGGATGACTGCTGAGGATGAGACACGTTGGCTCACTATGCTTTATGTGTGTGTGCGCGTGTGTGTGTGTGTGTGTGTGTGTGTGTACCAGATACCTGGTGTCAAGTTTGAGTAGTTGTTTCTGTAGTGTTGCCTTTTCAGCCGCTTGTCTGCAAAACACACACACACACATTTCGTCAGTGAGTTTCATCAGTTGTGAGTTGTGTGGCAGTCGTGGTTTTTTTTTTTTTT
>NW_017805121.1:608438-611052 GCF_001891065.2 Hippocampus comes | reverse complement strand
GTGTGTGTGTGTGTGTGTGTGTGTGTACCAGATACCTGGTGTCAAGTTTGAGTAGTTGTTTCTGTAGTGTTGCCTTTTCAGCCGCTTGTCTGCAAAACACACACACACACATTTCGTCAGTGAGTTTCATCAGTTGTGAGTAGTGTGGCAGTCGTGTTTTTTTTTTTTTTTTTTTTCCGCACTGACTCGGTGAGCTGCTTGGTCAGCTTGACCACCTGCGACGCTAAGGACATGCACGTTTCCACGACGACCAGGTAGCGAGCGCACGGGCTGTGACCTTGACGCTCCGCCAGCTGCGAAGGTCGCTCGCCCTGCTGGTTCAACACCGTCACGTTGGAGCCGTACTCCACGAGCGTCTAACCACACACACACACACACACACACAAAAAAAGTTTCAAGTTTCAAAGTTCAGGTCAGTGAGCAGCCAAGCATGTTTGTCTGCACTTCGTTTCCCTGCTCGATTCAAATGATTGGCTCATCATGGAGGCCCCCGATACCAGCCACCGATACTTTGGACCAGGGGCGCCTTATCGTCTGGGCCTCAAGATCTCTCCCCTCGTACGCCACATCTGATTGAAAGGCTCATCCCGAAAAGTTATGTGGAATTGGAGTACGCGTGAGTACCTGTATACAGGTGAGATGTCCGTACTGCGCGGCCACGTGTACGCCCGTGTTGCCGTTGTGGTCCACCTCATCCAGAGAGATGGCCTGCTCCTGCATAAACTGGAGCAGCCACAGCAACACCTTCTCCTGCACATGCGCAGCAACACGAAAGGCGCCAAATTGGCTCGGGGGGGGGGTTCACAGGAAGCGAGCGAGGGCGAGCGCCTTACCTGTCCGTAGCGAGCGGCGTAGTGGATCAAGCTGGGGTGGTCCCTGGTGCAACTCAGCTCGGCGATGGCCTCCGTCTCGCTCACCATCCAACGCACGCACTCCAGGTGACCGTTCTACACATGTGCAGCGAACCGCAAATATTTACAATCTTACCACGCACATGACAAAGCACAAGATGGCCGCCCTGGACGAACCTTGACGGCGAGGCCGGCGGGCGTGAGCTGCATCTGGTTGCGCTCGTTCAGCCCGTCCTCTCCCATCAGAGACGTGAGATGCTGGAGACACTCGGCGTGGCCCTGAGACGCCGACACATGCAGGAGGTTGTTGCCCGCCTCGTCGCGGATCAGCGAAAGGTTGTCGGCGGCCAGGTGAGGCTGACGGCGAAACGATTGCGCGTCAGCGTGACGCCGGCACGACGGAATGACTTCACAAGCTCTTCTTCATTTTGATTTCCGCCGGCTGCACGGTAACGGCGTGCCCCGCGTCAATGAAGACGCGCGAGCGGCTCACCAGAAGCGAGATTTGACCTTCCCTGACGATGTTGATGATGTTGTGCTTCTTCTTGACTTCCTCGTCCACCTCCACCGCCCCAACCCTTCCTGCTCCTCCTCCTCCTGCGGGGCCCCACAGCTTGGCGGTGTCCTGCTTGGCCAGCAGGGGAAACAAGACGCCGGCGCCCCCCGCTGGAGGCTCCAGGCCCGGCGGCCTCTGGTCCTGGTTGTGACTCTGCGCTTCGGGATACACCCTGGCTGACAGCAGCTTGTCTGGGTCAATTGAGCACACGTTGATCATCACGTTGATTGTTCGCACGCCGGGATGTAAAAAAAAAAATAAAAGCTTTCTTCTCCATCCTTCTCTTCAGAAATGACTTGTTCGTATATACAAAGCCAATTCCGATGACTTTTGTGTTCAACATCAATAAGACAACAGTTGGCAAAAATCATGCTCAACCCATATTGCGTTCAAAACACTCCAAAGACAATCCACGATTCGACCAGATTTGATTCTGACCTCCGTCGGGGAAGGAAGAGAGTGACGAGGAGCCGCTGAGCAGCGAGGAGGAAGAGGAGAGCGCCGCCGCCTCCTGATGGTGATGAAGATGAGGATGATGAAGAGGATGCTGGAAGCCTCCGGAGGACTGAGAGCGAGGAAGGTGCTGCGGGTCCGGATCCAGGGACTTGGACTTCCTCAGGTCCGACCACTTCAAGGGGGACGGGACGCACATCTGCAAGAGGCCGAGGACCAGTTGAGGTTGAGCTCCCGGTATCACATGACCGGCCGCAGGCGGCGTCACCATGCTCCGGAGCGTGTGCACGTGTGCGCCGCCGCCTACGTGCGTGCCTGCGAGCGTGCGCGTATGTGTGTGTCCACCTGCGCCGGCGCGTTCTTGCCGCTGTCGTCGTCCTTCTTGTGTTGCCTTTGTTGTCTCTCCAGCGTGGCTGCGCCCGCGTTGCCCGCGCCCGCCAGCCGTTTGTCGAGCGCCCTCGGCAGCGTCGACATCTGCTGGCCGGACGACTTGATGAACGGCACGTCCAGGATCTCGTCCATGTCCAAGTCGTAGTGCTCCAGCTCCCCCAGGACACCCGGGTTGCCCCCCTGGTTAGCGCCTGCTGGGGAAACAACATGTGAAGAGAGACCATTCCGGGGAGAAATCTTTCCCAAAAAATGACCCTGGTACTTTGACGCTCAAAATTTTTCGAACAAGCAAGCTTTAGATGCGGTGTGTGTGTGTGTGTGTGTGTGTGTGTGTGTGTGTGTGTGTGTGTGTGTGTGTGTGTGT
>NW_017805121.1:598441-608423 GCF_001891065.2 Hippocampus comes | reverse complement strand
GTGTGTGTGCGCGTGTGGATGTGTGTGTGAGGGCAAGTAGCACTTGTTTGTGGGTTCAGAATTAGCGTAACATTGAGGCTAATATCTGTTAGCACGTCTATGGCATTTGGCCTTACACGTTAGCATTAAGCGAGCAATATTTTGTTCAGCGTGACACATTTTGGCAGAACATTTCTGCGTTTCAATGTTAAGTTCTCGTTTGACTTACCCAAACCCGGGCCAAATAATAACACTTTCATGTTGCATTTGAGGACTTCAGGGAAAACAGAAATATCTCAAACTTGAATCCATTTTTCGTAAGAGCTTGGTCCGAATCACATGCCTGCACTCCAAAAACGAATTTCCTCTTTGGATAGTCCACTGGTGTGGCCGCTTTAGAGTGCCTCATTATCAGCCATGAGTGCATGCATGTCACAGAGAGAAAGGTGGACGAACAAGGAGCGGGAAAATGTCTGACGTGACAGCCAGCATCTGAACAGGGGATTCAAACTTGTCTCGTGGTTTTGTCATGGGTGCACGTCTCGACAAGACAGACAAGTAGAGATGTGGAAAAAATAAGTCAGACGTGACGGCCAGTCCGTGGACAAGGGATTCGAGCTGTTTAGAGTGCCTTGTTTTCCGCCATGAGTGCACAAGTCATGGAGAGAAAGGTTGGCAAGCGAGGCGGGTGAGAGTCAGATGTGACAGCAGGCAGGGGTTTTGTGTTGTGGCAGCGCTTTAGAGCGCCTCGCTGTCAGCCAGATTTGAACCCTAAACCTTAAATGTGCTGACCACGACACAACCATGCTGCCCTGATGATTACTGTTTGTCACACAAGTTCCAATTCAACCACGTTCTTGTTTCATAACCATGCATGACCTGTGAAGTACTTGTAATTACTTTTCCTATTAAGACGTGCCAAGTGCGATGTAAATCATCGATCTTTGTCATTCATCATGAAAGTTGGGATTTGTTTTACATTTTAAGACTGCTGGCAGCATACACGAGTCTATTTGAGGTTCTTGTGGTTTGCGACCCGGCCGTCCTTCGGCGTGAGGATAACGAGCTGGCAAAAAGTGTCAACGGAGTGTTTATGACCTGCGCAGAACAGCACTGGCCCACTGTTGACTCTGCCAGCAGCACGCTCTCTCACCTCCAACACTATTAAAAGACACTCGGGGAGAGATAACGGCACCCCCCTTGCCCCCCGCCCCCACGCACTACCCCACAACGTACATCACTGTCATGGGCTAACTAACCCTCGGCATAGTCCCGCTTATAGCTGCAAACTTTCTCTTGTGTCCCGCTACTTTTACTTATGAGCTGTGTTCAAAGTGGGCATCATATTTTTTCACTTTGACTCAACGCAGGTGAAGACATAAAGCCGTAGTGTGAAAATGTCACACTTTTACGGCGTGCACTCAACAAATCCCTCAACACAGAGGCTGTATGTGTATATATCATTATACAGACACAAGGGGGTGGGTGTGTGTGTGTGAGTCTGTGCGCTAGCGCCTCTCTCCATCTGCTTTCTGCATCACTGCGGCGGGATCCTACTATCCATCGCGAGCTCCCTGAGAATTCCATCAGTGTATGTGTGTGTAACGTCTCACTCGTTCACACTTGATCACAAGGGAGCATGATTGTCTTTGGAAAACGACAAGGTGTAACATTGATCGATGTAGAGTGCCGCCGGCACATATGAAGGATACCAAGCGGGTTAATAATGCAGGCGGGTCATTGAGTAACAGAAGCGTGTACTATACTTTGCACTGCACGTACGGTGTGACAAAATCCAATGGGTTGACTACATCCTTGTGAGATAAGCTCAACATGAGTATGACCCTCAAACTGCCAAAGAGGACGATTTGTGTAAAACCACATTCAGGTGAGTGGATGAGTAAAAGTCAGCGGAAGCAACTTGATGCAACTGTGTGTGTGTGTGTGTGTGTGTGTGCGCGCGTGTGGATGTGTGTGTGAGGGCAAGTAGCACTTGTTTGTGGGTTCAGAATTAGCGTAACATTTAGGCTAATATCTGTTAGCACGTCTATGGCATTTGGCCTTACACGTTAGCATGAAGCGAGCAATATTTTGTTCAGCGTGACACATTTTGGCAGAACATTTCTGCGTTTCAATGTTAAGTTCTCGTTTGACTTACCCAAACCCGGGCCAGCGGCGTCCACCATTTTGCCCCCCGCCACATTAGAAGGCAGCCTGTGGTCCTTAGCGGCCGGCCTGGCCTCCCCCGCTCCTCGCTCCCGGTCTTGGACCTTGGCGTCCCAGCCCGGAGGCTCCTCTCTGGTCTCGGGGTGATGCTTGAGAGGAGAAACCCGCTTCACGGGACGGAATTTACTGTGCGCCTCAGTCGCCCCCGCGGGTTTGATTCCCACCATTCCCACGTGGGACGCCACGCCGCGACTCCAGTTGATGGGCGGCGCTGCGGGAAAGCGCCAGGATGCCAAGAAACGAGGAGCAGATGAAGAGAACAGGAGTAAGCGAATGGAGAGGAATCGAGAAGGGGTAGCAATAGATGAGAGGCACGCTGAGTTTATATCCAGTTCACGTTAGCTTAGCCTTAGACGCTTAGCGAAGACGCTCAACAATGTTACCGGCTCTCTCCTCCGCCTGAGCGTCGTTCCTTCTGGACAATTCCGGAATGTTCTTCAGAGATGAGACGGAATACTGAAAGAACACAACAAGGTGATCAAATCTTGAGCCCAACCGGACGATTTCATCGGCTGATTATTGCAAAATACCCAAATGTTGTCTGGAATGAGTATCTTTATTGTTGGGGAGGACGAAAAGATAAGTTATTTGATTGAATAAATCCCTTTCAAATTATTCAGCCAATTAATTGGTTGTGGGAATTTTACTCTACCCGATATTGGAATCGGCCTCCCAAAATCCAGATCGGTCAGGCCCAAATAACAAGACCACAAAAACCAGGACAAGGCTTGGCAAGTGTGCGCGCGTGTTACTGACCACGGCGTCGTCCGAGAAGTCGATCTCATCCAAGTCCAAATATTCAGGAACCTCCATCTTCACACCTCATCACCTCCACCCTGCACACAACATCTTCCGAATTCGTCACGAAAACACAACAAAGGGGGAAAAAAATTGGCATTATCGGTTTACTGTGGTTTGAAAAAGTCAAGGTTTCAATACTGCTAATAGCGGTTGTCACTCGTAAGAGCTGCTCTTTGCATTTTTTTAGGGGACTTCGAAGCAGGCCACAAACTAAGACCAGCCGCCTCATTACAGTTAATTGCCCCTAATGAGCTTTTTTTTTTTAACCTCTCACTCTCATTCTCAGCGAGCAGAGAGGGCAGGGGCGAGTAGTTACGCAGAGTGGTTTTTGCCCATGGTGATCATACCGTCAGAAGCTCATTTCGACCCACGCCTGATTTCTCTAGCGCTTTCACAACAGCGACAGCTGTAGCAAAGCGCTTTACAAAACCGTTAACATCAACAAAGTCATGAGCATCTCCACCTCCTGAATGCTAATCACTATTAGCAAGCACATTCCCCACCTAATCACTTGCGAGTCCCCATGACCATCATCACAAGCTAATCACTCGCAACATCGTGCTAATCCCCCGGCTAGCAGGCAAAAGTCAAAGTGATGTTGCGGTCAGGTTCTTCGTGCTTTAGGTCCTGCAATGGGCCCAAGCAAGCAACACTCGACTGAATTGTATTTATAGAGCACTTTAAAACAATCACCCGCTGTATACAAAGTGCTGTACACAAACAGCAAAGTCAACAAATCAAATTTGGAATTATAGCTCTCAAACGAAACAGGCATCTATATCCTCTATTTTGCGCACCATTAAAAGCTCGACAAATATAGAAAGAAAACTTTTAGGGTTTTTTCAGTTAGTCCTTGAAGGCAACACTTGGCTTGACGTGCTGCCTTCGTGGACAGTCCGAAAACATCAGACTTCATACAGGACAGACAGAAATCTTAAATGTAACGATTAAAAACAATTTTATTTTCCAACACGTACATAATTATCAGAATTCGAGATTAGGAGATACACAGGGTGCAACACATTGAGAGAAAATTGTCTTTAGGAGATTGAACTTAAATGACAATGCTATTTTTAATACGTAATTTCATTACTTTGACCTTCGTGGCGTATTTAACGTGATTATTAAAAAGCGAGTTTGTTGTGCTCTTTTAATCGGCTTAATCGAGGTTAATTTGCAAAGCAAGCAGGCTAATTAGCATCCAGTGACGCTAACCGATGACCCCCCTCAGCTAGCCTGCTAACTAACAAGCTAGCCGGACAGCTGGAAAAGAGGCGACAGGAGAAAGTGGAGGCGGGGGGGAAAAAAGTAAGGCTTTATAAACGTGCGCAGATGCTAAAGTGTACACATTACCTGGTCGGATGGGCGTGTTGAAAGCAGATAAGCTGACGGGACGCTTCAAATGCAAATGTTGTGTTTTTCCCCCTTTTTCTCTCCCCCCCCCCCCTTTTTTTTTTCTTCCAGCAAAAGCTGGTCGATGCGAGCAGCACAAAGACTTTGACATCTGTCCTCCTCGAGAGACGTGGAAGCGAGAGATCACTCTTCAGTTTTTACCCCCGTCGTTTACGTTCACTTGCCAAGCGCCGCTTTACGTGTTCAAGTTGATGATATTCATCTGTTTTCACTGTAAAGCGTGTTTAGACGGTGTCAAAAGGCGAATTGGCTGCCGCTTTGCACGAGAACGTGACTGGCCGTTGTTTTGTTGTGGTTGTTGGCTACAAAACAGTAATGGTAAAATAATACAAAATGTAAAATGCTGTTTTTGTATCAATTTACGTTTAAAACTAATCTCACAATAATCGAATAAAGTACTTTAGATCGATTTTTTGAATTATTTTAACTAGTTTTAGAGCTACATTGTAGCGTTCACAGATTTGTCCGAGAAGCGCCTCGCTTTCGAAGAGACGATCTTTGAGGTGGGATTCCGTTAGACGGGTTTATTCCCTTTAGAAAGAAAAAAAAACTGTTCCGGTTAGCATATGGAAAATCGTGACTCGTTTATTTCAGTAGTGTATAGTTGTGTCGTTCAATGCAAGCAATAGTTTAATGTGAGTGATTTGAATTGAACGTGTTTGATGCGACGTACCAGTTGGACTCGTGTCCTGCTGTAAAATTGCGTGATTATAATTATACTTCTAGTTTTATGCAAGTATAATCAAGTTTCTGAAACTATAATTAAACTACATAATGACAGCCTGTCTGCGGCAAAGGCTCTGTGCGCTTATTTCACACAAATACGCAGCAGCAGCGCCCCCTAGGAGTCCATGTGGAAAACAACACTGCCACGAGGCGAGCAAAATCAGACGGCGTTGGTGACGTCATCACAACCAAGGATTCCAGAAGAGTGCCGTGAAGTTTATTTCATGGTGGCATTTAAAATTCGAGTTAAATACACAGTACGCGTTGGCGTTTTTCATATGAAATGTGCAAGTCCACTGTCGATGTTTGAAAAATCATCCAAGGGTTCAATCTCAGCTTCTGAAAGGAAGATTAGCTGCCTTTTACACTTGTATGGCAGCAAATGTTTCAGACGGCAGAAAGGAACGAAACTACGGTGGATTGAAATGCACCGGACAACATCAAAAATGCGTGGATGACGTGTTGCTCCTCCCTCACGCTGTGGTCTTGCACGCCGACATGTGGGCGGCGTTTCCCGTGAAGTGGACATCACAGTGGACCACGTTGTTGGCGAAGTTCGATTCCTGAATTTTCTGTTTGGGATTGACGGTCACCTGACAACCCCACAAAAAAAAAAAAAAAAAACGTCAACACGGTCAACAATCATAGCCAATTACGAATGTAAATAGCACAAGCTAAAGTGACACCGATTTGGTGCTATTGTTTTGATGGTTTTCTGTTCAGAGTGATTGACTTCCTTTTATGTAAATGGTTTGATAGGTGTGATGTCTGAATAAATAACAGTTTGTCTTGAAAGTACTCTACAAATAAAAGTGACTCGAGTTCACGTCTGCATTTTTATAAACATTCAAAAGCAAAACCAGATGAAATGGCGCCGGCGTGAGAAGGACTGGCGACCTGAAGTTTGTATTTCCCCGGAGCCACGTCGGTGATGTCGATCCACTGACAGTCGATGTCGGCGTTGTACGTGTCGTAGCAGCCCGGACTCAAACCCTGAAGGGATGAACGGCGGGGGGCAGGTCAGGCTCCACGCTGAGCAAAAGGAGGGGGAGCAGGAGGGCCGGTAGATGAGGTGTTGACCTGCGCGTGCGAGGTGCAGGCGTATCTGCGGTAGTAGCCCGCCTCGCAGGACGTGTCCTCCAGACAGAAGCTGACCTTGTGGCCTTCCGCCACCGCCTCGTTGCTCTCGGCGTCCAGCAGCTCGTACTGACTGAAATCGTCCATGCTGTGAAAGTGACTGACGCGCCGGTCGCAACGTTAATGAAACGCCACAGACCAGATCGGAAGAGGCTACGTACGCTGGACGAGAGGAATGCCCGAGAAGACTCGGCCGACACCCACTCCTTGACCCCCCCTGCACCCCCCCCAAGGGAGTTCTTACTTGTGACAGCTGTGCCACTCCCAGGAGTACGGAGCTTTGCTGGGCAGGAAGTCGGCGGTTCCCTGGTTCTTCACGCGCTGAGGGAACCTCAGCAGAACTCTCACGTCGTAATCTCCAGCGGACCTCGCGGAACTCAACACCAACAAGACAAGCTCACCGTCAGCTCTTGGACCGAAGTCGGTTTGGACCGCAGTGAGGTGTGTTCAAAGTAGATTCAAACCGGATTCAAGTCATTTACATGGGGTTGATTTGGATTCAGACTGGATTTGTACCTGAAGAAACTGATTTTTAAATGAATCCAAGTCGATTTACACCAGGTGAAACTGATTTAGAATAGCGACAAATTAGATGTTGCTCGACAGTATTTCACATCATTGAAGTACCGCTAGATTTAGATTTAAAGTAGGTTGAAGGTTTCTTTCTTACCAGTGAATTTAAAATAGTTTGAAACTGGATTCAAGCAAAGTCAAACTAGATTCAATTGATTTCGATTGGATGGCAGTTGACTGAGGCCGAATGAAACCCGTTCAGACCGAATTCGTGTCAATCAGGCCGGAAGTAACCACATTTGGACTGGAGTGAAGGAGATTTGAACTCCAGTAGATTTAGTGGGTTTGAAGTGGTGTGAAAGTAGTTTGAAACTGGATTCTGCAAGTGCTTGGTGTGTTGGGTAGTGTGTCTCACGAGGCGAGGCAGTTCTCCTCAGCCGCACAGCGTAAACTGTACATGGGCACTCTGTGGATGTATGAGCCCACTTGGATGTGGTACGCATCGGGAACCAGATCGGGAAGACCTGAGGGTGGTGACATCGTCACAATGACATCATCGTTACATTGTCACATCGTTTTGCTATTCTGGTACAACAAATAGGTGCATTAACTACAATAGTCTCCAAAAAAAAGCCCCCCCCACCCCCCATATTATCACAGTCGCTTTGATCGAGTTGTGATCCAATGAAGCCTTCTTGGTCCGGTCGAACCGGGTTCATTTGGCTTCACTTCAGTTTGCTTCACTTTGTTTCGTCACACTGCGTTCAGGCCAGTTCTGTGGAGTTTGCTTCAGTGTGGTACGGTGCAATTCCCTTTTTTTTTTTCAAGTCAGCCCATTTTAGTTCAGATTGGTTCACTTCAGTTTTGTTGATTTGGGTCCATTGAATTTGGTTCGTTTCCGTATTCGGTTCAACGGAGTTTACTTTTGTTCATTTCGGCATTGAGTTCATATCAGTTCAGTTCTGCTCTGTGCATTTTTGGGGGTCGGGGGGGTGGGGGGGGCGTACGATACAGCTTATTTTACTGAACTGAACGCAACTCAACTGAATGGAACTGAACCAAACGCAAACGAAACCAAACCATACCGACCGACTGATGGAAACGAGACTTCGACATTTCAACATGACTTAAAGCAAGAGCGTTACAGACACTAGGGGGCACATTTGCATGCCACGAAATACAGCAGATATGCACACGTGTGCAGGTTTGTGGCAATACAAGCTGCAGTCTGCCCTCTTGTGGACTGGAGGTCTCTTCGCAGCAAGGATAGTCTTTTTTTTTTTTTTTTTAAACAACCTTTCCAAGTCATAGTGATAAGAAGACATTTCTCACCGTTCTGGTGGTACCTGGTTCCGTAACCGTGCCAGTGTCGGGTCCATGGCCTGGGTCTGTAATAGGAGTTGTAGTAGTTGTAGTACGGGTAGTAGTTGGATGCCTTGTACGGGTTGTATGGGTCATCGCCGGCCATCCTGTCCTCTCCAGAATCTGGTCTCGGTTCTGCCCTCGGCTCTCCTCTCGGTGGAGGACGCTGACGGGTTTTTGCTCGTAACTGTGCGCCGGCATTCGCCGCGGGCATTCGCGGTTCAACTGGGATGGCGGCAGAGGTCTCGTTCGCTCCGGCAAGCGGCGGCACGTCCCTACTGGACGCGGTCCTGCTCCGGGCCGGAGGCTGGAAGCGGGACCCCCGACTCAGGATGCTGAAGACGCGCCCGTTGTGGCGCCAAGTCAACCCCCGCGTCAGCCCCCCTGCCGCCGCCTGTGCCACATGCTGCTTCTGCTGAGCGCCGCTTCCACTTCCTGTCAGTAGAGAACAGCAGAAGAACACAAAGACGCCTACGGGAACGTACTTCATCTTCTACTTGCTTTCCTCCTCTTGTGCCGCAGTGGGCATGAGGTCTGAGGAGCGTGGGAGCGCGCGCGTGCATGTCGTAGGGGAGGAGTTTCCCCAACTTCCATGAAACAAGACGACAAGAAAGTTCACAATAACTGGAGAATAATCATATAAAACGGAGGTGGAAGTAAGTCACATATGCGAGTTTTAAAGCCTCTGTAAAGTGAACACAAATGTTTTTAAATTTGACACACCACCCTGCCAAATTTGAGTGATTAAAAAAGTACGTCAAGTGAGGTCACAAGCAACTGTCAACTACTGATACCAGGAAGACGAGTGCTGCACGATGCTACACAAGCCTACGTTGAATCGCAAAAATATCTCCCAGGCTATCTTTGACTTTGTATGCCGCGACCAGAGTTGCTAGCCACCAGTTAGCTTGCGAGCTAACAGGTTGCTGGGGCTCCTTCTGGCCGCCTTCCTTGTAAATTTAAGTAACGGCTGTTGTGTAAATTGGAAGAGCAATGCTGAAGATGTGCTTTTGACTTTTGGGATGTAGGCATTGCGAGCTCACTAATTGCGAGCTCACTAACTGTTTGTCGTTGTTGAGTTAGCTTGCGAGCTAACAGGTTGCTGGGGCTCCTTCTGGCCGCCTTCCTTGTAAATTTAAGTAACGGCTGTTGTGAGATGTGCTTTAGCAATGCTGAAGATGTGCTTTTGACTTTTGGGATGTAGGCATTGCGAGCTCACTAATTGCGAGCTCACTAACTGTTTGTCGTTGTTGGAGAGCGCCACAGGAGAAGAAGCTGCATATTAGCATGCCTGTTATGCTAATAACAGGCATGTGTTATTCTGTCATCTTGCTTGTACTGTGGGTGACGTGAGTATTTTGTTGAATGATCGCCTCATTTTAGTGGTCAGTTGAAAACAAACTACACATGGGACTGTTCTGGACCAGTATGGAACCAGTATCAAATATTGACTTTTGGGATGTAGGCATTGCGAGCTCACTAACCGTTTGTCGTTGTTAGAGAGCGCCACAGGAGAAGAAGCTGCATATTAGCATGCCTGTTATGCTAATAACAGGCATGTGTTATTCTGTCATTTTGCTTGTACTGCGGGTGACGTGAGTACAAACTACATATGGGACTGTTCTGGACTAGTATGGAACCAGTATCAAATCATTTCCCATTCCCTGGGAACAAAACATCCCAGTGCTGTGATGGCGATGCATCGTTCCTGAAGTGCAAATACTCCCAATTTTTTTTCAGGGCGCTGCAATGCGGCCCTGTGCGGCTGCACATGTTGCACGTGCCACGAGCCGCCACTGATGCAAACTGAAGCTGAAAAGGCAAG
>NW_017805121.1:597605-598382 GCF_001891065.2 Hippocampus comes | reverse complement strand
CCCTACCCCCCCCAAGGAGAGAAATGGAAGGAGGTGACGTGATTTGATCAATGTTTTCATCCTCAGGTGTGTCGGCAAGTAACTTTCCTTTCCTCGGCTCCCATTTTCTTTTTTTATGAGTGGGGGCGGAGGGGAGACTTCTGATCTGTGATTCCCGCCCCCCTCCCACCCCACAGACGCGCACACACACACACAAACAATCATGCCCCTTAACTGTTAGCGCAGGATGCTTTAAAAGGAAAGATGAAATTGAAGCACTTTTTTTCCACGCACTGGCACACTGTAAAACACACATGCGGGCATATGTGCCCGCACGCACACACGCACACACACACACACATTGAACACCCACATGTGTATATTTATTACCATCAGTTGCGCACAAAAAATATGCAACATTTTGGTACACACACACACACACACACACACACACACACAAAGAAATACATATATACATACATATGCATATCCATACAAGCATATGTATATAATCATACATGGCAATGGCGAGTGATGAAAAAAGCGGAAGGGGCGTGGCCTGGACGGGGCGTGGCCTGGACGGGGGCGTGGTTACTTACAAAAGTGGCACTAAACATGCTGAAGATGAAGTGTATTAAATTTACACAGTTTGAAAATTGAACAGAAAAAAATCCCAAGATCGCCACTATTCTTTCAAGTGAAAATTTGTGCAATTTTGCCTATGCATTCCTGGTGAGCACCAATATGTAACTCCAAATTTGCTGCTCAAAATCAAAACTAAAAAAGTAAACACATTCC
>NW_017805121.1:572299-597391 GCF_001891065.2 Hippocampus comes | reverse complement strand
CGGCCCTACACCCCCCGAAGTGTGCCAGGCATGCTAACATCAAACAATAGCTGCGGCGTCTACGTCAATTTGCTACGTGAAGGAAAACTCGTTACGAGCCACGACGGCTGATAAAATACGCGTCGAAGACGATGCTGTCGCAACAGCGTTCGGCCAATGACAGAACAGAGTGACAGCACCGCATCGACAATCTCGTGACAACACAAATATGGACATGTAGGAAACGAGGCAAACTGCCGGTGGGCGGGGCCACTCGTTTATTTAAGGAGGAAACAAAGAGGGCGGGGATTACAAAGCTTGTGGTCATATTTTAAGTGTTCTATGTACAAAAAAATGTGGACCACGTGACAGCACACACACACATTCATACATACACACATACACAGACTCATGCACATATACAGTTGTGATAATCTAAAATTACACACACACACACACACACACACACACAGTTGTGATAATCTAAAATTCCTGATGGCGTTAAGATTTTACAGTTGACAGGGTGCATTTGTGAGCTAGCATGAGCCGCCAGCAGCACACGCTCTTAAAGCCGTGAAGTTTAACGAGCGTCTGGTGAACATGAAAGGCTCAGTAGCTTGTCCAATAAGAAGCAGGTGTGCGGCGCCGTAATGAGGGGGCCCGGCGGGCGAGCGGGCCTACACACCCCCAAGTGTGCCAGGCATGCTAACATCAAACAATAGCTGCGGCGTCTACGTCAATTTGCTACGTGAAGGAAAACTCGTTACGAGCCACGACGGCTGATAAAATACGCGTCGAAGACGATGCTGTCGCAACAGCGTTCGGCCAATGACAGAACAGAGTGACAGCACCGCATCGACAATCTCGTGACAACACAAATATGGACATGTAGGAAACGAGGCAAACTGCCGGTGGGCGGGGCCACTCGTTTATTTAAGGAGGAAACAAAGAGGGCGGGGATTACAAAGCTTGTGGTCATATTTTAAGTGTTCTATGTACAAAAAAATGTGGACCACGTGACATAAAGCTGGAAATAATCGAAATAGTTAAAAGACAACAAAAAAATACTCTGTGTTGACAGGCCGTCTCTCATCACTTCTTGTTGGCGTTGACTCAGCTACGCACACTCGCTTAAGCAAAGCATTCTGGGAGATGGACATGACTTAAGTGGTTTCCTTGCTTCTTGACATTTAGCGTGTAGCTTAAAACGTCGCCTCGTTTTGTGAACCAGTGGCATACCAAAACTGTGGTTGCAAAGACACACGTCAAAATAAGACAAAAGCGTGAAGAAACAAAAGAGCAAAAAATACAAATAAAAACTAAAACAATTCTTTTTTTTTTCCCCACATCCGGATGATTGTGACGATTAAATGTTAAATAAATGTGTGAACATATTTACTGCACAACGACAAAAAGATATGAAAAAGGCCCCCAAAAGGCTGAAATATCAATATCTTAATCAGCAAGCTAGCAGCAGTTTTGCCACTACAGCTGATGCGACTAAGAACTTTTTTTTTTTTGTAACAAACTCCAGTAGTCGACTCTTTGAGCTTAAAGTGGACGCTGACAACTATTTGTTTTTTGAAAACTGTGGACGTGCGCATAACTTTAACAAGCTAGTTGGTTAAACTCTTAACAAAAAGAAGACAAAACGTAAAACTTGACACACATTGAATTTGTCATGACTACCAAGTGAGCTGTGACGGTAGCCACCAGTTTGCGCGCCTAGCAAGGAGTCATGAAATATATACACACACACACACACACACACACACACACGCACACACACACATTCATACATACACACATACACAGACTCATGCACATATACAGTTGTGATAATCTAAAATTCTGATGGCGTTAAGATTTTACAGTTGACAGGGTGCATTTGTGAGCTAGCATGAGCCGCCAGCAGCACACGCTCTTAAAGCCGTGAAGTTTAACGAGCGTCTGGTGAACATGAAAGGCTCAGTAGCTTGTCCAATAAGAAGCAGGTGTGCGGCGCCGTAATGAGGGGGCCCGGCGGGCGAGCGGGCCTACACACCCCCAAGTGTGCCAGGCATGCTAACATCAAACAATAGCTGCGGCGTCTACGTCAATTTGCTACGTGAAGGAAAACTCGTTACGAGCCACGACGGCTGATAAAATACGCGTCGAAGACGATGCTGTCGCAACAGCGTTCGGCCAATGACAGAACAGAGTGACAGCACCGCATCGACAATCTCGTGACAACACAAATATGGACATGTAGGAAACGAGGCAAACTGCCGGTGGGCGGGGCCACTCGTTTATTTAAGGAGGAAACAAAGAGGGCGGGGATTACAAAGCTTGTGGTCATATTTTAAGTGTTCTATGTACAAAAAAAATTGGACCACGTGACATAAAGCTGGAAATAATCGAAATAGTTAAAAGACAAACAAAAAAATACTCTGTGTTGACAGGCCGTCTCTCATCACTTCTTGTTGGCGTTGACTCAGCTACGCACACTCGCTTAAGCAAAGCATTCTGGGAGATGGACATGACTTAAGTGGTTTCCTTGCTTCTTGACATTTAGCGTGTAGCTTAAAACGTCGCCTCGTTTTGTGAACCAGTGGCATACCAAAACTGTGGTTGCAAACACACACGTCAAAATAAGACAAAAGCGTGAAGAAACGAAAGAGCAAAAAATACAAATAAAAACTAAAACAATTCTTTTTTTTTCCCCACATCCGGATGATTGTGACGATTAAATGTTAAATAAATGTGTGAACATATTTACTGCACAATGACAAAAAGATATGAAAAAGGCCCCCAAAAGGCTGAAATATCAATATCTTAATCAGCAAGCTAGCAGCAGTTTTGCCACTACAGCTGATGCGACTAAGAACTTTTTTTTTTTTGTAACAAACTCCAGTAGTCGACTCTTTGAGCTTAAAGTGGACGCTGACAACTTTTTGTTTTTTGAAAACTGTGGACGTGCGCATAACTTTAACAAGCTAGTTGGTTAAACTCTTAACAAAAAGAAGACAAAACGTAAAACTTGACACACATTGAATTTGTCATGACTACCAAGTGAGCTGTGACGGTAGCCACCAGTTTGCGCGCCTAGCAAGGAGTCAAAAGAACAACAGATTAGCGCGACATAAGAGTTCGTCACGGTGATCAAACTCGCCACAACGCTGAGATAGCGAGGGTGGTAGAAATCGCTTCGCATTGAATTTGTGGTGACTAACCAGCAGGCTATGAAGCTAGTCACACACCTGAGCTGGCATGTAAGCAATGAAATGATGTCAAAGAAGGACAAAAAGTTAGCGCGATGTGACTGAAGTCGCTGCGAACGGTAACACTAGCAATGAAGCTAGCCGCTATCCTGAGTGACTGTGTTCACGAAGACATTGGGAGAAAACAATTTGTCTCTGCTAAGACGTGAGCTGTGAAGCGAACCGCTAGCCTGCGCCAAGAAATGGAGTCGCTTACCATTTGTGTTACGCTAAATTTGTCAATGCTGATAAGCTACCCGCTAGCCACAGCTAGCAATTGCACTGGGAAACGGAACTAAAAAGAACAAAACGTTTTGCTTCACTATTGTGTCAAGCGCATGACATTTTTGTGTTTTGAGCTCACCAAACGATCAGATTTGCCAAGCACGTAAACATCCGTCGTCGCGCGCTCGACATATGTCTGACACGCCAAGAAAGATAACAGAAAGCGGAATGTGTTGCGACGAGGCGGGGTCACACAATCAAATGATGACACAACAACAACAACAACAACAACAAAGTGATAAAATCAAACTTAAAACTTTGACCCTCATCTGAGCTCCAGTGTGCTAAAAACACAAACAGGAAGTACGACTACAACGGGCGGGAAGCGCATTCACGCATACGTGGACACACACACGCACACACACACACACACACACACACACACACACACACACACACACACACACACACACACACACACACACACACACACACACACACACACGCACACACACACGCACACGCACGCGCACACACACAGTGCTTTCTTTAAATGAAGAAGGACCACAGGGATGAGAAGGTGGTTTGTGAAGGCCAAAAAGGCACACAAAAAAAAGGCCAAAAAGGTAAAAAAAAAAAGAATAATAAAAAGTGATGAAAAAGAGTTTTGAATAAAGGAAAAAATGTGAAATGTGTTCTCCCCAGACTGTTTGATTGCATTCGTGTCCTCTCGCCTTCAGGGAGGTCCTCCCGGTCCCAGTGCCGGTCACTGCCTGACGTGGGGCCTGAGGGCCTGGTAGAGCCCCTCGAAAGAGGGTCTGTCCGGGATGTCGCGCCTCCAGCAACGCATCATCAGCTCAAAGAGGGAGGGAGGGCAGAGAGGAGGAGCATACAGGAACACCTATCGTGAGGGGGGAGGGGGGGTGGGGGGGTCAGGTCAGGAGTCAGCCCGGTCAGCCGTTCGGCTCGGCGGACCCGCCGTGCGGGATGCGATTGCGCTGACCTGTCTGCCCTGGTTCCTGAAGAACTCTCCAGTGTTGGCTATGACCTGTTGGTCCGTCAGCAGGCTGTAAGGTTGCTCTTTGCACAGCGTGAAGATCTCCCACAAGGTCACCCCGAACGCCCACACGTCGCTGGAGGTCGTGAACTTGCCCTGAGTCCAGGTCACAAGAAGGTCACGCAGGGCAGAGCATAGATGCAATTTGTATGTTCTGATAATGTCATGCATGCTTTGAAGGTGGTTTATGGAGAAGACTTGAACGACCGAATTCGCGAATATGTCGTGGGGGGTGTGGGGGTGGGGGGGCTTCACCAGCAGGATGCTCTCCCAGGCCATCCAGCGGATGGGCAGCACGGCGCGGCCTTGGATGCGGTAGTAGTCGCTGCTGTAGAGGTTGCGGCTCATCCCGAAGTCGGCGATCTTGATGGTGAGGCGGCGGTCCAGCAGGCAGTTCCTGGTGGCCAGGTCGCGGTGCACAAAGTTCAGCGAGGCCAAGTAGCGCATGCCCGACGAGATCTGCGCCGACATGTGCAGCAGGTCGGCCGGGCTGCCGTTGGGGGGGAGAAAGGTGAGGCGGGATCAGTTAACGTTTGCACTCAAGGAACCGTCGACGGACTCGCTCATCGGGAGGGCGGCTTCAAAGCACGAAGAACGACTTCCGCTCGGTCAAGGGGCTCATTTCATGATTCGATCTCCACTTTGGTCTGCTGCGGACATACATTTAAATCGTTTCATTGATGAAAAGCAAAATAGACGTTTACCATCATCAAGTAAGAATCTTCTTGAAAGACTGCGGAGCTGCACTTATCGCCGCTCATCACTTCAGGCAAAATTTGAACGTGCCTGCACGTGGGTCACTCAAAGAATTCCTTCCATTCTGAAAATCAATGTTTTTCCTTCATTCGGAGGTCAATTCAGTCGCATTTGAAAGTGCACCTCGTGAATCATTCATCAGTCATTTGTTTTCAAAAATGAGTTTGGGAAAAAAAAAACAAAAGCGGCCCGACGGAAAGGCTCACCTGACGGAGGGGATGTTGTTGGCGTGCGTGAGCGTGCTCTCCATCTCGCGCTGCGACAGGAACATGTTCAGGTCTCCGTTCTCCATGTACTCCGTCACCATGCAGAGCGGGTCGGACGTCACGCACACGCACAGCAGCCGGATGATGTTGCCGTCGTTCAGCCGCGACATGATCTTGATCTCCTTCAGGAAGTCGTTCCTGTTGGGCGCACGCGTCGTCGGGCCCAAAATCAGTCGCCGTTTGCGGGGCTCTCCGCTAACTGGTTGCGACCAACTGAAAACGTTGCGCCGCACCGGCGCAGCATTAGCTCGCAAACTTTTTTGCGAGGACACGGGGATATTTTTTTGTTGAATTTATGGAGGAGATAATTTACCAAGACGTACGTCACACGGGCTTCCGCTTTGTGAGCGCCGATGAATGGGCTGACGATTTCATCGGCTGAAATTAGCTCCCTTAAATTCCGCAAACATTGGCTTTTTTTTTTTTTTGGTGATGATTTCGCACACCAGACAAAGACAAAATCTGCATTAAAAATGGCCACTTTTGGCAGATTTTTCTCCCTGTTCAAAACCACGATAGGACAAAGTATTGGAAAACAGTCAAACGTTCTGCGTGTATTTCACATCATAATTGTTTGTAAGCGTTCTCGTCACCCAAACAGAAGTTGTTTTCTTCATTATATCGTCTCCCAATTGTTATGATGCTGAAGATAAGTGAATGCGAACCCCTCTTTGATCCTGCTTTTTACACCTACGCGAAGCATAAGCTGATTTTATGATGTGCATCTCTGATGACTGATGTAGATTGCGAGATGCTAAGTTTGTTCGTTTGGAAAATGTCAACGCAGAAGGAGAGTATCCTTCAACGCTCTTTGTACGATAGTTTTGTATTTTTCCCTTGCTCTTGCCCTCGCTCAATGTATAGTTTTTTTTTAACCGTAGTCTACTTCAATAACACTTCAATTAGAATGCATTGCCCATTCCATGTTTTTTTTTTTGTTTGTAAAAGGTATACCAAACAAACATTTTAAAACATTTTTTTTCAAGATTAAAGACGAATGCGTTGCAGCGAGAGGTGCAAGACAAGCGAAATGCACTTTGACGGAAGTACCTGGCCTGGCTAGTGGCATCCGCCCTCAGTTGCTTGACCGCCACCAACGCGGCCCGCCCGTCGCGGTCCCGCCCGGCCGCGT
Source organism: Hippocampus comes (assembly GCF_001891065.2). NCBI lineage: Eukaryota > Metazoa > Chordata > Actinopteri > Syngnathiformes > Syngnathidae > Hippocampus > Hippocampus comes. The sequence goes on along the minus strand of NW_017805121.1, from coordinate 590,737 downwards.
CCCTTTCTTCCTCGTCCTCGTCCTCCTCCTCGTCTTCGCCGAGGAAGGCGGCCAATCCCTGGGCCTCGCACAGGTGCACCTCGCCGAACTGTCCCTCGCCGAGCTTCTCGCGGAAGAGCAGCCGCTGCCGCGGGAACTCCGAGGCGGAGATGTCCTTGCGCGTCAGCGAGTCGACGGTGAGGGCGGGCACGGCGTACATGTTGCTGCCCGTCACCCCTTGCAGACGCACGATGTCCGTCTCGGCGTAGTGGGGCGCGTTGCTATGGAAACACTGGTGCGGCGTGCACTGCGTCACGTCGGGCTCGGCGTAGCCGCCGCCGCACGCTGCCACGACAAAACATCAAAAAGGCCGTCGGTATTGGAATCAAACGCTAGCGTCGCCGCTTCTTTCTCAACTGTGTCACCTGTGGGGTGTGGCAGGCTGAGGTCATGTGACAGGAGGTCAGCGTTAGGAGACTGGAGAGGGAAAGGCGGGAAAAGAAGAAGAGAAAGAAGAAGGCGGCCGTGTTGGGAATCAGTCACTCGTTTCCGACGCTGCTATCACTGTACGGCGTTCCCCCCGCTATATGCCGCGTAGGTTGACGATGACTGTCATCATTTCCATTAGCCCCCCGATGGTGTTTCCGTCGCATTAAGCTAACGTTTTGATGTTTAAATCTTGTTTCAGTGTTGGAGTAAACTTCAACGGGCAGTGACACGTCAACAGCTTGAAGCAGGAATGCTTTGCCCTTTTTACACGATTGGAAAAGTCGACACACCCCTGTTCAAACACCGGGTTGTTGTGCGGGAACGACGAGAAGATGAATCACTTCAAAACGGTTTCAGACATTCATGCAACCTACAACCTATGACGCTCAAGGAAAGAAAATTTTAAATCTTTTCGAAAGCGTAAGTCAAAACAAACAACTTAGCTAATGTGACTGCACATCCTCTTGTAAGAGGGACGTACGCATTTCGGACCATTCCCCGCACAGCCCAAGAAGTCAAGCGAAGGAGCACGCGGCTGACCTGAGGCTTCGGCGCTCTGCGAGAGTTCAGGCAGTTTGTTCCGGAGCGTCTCAGGGTTCTGGTACTGCGGATCCAACAGGAAGACTCGCTCGTAGTGAGGGTCCGACTGGGCCAGGCCTAGGGGGACACGTGAGCACACGTGGGAGCTTATTGGAACAGCTGAACTTTATTCATCGAAAGCACTTTAAATGGTATACTCTCTATAAACAATCTCAGGTCAAATCACATCTCGGGGGCTGCACTGCGGGCAGGGTTTAACGCAGCATACACTTGACACGATTCCCCCCTCCCCCGCCAGTGGCTTACCGGAGCGGGGGGGCACAGGCGGGGTCTGCAGGACGATGGTGTCGCTGCAGGACGACAGCCGCACCGTCACCTCCTCGCCCAGGATCCTGCGGGGACCCTGCGGGAAGGGAACGACCGCAGACATCAGAGATATCGTACACAGAAAAGAGAGCAGGCCTTCCTTGAGCCCGACGCGAGGATACGCGGGCGCAGCCGCCACGTCCAATGCGGCAGATCCGTCCCGCGTACTCATGCGAGTCAGTGGACTGAATTGCGATTAAGCGCGCCAAGACCCCGCCACTTCTTATCCTGCTCACCTTCTCCAGAACTTTACACACGTACTGACACCACAGGATGAGGAAAATGATGATGACCAGCAGCAAGATGATGGTCACCAGGCAGCCAATCAGGATGGGCGCCTTGCTGTCGTCGGGCACCGCGCTGGCAGACGGCTCGGCGCCTGTCAGGAGATAACAAACAAGATGGCGGCCGAGCGGGAAAGATGACCGCGGTGGGAATTTTGAGAAGGAAAGGGTGATCGGGGCATACCTGATATGGACGGGACCGTGCTGGAATCGCCGACGGGCGGCGGAGTCACCGACATGGATGCGTCTTCTGACGTGGGGCGCAGAATGACCACGACATGCGTATTTGTGTGTTGCCTTCGCAAAATGCACGTTAGTTACCTGACTGGAAGGAAACCTCGCTGAACATCATCCAGGTGTCGGCGAAGGCGAAGCGGCAGCGCAGCGCCGAGGCGGCCCGGCGCTCCAGCGGCACGGTCACGTAGCGAGCGCTCGGGTTCCGGTCGTCCAGAACCGTATGGAACACCACGGGCTCCGCCTCCCACGCGGACGAGGGACGAGGCTTGAACCAGCACGACACAGACGAGAAGATCTTCACGCCCCGGGAAAACATGTTGTTACTGTGGACCTGGCAGGAAGCAAAGAGGCAGGGCTTCAAAATAAGAGAGTGATCATGCCGCGCACAAATAAAGGACTTTTCTTACCCCCTGCCCAAGAAAATACACTGTGCAGGCTACCATCACGTGAATGTGTAGAATGTTTTTCAAAATAAGAGTGCCAGTGCACAAAGGAAGTCGGCAAGTTTTCAACATAAAGTGAGGCTTTACCAAAATAAGAGTGATGGCGCACAAAGGAATTAAACTCTCTGGTAAAAGAGTTTTATCCAAAATACACTGAATTACATTGAGTGAGCAGAACAAATGGTTAAAGTGAGTGATGTTCAGGCACATCAGGAAATGGACATTAACATAAAGACCTTTTTTAAAGCCATATGCTGCACACAGGAAGGAGACTATTCATGGAGGCTTTCAAAATAAGAGTGATGCTTCACACAGGAAATCATCGATCAGGTTAATGCTTATTTTCAAAATAGAAGCGATGTAAAACAGAACTAGGTGCTTCTTTGTCAATACTAAAAACCATGAAGCAGCACATAGGAAACATCCATTTGGGTGAAGGTTTTTGAAAATCGAGTGACACCCCCCAAAAAAAACGACCTTTAGAGGAGGCAGGTTTTTCTAAATAAAAGTGATACTACACACAGGAAAGGAAAAAAGTAAAGTAAGTCAAATATAAGTAGATAATTAGGAGTCATGCTCAGGGACGCGGGACAGTAAAAGGAAGTATTTCAAAGTTAGAGCAGACCTTCATTGAGGTGAAGTTCCTTTGTCGATCGAAGACAAAATCCATCTCCACGCTCTGGTCCGCTCCCATGGAGATGTTCCTCCAGCCCAAGTAGTCGTAGCCCGGCCACGCAGGGTACTGACGCGTCAGCAGGAAGTCATCCAGACCGACCACGCCGTCCGTCAGCTGGCCCAGACCGCCGGACAACTTCCTGTTGGGATGAGAGAGAGCATTCGGTCACACGGAGCTATTCGTGCGTGACCAAGAACACGCAAGGATGGTGGGGTTTTTTTTGTCTTGACCGGCCTCTTTTGGTGGGCGCCGTCGTAGGTGGAGTCGTTGAGGATGGCGGTGGGAAGGCCCGGTTGCGGCATCAGCTGCCCCTCGGGAGCACTGTACGAAATCAGACCGTCTGCCGGCGGCAAACGCAAACGTCAGCAACCATCGACTGCAAGAAAGCTCTGCGTGGGCGTGGCCTACCTTCCCAGTGGCAACCGTACAGCTCCACCCGCATGCAAACGGTGGACAGCTCGGTGCGGGGAATCAAGCGCACCCAGCGCGTCACCACCGGAGGGTGAAGGTCGTTGATGACGGGCGCGTACGCGTTCTTGTTGCCTTCCATTACCTGCGCGGACACATGCGTCAGGCTCCGCCCACAACCAGGGCATGCCGGGAAGCGCTCATGTTACTTCCTGCGGTGACCATGTGACTTGAGCGCAGGCGTTGTGATTGTTTCTTTTTCCTTCCTTGCATCTATCACGCCATCACACACTTCCTGTTCAGTCTTTGCGCTTCCTCGGCCCGCACAAATATTCACACACGTCGCACACACACGCGCGTGTACGCACGCGCACCCACGAATGCCCACCGTGCTTCCCAGACGGTTCTTCCACGACTTCCATATGACTCCGTCCCGACTGTAGTTGAGGCTGTATGCTCGTGCAAACTCGATGCCGTTGCGTGCGTAGCGTCCCTGACTGGCCACCACCGTCAGGAAGGTCAGACGACGCAAGTCCACCTGAACACATGTAGCATATATAGCATGACACATGAAGCATGGGGACATGTTAGCATAATAATAGCAGGTTAGAATGAAGCCTCGACTAAGCATGAGGCACGGTAGCGAGTTAGCAACTTAGCATGAAGCACGTTAGCATAGTAGTAGAAAGCGTTTTTGTATGAACCATGTTAGCATGTGAACATCTTCGCGGGTTAGCGTGAAGCGAGCATATCATCACTTCATCAACATGAAACTGCATGTGCGAAAACTGTGAATTCAAACAGAATCCCGGCTGCCATGAAGTGGAAGCTTCAAATATCATCCGTCTTGTTTCCCGGCGCTCTTGAACGCAGCACACGCCACTGACGCAGAGAGAGAAAGGGAGTCCAACCTGAAGGAACTGCAAATCCGAAGCATCCAGTTGGCCTTCGGGGCACCAGGCACCGTCGCCGTCTTCACGGTTCAACCTGACACGAGCGGCAAACGCAACGGCAACTTTAAAATGCACGTTTTTTTTTTCCCCCTTCGTCGTTTCAATCGGTGGGAGAAGAATGGTCACCTGGCGTACTGCGGTCCTGTGGTCTCGTGCCATTGGCTGGAGGCTGTGATGTCATCGTCCTTGATCCGCCCATCCTCCATGCCCAGGGCATAGCGACAGTGTGCTGAAACACAGGCGCGCGCAAGCCGTCAATCTCCTTCCTTCCATTCTCGTACCCCCTTTCTTTTCTTTCGTTCATTTCCCATCTTTTCCTCTGTCTCTTTTCTCATTGCCCGCTCACCCTTTGCGTTCCCCCATCACTCTCTCTTTCCCATCTCAATGTATTCTCTCGCCCGCTTTCGTACCTGGGTCGACTTGTGCGACGGCTGCTGCGGCGTGAAGGATGAGCAGCAGGAAGAGGTGCATGATGGGCCACACACACTACATCTCTGGAAACACACAAACACACTGGTCAGTTGATTAGAAACGCTTGCGCAATGTAACACTCGGCCCCCCGCACCTGAAGAAAAAAATAAATAATAATAGCTCGACAAAATATTAGGGACACGTTGAACTTCCATTTCTGTATTTGGCCACAAAAAAAGCCTCTGGTAGGAGCCACAAGTACCAAAAACCCAGTTTATGGGACTTCAGGTCGAACTACAAGTACCTTGAAGTTGAGGCGGAAATGTAGCTGTAGTTCCAGGAAGTAAGCAGGAAGTGACTCTTCAACGTCACATGACGGGTCACGATGTGACGTTTACAAAATCTATCCTATAATATTCAACACGAAGGGCATTTTGTTGATGGCAAGCGAGCCAGCGGGGTTGCCATCAACGTGTCTGCCGTGCCTCCCGGTGAACAATCAAAATGCTTGCTCAGGTTGTGTCATGTCAACATGTCAAAGTTCCCAGGGTCCCTAAACACACCTGATGAGGTGTCACTTGATGGCTTGCTTGCTCTTTCACTTCCCCCCCACTTTGTCCAAGCTTTCTGTCTTTCCTCTTCTAACTCTCCACCCGCCCCTCTACTTCACTCACTTTCAACTTGACTCGATCTCCGCAGAGGAATGTCACATGTGTTTCGGGGAGTTAACGATTTGTGATTGACAATGGAGAAAGCTGCTGCAGTTCATCCGCATGTGTTTCCACGTGTGTGTGTGTGTGTGTGTGTGTGTGTGTGTGTGTGTGTGTGTGTGTGCGCGACGTGTGGAGTGACCTACACACACACACACACACACACAAACGGCGCCAACAGCGTCATCCCAGGCAACCGAGGCGCCGTCATCGTCCATGCGGGATTTCATGCAGGAGGAATGTCTCACGGCATGTAGCGACAAGCGTGTTATGTCGTGTTTTGTTGGCGCGAGAGGAATGAGAGGAGCGCCTGAGTTGACATGTCGGAGGCGCACGCGCGTGACACACAACCAGTGGTTGGGAAGTATCGACGTACACGTTGTTACTGTAGTTCAGCAGATTTTTTTTTTTTTTTTTTTTTAGGCATGAGATTAATTTATTTACTGTCAGTTGTCTTCAAAGCGGAGTTCGCCATATTTATTTTTCAGAGATGCACCACTGTTTTTTGTTGTTCTTTTGACCTGGAATTAAAGGCGACAATCATGACTTCTACTTTTACCAGCCTTGCTCCTACATAGATAGGTACAGACTACGAGTACTTTTGGAACTTGGGTAGAAAACACAACTCAAAAGCAACACAAAGTATGTCATTTCTTTTCCTTGCAACTGTGTGAAATCTCAAAGTGGAACTTGGCAATACTGACTCTATGCTAAGATGCGCGCTAAGTGTTCAGGGTAGACATATGCCATTTAAATGCTAGCATGCAAATAACAATGCTGGACCACACACAATGAGTTTAGAAATATGACACTGGCAATAATGTGAGCATTTCGATACTAACACTACTGGCGCAATATGGCGCTAACAATAGAACACTAGCAAAAAAAGTGAGCACCGAGGTCATGATGTTGATGACGACGTGTTCGATGACAAAGATAAAATAAGGTGGATGCTAAGAGAGTTGTAATATAAGTTGTAATATAAGTACAACTTATATTGTGGATATAATATATGGATGCTAAGAGAGCTGCTCAGTACTTGTCCTCCTCAAATCACTGCTCTAGGACGTAATCTCTCAATCACACGGGCACGCGCGCGCTCAGGCGCGGACCTTCGTCAACTTCTGACACTCGTGCGTGCCGTTAAAGGATGACAAACATCGGTGACGCCATGTGGGCTCATCTTTTAGTTTGACGTAATCACCTTTGTCGTTGTATGTGTGTGCGCGCGCGCGCGCGTGTGTGTATGTGTTTATTTTTTTTTTACCTGTCCGCGCTCGCCTCGCGCTGTTCGACGTGCGCGTACCCACCGCGGCCGCTCGAGTGCGCGTCGTCGTCGAGTACGTGGCGACAGCCAAGTTTGACAGAGTTGAAGGAAAGTTGTTGAGTTCAAGTTTTAGGATAGTTCGCTTGAAGTTCCCTTCCAAAGTATCATGGAGGACAGACGGGTAGAGGAGAGAAGGAAAAAAAACACACACAGATACCTCACTTCCTTTTTCCGAGGCAGAGGCGGAAGAAGAAAATGCGGAGGGGGCGGGAAGATTGCAACCGCAGTGACGTCACGATGTCACATGACCGTCACGTCAAGCAGGACACAAATTACAACGATTTGGATGCATTTCAATACATTTCTTAACTTTGTAGACTCAAAATGAACGGTTTATTTGGTGGTGTATTCATGTTTTGCTTCAATTTGTTCCTTTTTCAGAAGAAAAAAACTTTACAAACTTTTAATGTAAGATTAGCTTTTGGACACCAGGCGGAAGCAGAGTGTTATATTAGATATCTCATGGGTTTGGCGTTTTTACAGAAAACGGTTCACACACAAACTACAACGTGGTCCCTGTCACCATGGAACACATCACATGCACTGGTTTCATGTAGAGATGTTGACGACAGAATCAAAAGTGTCACAGACGAGCAAAAAAACAGCGACCATGCACGACCAGCTAAAATGCAAGAAACATGACTTGCGACGAACAGTCTTTATGTAGTCGGCTGCTTAGCTTGTTGTGTCAGTTATATTTATATGATGACATGTTTACTTCGCTTTTTTTAAAGCCGGGCAGTAGGCAGGGGACACCCTGAACCGGTTGCCAGCCAATTGCAGGCCACACAGAGATGAACAACCATCCACGCTCACACTAACACCGCGGGACAATTTCGAGTGTTCAATCAGCTTGCACCATCCACGCTCACACTCACACCGCGGGACAATTTGGGAGTGTTCAGCCTACCATGCATGTTTTTGGAATGTGGGAGGAAACCTGAGTACCCGGAGAAAACCCACGCAGGCGCAGGGAGAACATCCAAACGCCACACAGGAAGGCCGGAACTGGAATCGAACCCGGTACCTGTGCACTGTGAGGTCGATGCGCTAACCACTGATCACTGGGCCGCCCGAATAATAATAATAATAATAATAATAATAATAATAATAATAATACCTGCACTTCACATCCACGTTTTGTATTGGTGTTACGCAAAATAATTTTTTTCGATGGGATGATTGGAAATATTCGATACCCCCAGCAGTAATGGAAAGTGTTTAAAAGAGTATGGGAAAGGTTAATAAGAGTGTAATGAAACATAATAAAATAATATGACAAATACATACAACCTTGAGGGTTTTCATCTGTCACGGGGAGACTGTTTCCCCCCCCCCCTCCCTCTTTCCGCTCATCCTGCTTGTCAGACAAAATAAGGGGGAAAGCGCTGTTTTGGCATGCTGGCGCATGTTTTTAACCGCATGAATGTTGTTAGTGAGGAAGAGGAGAGTGCGATAGTGCATGCACACACACACACACACACACACACACACACACACACACACACACACACACACACTATACACAGAGTTGAGTCACGCAGCTCGCTAAGCGCTCTTTGTATAGCATCATGTAAACCCCCTTTTGCCACTTCCTGTTTCCTGCCAGGAGTTTTTCAACACCCAACATTTCAACATCAAAAGAATGAGAAAAAAAAAAGATGAAAAAGAAAAAAAAAAGAAAGAGGATTCCTGTGTGCTTGCTCGCCGGGGCGCGTCCAGGGTGTGTGAATTTCTACACCTGAAACTCTCATTGACTAAATGTTGAGCAACAACATACACGCTCGCACAGATGGGCATACCTTGAGATCGGTCGCCTCTGTCTTCACCACTTTCTTTATCACCTGTCATCATCTTCATCATCACCGCCATCAACATTAACGTCGTCGTCTTTTGGCAGCCTTTATCACATAATACAGCATGAGAGTCCATTCATTGAGATGAAGCACAACAAGTAGCCAACATCTTCGGTAAAGTGGTTCTTCCTCAGGTGCTGATCGATGTTTAGGCCTCATCTCTCTCTCACACTAATTTGAATGTGTGAAATGTCAATCAAAGTTGTTTGGACTAATGGTACGCACTAATGATACAGATTAGCTCATCGTCATCATATTTCTGATCGTAAGTCATGTAAGGCGGGTTGGTCGCCGTGGTGGTGCCAACTCTCTGTGACGGCGACAGCGAGACATTCGCGGGGAGTTCCTGGCACACTTCACATTCCTCACATGCCCTTCAGATGTTCGGAATTCCAAACACGCATGTGGAAATCACATCAGACATCCATGGCATGAAAGGAACAATACTCACACACCTATTAGCTCATTCATAAAGTATCTTGTGTTAGCTCTTGGTAACATGTTCGGATGATTTGAGGCAACAATCGATACCGAAGCTAAAGATGAAATCTGTCATTGTGTTTGCATGCATGGCGTTTGTTTCCTGTTTCCTTGAGGTCGTCTTGTGTGTTGAAGTGTGTATTCTGCTCATATTTCGTCACGCTGTTTAACTTTCCCATGCCCGCAGTGTAGCTTTGCGTCCTTGTAACAATCATCACCTAGAATTGGAATACTCCCTGCTGAAGACGCACAAACTTTGGAACGCGCCAAGCTGAGAATCGGTTTAGGAGAAACGAAAGTTATGATATCACACTTTGTGTCTCGGTACCGCCCTTCTGATGGTATAAAAATGATGTGAATCTCTTCCTGCTTCGCACTTGTGATGCACAGCCATTGTCTGTAATTTGCGGCTGCCCGGAATATTTCGTTATTAAAAGCTTTGAAGGAACTGGTCATCGACTCCAGCCTTTATTTGGATAACCAACATTCTCCTCGTCCGAAATTCAAGGAACACGCGGGGGAGAGGAGGCCGCTCTTCCCCCAACAGTGTTAGCATTTGCTAGCATGAAAGCTTATTTTGTCCACGAGAATCTCTCTTCCTGTGACAGCTGCACAAAGTTTATGTGAAATTATGAGATCGATTTTCAAATCGAGCGATGTTCTCCCATGTGTGTTAGCATTTGCCATAACGTGTTAGCATGTTAGGCAGAGCAACATAACACTGAAGCTAAAGGTTAAAACTATATTTTGTGTGAATACATTGTGTTTGTTTCCTTGAAAATGTTGTCCCATGTGTTAGCATTTGGTAGCATGTTAGCATATTTTGCCCACTAGCATATCTCTTCCTGTAACACTTACACAAACGTTGTTAAATTACGCTAGTGGTTATTGAAAAGGCCGATGTTGTTCATGTTAGCATGGCTAACGTGGTAGCATGTATATTCGAGCACCATCCTATCCTCCTGTTGCTTCATTTGCTTGACGTCGTCACATCTGTTAGTATTTGCTAAACTGTTAGCATGTTTCCTCCCGCTGTAACTTATAGCTTTGCTAGTTATGCTAATGAGTTCAAATGGATTCATAAAGGTTGCTATGTCTGTTCTCTTTACCTGATGATGGTCTTGTGTGTTTGCATTTGCTAACATGTTAGCATGTTCAGCTCCTCCTCTGCCACTTGAAGAAACATAATTTGTTAAATGGTGCTAATTATTTTAAAAATAGGTGACGAGCTTTCTTGTGTTTTTGATTTCTAGCATACTAGCATGTTCAACCCACTAGCAGGACTCCCTGCTCCTGCTTTGACATGTACAAAAATGATTTATGATAAGGATAATGTGTGACAGTGTCTCATCTGGAGAATTTGCTACCATGTTAGCATGTTTACACGAGGACACTCGCACGTCTTCCTCCAACTGTGCCACTTCAGACGAAGCCAATTATGCAAGCGGTTCTTAAATTAATTCAAGCTGGAATTGTGCATTTGCTTCCTGTTTGTTACACAGGTTTCCATTATGTTTTTGACACATTTCCTCCAGCTGTGACATTTACACAGAATCAAGTTAAGGAAATAATTATCAAAAAGGTCTCTTAAAACTGTCATGCGTGTTGTGTTTGCTTTTGGCTTCCATGATCACATTGGAATCTGTCTTTTTTTTCCAGCATTACCCTCCAAACGCTTGGGTTTTTTTTTTTCGGGTGGGGGTGAAGTGGGGGGGGGGTCTGAATTTATTTTACAGTTCAGATGTTCGCGGGCCATCTAGTTGTGGTACTTCTTTCATGTAAAGATTTCTGGACGAGGCCTCCAGTGTCAGCGCAACTTGTTCCGCTCTGATGCAGCCGGGCAGCCTCCGCCGCCTGCGCTTTCCAGGGCTCCCCTTTTACACTTGGCGTTTCCTCCCTCCCGCGATGGGAATGACTCATGGCCCTGGAATGATGATGAGGCGTAGGAGGTGCGCGTTGGCAAGGAAGATTCAACACAAGACATTTTTGTACAAACCTGCTAGTGTCTCATGTAAATGCAAAAGACGACATTTATTGTCAAATCTACAGCAGAAGGAAAAAAGTCAGCTTTAAAAATACTGTTCAAAAGCTCAATTAGACCATCCCAAAAAAAAAAATCAATGTTGCCTTTTATAGCAGGGGTCCCCAACCTTTTTTGCCCCACGGACCGGTTTAAGTCAGACAATATTTTCAGGGACCGGCATTTAAGGTGTGGCGGATTAATACAACAAAATAATATGGTATGAGCTGCATGAAAACTGGTGTTTTCGAAATATAATAATAAACACAAGGAGCGTCTAATCTGGTCGCAACACTCTTATCGCTCTGGTAATGTTTAATGCCTTCAAAATACGATACAACGCAAATTCAAAGTGCATGAAAATGACGACTCACCACAGCCCCGAGCTTGATTTTCGGCAATCAGACAGTCCCATCTCGGGGTAATAGGAGACAATGACACCTCAAGTGTGTGGTTTATCTCGAGTCTACTTCGTAATTTTGTTTTAGTCGCCGTTGCTGCAGAAACTCCACACCTCACACAGGTAGGATGTCGGAAATAGCAACAGTGCTATTGTGGCGATCTCAGAGTATTCAGCCATAACTTTGATCCAGTTGTTTCGAACGTACTTTTAAGGCCACCGTCATTTGCGATCTCCAAGCAGCTTTTTTACTCATTTTGCGGGCTTCAGCGTTTTGTTTATGAGCGTCATCGGTCACCTGACCGAGAAGTGTGCCTTGACGTGAGTCAAGCGTGACACAGACGGATGTAACAGAGAATCCGGTAATTTTTCAAAATAAAACATATTTCGCATTCCGAAATAAATAAAACGGAAATAAGGCAAGTTCTTTCTGTGCGGCCCGGTACCAAATGCCCTGCGGACCGGTACCGGTCCGCGGCCCGGCGGTTGGGGACCCCTGTTTTATAGGATAACATTTTTGCTTTGAAACTAGTTTGTGTTCAAGTGATATTTTCAATTAAATCACAAAAAGGATAGATCCAAGTAAAGAAAAAAAGATTCTAAGATTACTGTAGTGGCTTGAGTGAGAAAGTTTATCAACAACCCGTCATTCTGCGCTTTTTTTGAAGCAAAAAGTGCTGTGTGCTGGCACTGAACCCAACTCAACTCACTTCACAGCAAGCAGCAGATTTAACTCAACAAAGCAACGAGTTACATGTTGTATATTTAAAACTATCATGTTACTTTGCCTTGAAAATTTTTAGCTTCATGCTAACTAGCAAAGGAATTGCACCTACAAAGATTCAACAATTGGTGCCATCAGTTCTCAAGGGCGTATCTGGTGTTGTTTAAAGGGAACACGCCTCTGTCCCCATCTTTTTTAAGTATCAAATACAAAATGAATAAATATTTGCCCCCACCCCCGAAAATCTTTTTTAAAATAAAAAAAAATAAAAAAACTATGTTTATCAATGTGGAGATATTAAAAGCACACGCTTGACTCTGGCTTTGTGATGTTTTGCTCGGATGTGATGTGATGTGAAAGCATCCATCCATTCACCGTTACGACGAACAACATAAACACAAAGCATTGACGCGCACACTGGAACACGCAATAGGGGGACGAAAGGTCACACGCTCTTCCCAGGAAGCGGGACTTGTGTTTCCACACAAGCCACATGTTCTGCAAATGTCAACACACACGCCTTCCCTTTTGTCACGGATTATTCACAACTGATGCTCATTGTGGCGGGAAGTAGCCAACACCGTTTGCTTAATGCCAACATGCAACGCATACAAAACTAGCGTCAATGTCAACATATTTGGGAGGGCACAAAGGTCCCCTACAGTGGACACTAGGTTATTTCAACACGGTTTGGCTTGTGTTGTCATTTTATGTCAACTGTTCTGTTGATGGCGGCCCGGGCACCCGCAGCGGCTCCTCTCTCTCTTGTGGTTGAGAGGAAAGAAATTTCATCTGTGCTGTATGTTGCACAAAGAGCACATTTGACAATAAAGTTGACTTGAACTTGAACCTGAACTTGAACTTTTCATTCATACTGCGTGTTTGCCGTCACGCTCCGGACTATCAAACTTAGTTGACTGCACCCAGTTTCACCCAACCCGACTCGGATCCTCATGGATACCGTGACTACTGCGGCAAATGTTTTGACAATATAAAAATCTCCGGGCATCCACGGCAATCACAACCTGTCTCGTGTGCCCATCTCGTCCCCCCCGCATTGTCTGTTTTGTCCGCTGCCGTGGACAGTATTTGTGCGGAGTACATCGCGTGAGTGCCGTTGCCACGTCAGCACGAAAGCGGCCACCCGAAACAAAATAGTTTTACAACAAAGATGTGTGATATTGCCACACTGGGCTGGAAAGCCAACAAAGTGTCTCACCATCCAAAGAATGTCTGCTGAGACACTTGAGGGATGACATCATCAACACGCAACACTACTACTCCCTTCCCAAAAGGGCCAGACGCTGCTTTTGAGGCGGAATGTTTCATCAAACATGCCGCGTATTGTATTTGGATAAGGTTAGATTGTGACGCGCGGTGTATATTTTGTCCTTTCAAAAGTCATTTTTGAATGCGCTTCCGTTGAGTCAGCTTAATGTCAATCAAGTGAGCTTTGCCATATTAAATGTTATGTTGCAGCAATTAAATGATTCATGTACGTGTTTGAACACGCCCCTGCTGACCCAACAAGGCTGCTACATCAGATGACAGAAATGTTCTTTGACTATTTGTTCAAAAAAGAAAAAAAAAATATTTTGTTATGAAAATAACTCTACTCATTCAGGCCAGTATTCCATGTAGAAATTTTGGTCACCAATTTACCATATGTGAAATTTCACCATGAAGCGATGCTGTATATTTTGCCATTAAAAATGAACACTGTAAATAGGATAAGAGGCCATAAAAACATATTGAAAGAGTTTCAAAAATGCGAAAAGGCTCGACATGTCATTCAATATTTTTTTTTTTAATTCAAAGTGCTTGATCAATAAATAGCAAATAACATTAATAATAATGATAAATAAATAACTAAATAAGACAGGACAACAGTCAGTTATGAAGTGCAGTCAATGACAAATTCAAGTTTCTGGTAAAAGTTCACAGTTTTTGTTCTTTCTTGGACTTCCAGGCACCTCCGGACCCGAGCGGGCCTCCGGCAGGCACCGGGCCGGCGCACGGAGCCGCCTCCCCGCCCGCACTTGAGCGGGCTCGTCGTCGCCGCTCCGTTCAGCTCGCTTTCGCGTCGAACCACCGCGAGACTCGGCTCGGTTCAGTTCAGTTCTCGGCGCCCAGGCGGTGGTACACGAGCAGGGCCACCATGTAGCTGTTGCCGGCCGGCCCGGCGGCGGTGCAGTCGTCGACCGGAGCTTCCGCTTCGCATACGCTGGAGGTAGTAGCGGCTAACGAAGAAGCGTCGCCACCGGCGGGGAAAGCCTGGTCGTCGTCCGGGCTGCCGGGGTCCTCGGTGTAGATCTGCCACAGGAGGACCAGGACGAGGAGAAGCAGCCAGCGTTTGACCGCGCTCTTCTCCGGAGGCGGCAGGTGCATGCGGACCCTGGCGGGGTACATGACCCGGGTGCAGCGCTTCTTGGGCCGGGCGGGCGCCTTCGTGGAACTCGCGGCCGTCGGGATATGCTCGAACGTGAACACTTCCGGCCGCGTGTTGCGCCGGACTAAACTTTCGCGTCTGTACAGAAGCATCGTGGAGTTCGTGGAGTACATTTTGTCGCTTCTTCTTTCCGAGGTTCTTTTTGTCTTCTTTTTTTTTCTCCTCGTTAGTGTCTTAACAGCGTGTGAAGGCGAGAGAAGCTAAAGAGGCTTTTATACTTTCGAGCAAAGGTGACGTCACGGCAGCACTGAAGGGTCACGCCCCCTGGCCTGCACATTCTTACTCAACCGCCGGCAAGGAAAAATCACACATTTGATCATTTTTTCAGGGTTAGCGCTCAGATTAAGGTTCAATTTATGAAAAAAAAAAAACATGTATATTCGGGTGTCTGTATTACTCATTAATTTAAAATATATTACACATCTAATTCGATTTGCTCAAACTTTGACAGTTTACATAAATTGTTGGGGAATGAAGTTTTCAAATCACTTTAAAATACATTGTGTGTATTATCCACGTTACATTCATATTTTTATTCATAGTAAACGTAATATTTTCAACAAATCTATTTATGATTTACATACATATATTCCATACGATTTCATTGATTTACTTGATGAAGCTTTTAGGCGAGAAAAGCTAAAGAGGCTTTTATACTTTCGAGCAAAGGTGACGTCACGGCAGCACTGAAGGGTCACGCCCCCTGGCCTGCACATTCTTACTCAACCGCCGGCAAGGAAAAATCACATATTTGATCATTTTTTCAGGGTTAGCGCTCAGGTTAAGGTTGAATTTATGAAAAAAAAAAAACATGTATATTCGGGTGTCTGTATTACTCATTAATTTAAAATATATTACACATCTAATTCGATTTGCTCAAACGTTTGGCAGTTTACATAAATTGTTGGGGAACGAAGTTTTAAAATCACTTTAAAATACATTGTGTGTATTATCCACGTTACATTCAAATTTTTATTCATAGTAAACCTAATATTTTCGACAAATCTATTTATGATTTACATATATCTATATTCCATACGATTTCTTTGATTTACTTGATGAAGCTTTTCTCCGCAATGATGTTAACTGAGCATTCTTTTTGAAATATTTGATGTAGGAATGTTTGTTTGTATTTTTTGATGGCTTCATTATTTCCTTATCATTGCGTAAACCGTGCTTTGCTGTGTGCTATTTCCTGATAATGTCGCTCACTGGAAAGGAGAAGGCGTTTTTGTGTCTTTGAGTTTGCTAACAGTAAGTTGTGTACACGACACGTGTGGAACAGATTTCGGTCAGGATTTCCAAAGCGTCTGGCTAGAAACGGAACACCCTTTCAATGTATGCCTCGGATTAAACGTTGGTGGAATATGTCGTAAAGCATTCATTTACCGGACTTTTGCCTTCGATTTTTGCGTGTGGTGTCCATATTACATATATCTATATTCCATACGATTTCTTTGATTTACTTGATGAAGCTTTTCTCCGCAATGATGTTAACTGAGCATTCTTTTTGAAATATTTGATGTAGGAATGTTTGTTTGTATTTTTTGATGGCTTCATTATTTCCTTATCATTGCGTAAACCGTGCTTTGCTGTGTGCTATTTCCTGATAATGTCGCTCACTGGAAAGGAGAAGGCGTTTTTGTGTCTTTGAGTTTGCTAACAGTAAGTTGTGTACACGACACGTGTGGAACAGATTTCGGTCAGGATTTCCAAAGCGTCTGGCTAGAAACGGAACACCCTTTCAATGTATGCCTCGGATTAAACGTTGGTGGAATATGTCGTAAAGCATTCATTTAGCGGACTTTTGCGTTTGATTTTTGCGTGTGGTGTCCACATCTCATTGTTCGACACAAAACGCCTTCTCGTACGTTCAAAATGAGGAGAGACGAAGAGATGAATTGTGTGCTTGCCAGATTAACCATCGTTTTGTGTTCCGAGCGAGAGTCGCGCTGACCGTCGAACGCTTTTTTTGCCTGTGGGGTTTTTTTCCGCTCTGACTGGAAGCGGGCGGCCGTCGCATGGCGGGAAAAGGGTGTTGTTTTAGTGTTTCACCGTGTCTGCGTCCCTCGTGTGACACACAACCCGGCTTCTTCCACTCATTATGTAACCGTTTCGACCTCTTTCAAGGCTGCAAATGGACTAAATCGTTCAAAAAAAACAACAAAAAAAACGCTGACTATTTGTTTTTGTCTCACCACATGGCTGCCCGGTTGCCATGATGACGGCGGCGGCGGCGGCCTGTATTTGGGTCAGAAGCTGTGCGGGAAGCCGCTCAAAGGCTCTTTTGATAGGCCGAGTGTTGGCCGGTTGCCAAGGGAACGGGCCTACGTGCCGAATCGGGCGGCGTCCAGGTGAGGACATGCCAGGCCGGGTCACATGTTGCACGCACACGCGATGTCGGTCACGTGTTTTCCGTGAAGGTGGGGCTCCGAGACGTCAACCGCTTCCTGTTTGTGAGCCATTCCCGATCCTCTCCGCGCGGTTGTCGGTGGGTTTCCATGGCGACAAAACAACTAGAACGCACCTCTCCAATAAAGGACGATTCGATATCAAGCGAACGTTTCTCGTGCCTGGCGCACGATCGGATTCAAGAATGGTTCGCGTGTCGAGATACGGTTGGAGTATGATTATGGTCCGGCTGCGGCTTTTGCCATCGTTATTCACAACATTTCCATCGATTTATAACGTTGTGATTGTGCCGTCAACGGCTTCAAGCGACGGCGAGACCGATTCCTTCATATGTCGACCGATAAAGTGTTAAAATCGCTTTTCACTACACCCCCACGATACAGCTGTCAATAAATCATCTCTAAAAAGTAAGTCGTGTTTTATAAATCAGAACTCGGACTTGCCCCGCTAAAATCCCCATTTGCTCATCGTCGTCCGGTTTAACCAGCAAGTCCTGAATCAGTTCGCCAAAAATTCGTCCAAACAGAAAATGACGCGCACCGATAGAGCGCTTTATCGACACCACAGGTCGTCCGAAGCGGCGACTGTACCGAAACCGGATGCGGGGAAAGTTTTCCTTTTGTGTAGAAAATAACGGAAAAAGGCCGGCGTGTATTTCCACTTTTGGTTGAAGTTTAAAGTCCAGCCGTGTTCTCTCCTACCGGCTAGCTTGCGCTAAGCTAACCCGGGGTGGGTCGTCTCTCCGGTCCAAGTTTGTAAACGCGCTCGGACGGGCCCAGAGGCCAAAAGCGACAAGAGGCCGCAGTTTTTTTTGCGTTCAAGTGGCGCCAATTCGGACGAGGACGCCATATTTGATCACGGTTGCATGTTGAAGTCCACCAAAGAGTTAAAGGTGGGACTCCTTCATGCTTCAGTCGTGCTTTTGTTTCTTCTTTGCCGTGATTGGTCCAGCGGGGGGTGGGGGTGGGGGCAGTCCCAGTGCCGAATGGTCATCCCCCCCCACTTCCAAGCCGGCTGCGGGCAGAGAGCGGCTGTCGCTCTGACGCTTCCGGACAATAACTCACAAGCGCACGCACAAAGCGCCCGTCATGTGTGAGGTCACTTCCATTCCCGGAAACTCTGATGCACTCACTCTGACCTGCGGAAAGGCCGCGGCGCATATGATTGGCTGTCACAAATCCCCCAGGAATGATCGCTGAGCACGAAAGGGTTTTCCCAAATGGCGCTATCGGGGGAAACGGCGTAGGATGTGAGCAGGGGGGGGCGGCCATTCA